>NC_081182.1:115345423-115665002 GCF_029867415.1 Vicia villosa | reverse complement strand
GTGGTTTGGCATAATGATAACATGCGGAGAAAGAAAAGAGGTTGCCCGAACAGCACCCGGATCACAACCGAGATGGATCATGAGAAAATGGTACGAAAGTGTAGCATATGTCGTGAAGTCGGGCACAATAAAAATACCTGTCCTAACCGTGGATCAAATTCCACCAACAATTAGTTGTATGTCATCTGTATTTTTATTGACAATGTATTTGTATTAGTATTCGTATTTGTATTTGCATTTGTATTTGTATTCGTATTTGTATTTGTATTGGTATTCGTATTTGTATTTGTTATGTATTTGTATTATCCTTTATTAAATCAACTAGTTATGTCTTTGTCTCGTAGTGAAATTGTCTTCATGGCCCATACTGCCACTCTTTATTTTGGACAGTCAGTCAAATACGCATGCTTTCGTCTAGTCCCATCAAGTCAGTCATTGATCAGTGTGTCTGCATTTATCATACATGTTAGGCGTGCTTGTAAACAGTACGCAACATCATTAATTTTTTCTACCCACTACTATTATAAATTAGGGGTTCCTATGGTTGAGTTTACACACAGATACACAAACTCCAAATACCAAACAATCACACAAACACAACCATGCCTCGCCGGACAACCATTAGGCCAGATGGATGTCACCGGACAACAGAGTTGCCGCCCCGGAGATCAACATGGCGTGCCGAACCTGAGCCGGAGTATCGCAGAACGAACGGACATGTCATATTCTCCGCCGTCAAATTTCCCATGCCGGTAATGTTTTGGAATATCTCTTCCGTCGAGCAACTCAAGAGGACTCTCCTGAGATTTTTAGAGGGGGAGTACGAGGCCGGCGAACAGATAAGAAGCATCAAGAGGCTTAAAACAAGGGTCGATCCTGTGACTGGAGCAACGATAAATTTCTGGGATAACGTGGAATACGACATTGATGCCATTCAAATGATGCATGGACCTAATGACATTGTTTTAACCGTGGTGATTTCTTAGATGTTTTACTTTATCTTTTCTATTGGTTATTTTCTATGTACCTTTTAATTAATCAATGAACTACTCTTTTCCGTGGACACTCGACTTAGCTGATTCACTGAACTTATATATTTATGTTAAAAACCATTTTATTAATAAATAAAAAAAATTAAAAAAATAGTATATAAACAAAAAAAAAAAAAAAAAAAGCAAATGAGAGTAGGCGCCACCCTAGGTGGCTAAAAAGGCCAAAATACTCATTGAAGCCACCCTGGGTGGCGCATGAGTTAAGGGAATTTGGCCTATGGCGCCACATGAGGTGGCTCCTATGTGGAGGCCACCTCTGAAACCTGGTCATATGCGTAATTTTGCCGAAAACATGGAAACAATGTTGGGTTGTTTACCAGCAGGGGGGTACAAAAGGTCTTGAGGGGAGAAAGGCATCCCTTGAGCATCAGCAACAGATTTGACCCAATTAGTATAATCCTCATAAGTAGCACAGTCTCTCTGACCAAAATGTTTCTTATCTCTCCAACAAATACTCTTCCAAGCTTGGGCGGCTTCTGCCATTTGCCCACTATCAGTGGCTGAATGATAGAAAATATTCTCAGCAATCTCTGTTTGTTCAGGAGGACTTACAAAAGCGTATCCAAACGTTCTCCTAGCCAGGACGGGATTATAGTTGATTCCACCTCTAAGGCCCATAAGAGGTACGTTCTTGAACTTTCCGCAACTCATAACAACTTCCATGTCTTCTAAAGCTTTATTATACCAGACAATATCTTTAGCCCTCAGCCCCATAATCCTCTCGGCCCACTTAGATGTGTGCCTATTATCAACAAAAGCGCCACGCTCAGGCAAATGTGACCTGGACCATCGGTATAACAACGGAGCACAAAATCTAACCAGACCTCCCTTCTGACTACTCTTGTGATGAATGGAGTGATAAACATCCCCCAAAAGTGTAGGAACCGGATTCTGCAAGATGAATATATGAATTGCATTCATGTCAACAAAGTTAGGAACGTTTGAGAACATCACGATGCCATATATACTTAGAGCCAAGATAGCCCTAAATGTGTCCCATTCTTTTGCTTCAGCAGCATCACAACCCCTTTTGACCAGAAACTCCATGCAAAAACCAAGACCTCCTCCCTTCTTAGTGAGATTTGCTTCCACGACCGACTTGCTCAAATAAAGAGCCTTAGCAATTTCAATGGAATCAGGGGCCTTCATGGTGCCATAGTATGGTACTTCCTTCTTTATAGGAACGCCAAGAAATAAGGAATACTCTTCTAATGTCGGAACCAAGAGGTAGTCGGTGAACGTGAAGCAGCGAAGGGAAGGATTATAGAACTGAAGCAAAGTATGAACTCCCTCTTGCTCGTACTTGGTGAACGGCATCTTGAGAAGACTCAGAATGTACCCATATTTTTCTCGGAAATTGGTTGACTCATCTGGCGTAATCTTCTTTGCTAAACACCCAAGGGAATCCAGATTCGGATCCAGGAAAGAATAAGAGGGATTGCGTCTACCAGTCTTCATTGGTGGGGCCATGTGTTGGTCGGGGACAAAGCCAAAAATTCCTGAAAATAAATGAACATGCATGTTAAATGATATGGTAGAATGCATTTCATCGGGAGAATCCTAAAGTCTTTTCATTATTTCTTTTCTTTTTCTTCCTTTCTTTTCTTTTCTTTTCTTTTTTCTTTTTTTTTTCTTTTGCAAAAAGTGTACATTTTGTCACTATTTTTTGAAATAGACTTTAGGATTCTCCACGAATGAAGTGAGGTGGATGCAATAACATGATGTGTCATGTGTGTGATGTAGTGAGAGACTGAATGTCCCTCGCAGCTCTGAATAACTGGGTAACACTGACTATAGCAGGTTCAAAATTCCGGCTTCAGATTGCAAAATGGAAATCAGGGTATGATGAAGGCTAGTATCCTGTCCCACCCCAAACTCACAGGTATGAATTCTAGACACGGACAGGTGGTCCCTAATGGTCACTAGGGTCTACAGTTCCCATGGGGTACAAAGTGTTTGAGGCAGCAAGCGTGCCAGACACAGTGTTCCATGAAAGAACCTCGCCCAGTTGTGGTACCCCATGTTGAACTCGATCGTAGCAAGAGCCACGGGAGTCAACATGAGCATCCACGCTAATCCTATGTGTCACTGGCCTGGGTAGTGGGCCTTTTACCTCACACAAACCCCCCACCTGCAAAACAAAGCAGAAAAATATGTGGCCCCCACGGGGACCCATAATATAGTCCAGATGCATGATGTGCAAGCAGAAATAAACATGATATGCAAGCAGAAAATAAACATGCAAACATATATACAAGATATAGACATAAAACAAATAAACACCCAATAAAATAAAACAAACAAAGGCTAGGATCGACTTGCTTAGGTAATCCCCAGCAGAGTCGCCAGCTGTCGCACGCTCGCGAAAAATGAACAGAGTCGCCACTAATATATTTATCCCATAAGGGAAAGGAATATCAGAAAACCTAACAAAGGAAGGAACAAGGTCTTGCGACCAGAGAATAGGGCACGGGAGTCGGTTACGCAAGGGGAAGGTATTAGCACCCCTCGCGCCCATCGTACTCGATGGTATCCACCTATGTTTGTTTCTATCTAAAGGGTGTGTATTATGTCTAAACCTAAATGCGAATGCATGCAAAAAGAAATACGGGGAAAAGAAGGAATATTTACAAGTGTGCTCGTTCAAGCCCCGCGACTTGATGCCTACGTATCCTTTTCAGGAATCAGAGCGCCGTAGTTCGGCTCCATAGTTTTGTTTGTTTTTGTGTTTTTTAGTTGGGCGGAGTTAACGCTCGCGCTCTTGCATAAGGGGACAGCCTAGGATGCAATGGAGCGGAGATAACAATGCCCTTAAGAAAGGAGAGAAGAGAGAGAGAGTTTGAGTGTTTCGAGGGAATCCCTAAAGCAAGGGAAACTCGAGTTACTCTATGGTTTGTGTTTTTTAGAATTTGGGAACTTACGCCCGAATGGAACCCTAAAGCAAGGGAAATCCAGGCACTCGAATGATTCCCTAAAGCAAGGGAGATTCAAGCTTCCATTCCCTT
The DNA here is from genome assembly GCF_029867415.1 of Vicia villosa. Classification (NCBI taxonomy): domain Eukaryota; kingdom Viridiplantae; phylum Streptophyta; class Magnoliopsida; order Fabales; family Fabaceae; genus Vicia; species Vicia villosa. The sequence continues at coordinate 115,660,945 of NC_081182.1, read as the reverse complement.
TTTAATGATTTTCACTTTTTTATTAATGTTTTTTAAGTGTTTTCTTTGTATTTTTTTAAAGGGGATTTTATTTTGATATTTATTAGATGGGTTAAAGTTGTAAAAGAAAAAGAATGCAAAAAGGGAACTAGTCCTAATTTCTACATCTATGTTATTACTTCTAATAGAAGTGAGGGAAGGGTTATTCAAGCATTTCACAATATATTGCAGATATTCACAAAAAGAAAAGAATTAAAGTCTAGACTATTTATAAAAATATTCACAAGCAAAGGCATTTTTATTCATGTGAGAAGCCAATTTGAATTAACAAAAGAAACTATTTATTATTTATGGTTTATCAACCAATCAAAACTCAAGGAAACAACAATTAAAAAAAAAACAATTAAAGAAAGTGAAAACTCTAAAAAGTCTAGTTGGGTGAAAAATGTTTTTTGTCAAGTTTATTTAAAAGGTGAATTAATATGCAAAAAGAATTAAAGGAAAATCAGTTTTTATTATTTATTTTTATTAACAGCAAAGGGGGTGCATCAGTAATTAACAATTGAATTAAAACTGAATATAGCAGAAATGTGGGCTTAAAACTGGGGGTGGGGATAGCCAGGGCGTCAAGGCCCAATCCACCAGGCGCGTGGTATGTTAGTAAGATGAGGGTGCGCTTTCAGAAGCGTGGTAAGGCCCACGGTATACACAGTCCAACACAAGTCCATTTGATCCGTCCTTATTATTTCAGCCCCTTCATTCAGCATGCTAATCCATTTCCTTTCTATTTTTCATTTTATATTGCTCAGCATGTCACATTAATTGTCATATAATTCCCATGCACATAACGTGAATAAAGATGATGCACTCTTATCAATTGGTCACAGATTTTTTTAAGTCACTAAATGCCAAAGGAGTTAGACTCAACCAATCACGTTGCAACAACACGCGGACTAATCATATGAATGAAAACAAAATACAAATGAATAGGAGCTCGGGCCAATGCTAACGTGCCACGCATGCGAACGGCCTCTGAACCAAAAGCGCACACAGATGCCGGAGCTCCGCCTCCGGTCATCTTCCCCAGCCGTGTGCGCCACTGGCGAACAAAAAAACGCCCAGAAAATGAAGCAAACACCACGGTTCAACTCGGAATTCACCATAGAGTCCAGATCTAAACTCGGTTTACTCTAAAACTATCCCTATCACATGAACCGAGATAAAATGCAAAACCCTAACGTTATGAGGACTCCATGAAAACGTAAGATCTGCACGTTATACTAATCCTCGCGCTACTCAGAGATCGAACACATGATTTAAACATTCAGGAAGCCATTAATCCATGTAAGATAAAGCATTCAGAGATTTGCAAACAGATGCATCAAGCCACAAACAGTTTCCTCGTTCATACTACATGCTCATACATGGTGAAGATGCTGAGGAGTTCGAGTCACATACCTGTTGAGGTTCTTGAATCTAAAATTGCAGAGAAACTCTGCGCGCTCTTGAAGAAGATAGAAATGGTGCGTGCCTTGATGATATCTATCACTTCAACCGATTTCCAAGTATGCTTAGAAACTGTAGAGATCTTGAGCTCAGTGAAGTTCGCTTGCAAGGCAGTGATGTGTGATGATGATGAACGGATCCGGATGATGAGAGAGAGAGTAGTTGTTGCGGTTGATGAAGATGATGATGAAGTGTGGTGGCCGGAGTTAGTTAGAGGGGACGGTTGTGGTGGCCGGAGTTGGTTAGAGGGGACGGTTGTGGTGGCCGGAGGCGGTGGGAGGGGTGAAGGAAGGGAGAGAACCGAGAGAGGAAAGGGGAGAGTGAGGAGAGAGTCTCGAAGAGTAAGAGTATGGAGTGAGAGAGTGTGGATAGAATGAGTCGTGACTGAATAAAGTGAGGGTTGTATATGCTTTTATAGGGAAAGTGTGAGGTGAATGGAATAGTTCTCTTGAGTGTGGGACTCTAATGAGTGAGCAACTTGCAGCAACTTTCCACTCCTCTTGAATGTGGGACTTTAGCAAATATGGCATGGTCTTCATATGGCTTTAACATTTCAGCATTTGCATGGGTTATTATGGAAATGAATGATGGTGGCCTGATAGCAACATGCTTACAAAACACATTCCTAAGGCACCCCTTTTGCTCGTGTGAAGCTATGGCTATGGCTCACTATTTTATCCAAACTTGGAGTCAACTTGAAGAGCTCATGGCACAGAACAAACTTGGAGTTGGGAGCTTCTTGAAATGATGCTTGGGAATAAAGAAAAATGAGCTAGAACATGGTGTGTCATTGCTGCACGCGCGTGACCTGGCTCTGGAACTGTGCTCTTGGCAAAAGTATGGCTTGGTTGAGGAGTGACTTTGCAGCCTCGTAACTTGCTCCACACATGTCCAAAATTGATGGAACTAGGTTCAATGGAAAGGGGACATGGCAAGGAATGGTTTAGAACTGGGCTTGTTTAAGATAGTGACTTGTGGAGGAAGAAATAGGCCTTGACATTTGGCCCACCATGTGTTTGCTGAAATGCGTTGCGTGCCCAGCATTCTGTGTCTTGGCTGCCTGCAGAGTTTGGTCAGGGTTGGGGCACCACTTTGAAGGCTTGCATATCACTCAATATTTATCCAATCATACCAATTCTCATTTTAATGGATAGAGGAGATGGCAAAGAAGAGATTGATACCAAGTTTGTATTCATGGCACTTTTGTAGCTCTGAAAATGGCTGGAGATTTGGCATGCCATGTGTTTGCTAAAATGCCAGGTCATGACCTGACTTGTGACCTGGATTGTGACTTGGTTTGAATGAGTTTTCAGAAACTTCTCAACACTTTAACTCTTCATACAAGCTTCAAATGAAAAAGTGTCCAACTACAAAGTTGTTCTCCTCCATGAGAGGAACAACTTTGATGTTGGAAATTTCTCCAAAAAATGCCTTTTTCCATGTGTAATCCAGTGCTGAAGTGGACTGCTCATCCTGATTTAAAGCATCAAAAATTTTCTAAGTGTTGGAAACTTGTCTTTTTGCTATTTTGGCAGCTTTTTGTCGAACTCCCGATTTTATCCATTCTTTGACTTTTCTTGATTAATTTTCCACCAGAAGTCAATATTTGAATAATTCTTCTGATTTTGACCCAAAAGTCAACTGTTCTGATTTTTCCGACTATTGATGAAATTCCCGATTAAATCTCCTCCAGTCAAATCCAGTCAAACAAACACATCCTCCTAGTCAGTATGAGAACTTTTTCACACATAGAAGCCATTCCTGATTGAATGTTGACCAGAAAGTCAACTGGTTGACTTTGGTCAAAGGAACCCTGATTTAAGGAACCAGATGATTTGCAAGCTTGTACTCTTCAATGCCTTGAATTGAGAAGAACCCTAATCCAGGAAGACTTCAACGAAAACAAGGCCACATAATCACACCTCGGATCCTCACATTTGGTAGGAAATTCCTTGCCATAAGAGCTCTTTCTTGCTAGTCTTTGATTGATACAATGATATGCATGCATGGGTATGGATTATGACCTAAGTGATGTATGTACGTGAATGTAAAGCCTAAGCCAGTTAGAAGTAAAGGGGTAGGACAAATTTGGGGTATGACAGCTGCCCCTATTTAATCGTCTTAAACCTGAAGGTGAGATTGGCGCTAGCCTTTCGAGCATTCAAGGTAGAAGAAGATTAAATATCAAAGTACCAGAAATTTGTCCCAAAGAGAAGATGGTGTAAATGTTATCCTTATTTTTGTTTTGATATCTGCTGGGGAAAGAGAGGAATTTGTTTTTCTGGTGGATATATTTACAGTGAGCAATGGATTTGGATGGTGATAGCTTGTAACGTGGTAACGGTGCCAATACAGGGTTTTCAAAGAGAATGGTTGTATGAAACAATTACTGAAGGGAAATAGATCTCGTGCGATCTACGACTCAACATCGACTCGACATCAGGAGAGGATCTCGTACGATCTTTAGGACTTGAAAGAATAAGATCTCTTACGATCTATGACTCAACATCGACTCGACACCAGGAGAAGACCTAAGCATGATCTTCAGGACTAAAAGAATAAGATCTCTTACGATCTATGACTCAACATCGACTCGACACCAGGAGAAGACCTAAGCATGATCTTCAGGACTGAAAGAATAAGATCTCTTACGATCTATGACTCAACATCGACTCGACACCAGGAGAAGACCTAAGCATGATCTTCAGGACTGAAAGAATAAGATCTCTTACGATCTATGACTCAACATCGACTCGACATCAGGAGAGGATCTCGTACGATCTTCAGGACAGAAAGGAAATAGACCTCTTGCGATCTACGACCCAACATCGACTCGACATCAGGAGAGGATCTCGTACGATCTTCAGGACAGAAAGGAAATAGACCTCTTGCGATCTACGACTCAACATCGACTCGACATCAAGAGAGGATCTCGTGCGATCTTCAGGACAGAAAGGAAATAGACCTCTTGCGATCTACGACTCAACATCGACTCGACATCAGGAGAGGATCTCGTGCGATCTTCAGGACAGAAAGGAAATAGACCTCTTGCGATCTACTACTCAACATCGACTCGACATCAGGAGAGGATCTCGTGTGATCTTCAGGACTGAAAGAATAAGATCTCGTACGATCTATGACTCAACATCGACTCGACACCGGGAGAAGATACAAGCAGAGGGTCATTGTGTCAGACACTTATCGGGGATTGAGGATACCTCGTATCGGCATCGCAGCTTAAAAGTGTTTGTGATATGATGGCGGACATCAAGCGAAGTCTGTAATGATGACAACTTCTGTAGGGATGTGTCATTGTTTTGGCTCAACATTGACTTACGTTATCTGGCTTATGCTTCGTATGCATGTTTGAATTTTTCTATGGCGTAATGCCCCATTTTGACTAATATGCTACGCTTTTGAGGATGCAATGCTGTATGCAATGGATTCTATATGCAAAGAGTGCCAAATAAAGGCCCTGGTGGAACAGAAGAGTAGGATCATTAGGGTCCGTTGCCTGTGATCTTGAGACGCCATTGTGGGTGGGCATTGGAAACCTCATAGTGCCAAAGATTATTGGCAGCTGTGTGGAGGGTTAGGACATAGCTCTGTTGGAGAGGAAGTGACTTTACTCGACTTTCCTTACATCCCATACTGCTTGGGGAAACGTGAGTTTTGAGGGACCCTTCTTTGTCTGCCATATGGAAGAGGGATATGGACCTTTTCGAGTGCCCCCATGCTTACCAGTACTGATGAATTATACTCTTGAACTTTCACGCGGGATGATGACGACCTTTGTGGCATATCATAAGCCAAGATGATGGCTAGAACCTGCAACCTGCACAAAAAACAACGTTTGGGTGCAAATGGTGCCCCTTAGAGCACTTTTATGTTTATGTAACATCATGTTTCGTTTTGATTTATGATTACTACCCCCATGCTTTCAATGCAATGTTTAATAACGAATTAAATCACACCTCGCATGCGAAAAATGAAAAGAAAAAAAAGGAAAGCTTTTGTCACAAGATCATTTTATTGATGGAGTGCCTACGAATAGGCTTCTGTACAAGGAAGCAACTCCTAAATGAGGTAGTTGCGAAAAAAGAAAATAAAATGCAAAGAGCAAAATGGCAAAGAGAAATGCTCGAATTTCCATTAAAACTGATATTACTACAGTTCCTATATCCTTGATCCTCTCAATGCTTTGCTTCAGAAGGGTAATGGTTGGATTGATCTGTCCGTTCTGCTAAGGGCGTATAGTGGTCTTTGTGAAAGATATTCAGACTGCAGCCTCTCGCTTTTGATCCCTAACTTTTGCCTGGATCGCCCTTTCGGGTTTTCAATCCAGCGGGATACCCCTTTTTGCCTAAGTCGCCCTTTCGGGTTTTCGACTTAGCGGGTTATTCTCCTTTTTTGTGTTTTATCCCTAATTTTTGCCCAAACCCTTTTGGTTTTCCAGGATGCCCTTATTTTTGCCTAGGTACGTCTACCTAGCGAATCTTTTATGCGTAGTATTTTTTGACTGAGTTTGAATTGACTGGAAGCGGAACGTCTTCCCCATCCATCTTTGTCAGGATTAAAGCACCACCTGAAAATGCTTTCTTCACAATGTATGGTCCCTCATAGTTGGGAGTCCATTTGCCCCTTGGATCGGTGTGAATTGGCAAGATCTTCCTTACGACTAAGTCACCTGTGTGGAACTCTCGAGGCCGAATTTTCTTGTCATACGCTTTCTTGATCCTCTTTTGGTACAACTGGCCATGGCAGATGGCGGATAAGCGTTTCTCCTCAATTAGATTGAGATGGTCAAGCCTCGTTTGAACCCATTCTGTTTCATCGAGTTTGGCATCCATCAAGACTCTCAACGACGGAATTTCTACTTCAACAGGTAGTACGGCCTCCATACCGTAAACAAGAGAGAAGGGGGTTGCCCTAGTTGAAGTACGAACTGAAGTTCTATAACCATGCAAAGCAAACGGTAACATTTCATGCCAGTCTTTATACGTTCTGACCATCTTCTGGACGATCTTCTTTATATTCTTGTTAGCAGCTTCGACTGCGCCATTCATCTTTGGCCGATAGGGTGATGAATTGTGATGTTCAATCTTGAACTCTTCACACAACTCTGCCATCATCTTGTTATTAAGATTGGACCCGTTATCAGTGATGATCTTGTTTGGAACCCCATATCGGCATATGATTTCTTTCTTGATAAAGCGAGTGACGACTTGCTTGGTTACGTTCTTGTAAGAAGCAGCTTCGACCCATTTGGTGAAGTAGTCGATAGCAACAAGAATAAATATATGCCCATTTGACGCTTGTGGCTCAATTCGTCCAATCATGTCTATACCCCACATAGCAAAGGGCCAAGGCGACGTCAGGACATTCAGAGGAGTTGGAGGAACATGAATTCGGTCAGCATACACTTGGCATTTGTGACATTTCTTCACGTATACATAACAATCAATTTCAATGGTCATCCAATAATATCCTGCTCGCAAGATCTTTTTGGCCATAGAATGTCCACTGGAATGAGTTCCAAAAGATCCTTCATGAATTTCCCGCATGATCAATTCTGCTTCGTGTCTATCCACGCATCTGAGCAAAACTGAATCATAGTTTCTTTTGTACAGGACGTCTCTGATAAGTGCCAAAATGTACTTATTTTGTGTATGTAAATAGTGGCACTTATCGATACTTTTGTTAATACCGTTTGAATAATTCCCCGTTTTGTGTATAAATACGTATACTTTGTGAATAATTGTATTTTCATATACTTTTATACCATTTGATAGTTTTTCCTTTGTTTTTATAGGTATTCATGCATATTGGAGCCTTGAGGAATAAAGTGTCAAAAGCACGGCTTCGATTTCGCAGTTTTGGTGCAAGCCCGCTTAGCCACCATCAAGCGGACTTCCAAAGACTCAAAATAAGGATGATCAAAATCATCAATTTGGTTTCCATTCATTCATTATTGGATAGAGCATTGAATAAGTTTTCCGACGCTTCGAACCGGGTGCAATTCGGAGTTACGGTTCTCGAGTTATGGCGAAAACAAAATCTGGTTTTTAGCAGACTCCGCTAAGCGGACTCTGTTCCGCTCAGCGGACCTGCGGATTTTCAGACTTGTTAAAAGGGGCCAAAATCACATTTTTAGGTTATGGGTTGGGTATTTTTGAGTCCCAACACCATCAACTTCATTCTTAGAGTAAAATTAGCTTAGAAAACAACTTCGGAGGTTGCATACGGATGATCGGGGGTGGATTGAGCGTCGAACGGAGCTGACAAACCGGGAGATCTTCGGTTCATTTCTCTTCTTCTTTGTGTATTTCTCTTTGGTTGGGTTTGTTTGTATATTTACTTGAATCTTATGTATATTTACCGATTATAATGTTATATTTAACTTGCTTTACGAATCTGTGTTGATGTTGTTCTGGATTTTTGCTCTATGCTGGGGATTTGGGGTGCTTTAGAGATAAACTTCTTGAATCCTTATCTAGGATGATAATCTATTGGATCTGAACTCTAGAGATATATTTAGAGCTAGCATTCACCGTTTGCATCTGTACGTAATGCTTTCGTGTTTGAGCGGCGCGCGAGAGATCGCTGATGCGAGAACACGAATGTTCTCGTGACTTCGCGTTAGAGATAACCTTAGTTGTGAGATGATCTCGTTTGTGCTCCAGAGATGGACGCTTATGTGAGAGATACGTGATAACATAAATGAGTATCGTAGGTTGAGTATAACGGGTTGGTAAGTGTATGTTTGTGAAGAGTGAATATATTCACATTCCTGATAAGTTCTTTCTCTTCTAAGAATGTGTTTATTCTTTTCCTATCTATATCTTTGTTTACTTTTTGCTCATTCAATCCCGAGCTCGAAACCATAGAAACTATTGAATGGCATCTCTCCATCTCTGTGGACGATAATTCCTGGATCAATATTTCCAAATCTTTTTTGTTGCTTGCCCTATACTGCATTCAACAGTCTCCTGACAAGAAGAATTTGGATTCTAACCTTCGAAGCGTTCGCTTATCACCAATCGTAGCATCTTTGGGATACTCTTGCTTCTCGACATACCTTTTGATGTCATAATACCATGGCTTTTCGTCATACACCCCTTCAGTAGTAAGACAATGAGCAGGAAATACATGTGCAGGTTCTTTGTAACGGAGGATCCTTATGTCTGGCACTTCTTTAGGGGAGCTAACTCTGAACATAGCCGCCAAAGTAGCCAAAGCATCTGCCAATTGATTTTCCTCTCGGGGGATGTGACTGAAAGTGATTTCCTCGAAAGCGGGCAACAACTCCAAGATATAGTCCTTATAAGGAACTAAATTGGGGTGTCTTGTCTCCCAATCACCTCTCACTTGATGTATAACCAAGGCAGAATCCCCATAAACCTCAAGGATCTTGATTCTCATATCAATGGCTGCTTCGAGACCCATTATGCAAGCTTCGTATTCTGCGACATTGTTTGTGCAATCAAAGCATATTCTAGCTGTGAAAGGGATGTGAGTTTGACGAGGAGAAGTCAAAACTGCCCCAATACCATGGCCCATAGCATTTGATGCACCATCGAACGTGAGAGTCCATCGCTCTCCTGGTTCGGGTCCTTCATTATCATCTAGTTTCATGATATCTTCATCAGGAAAGTCAAACTTCATTGACTGATACTCTTTTAATGGCTGATGAGCAAGATGATCTGCAAGGACACTTCCTTTGATGGCCTTCTGTGTGACATACTGGATGTCGTATTCTGATAAAAGCATTTGCCACCGGGCTAGCCTTCCTGTAAGGGCCGGTTTTTCAAAGATGTACTTTATCGGGTCCATTTTGGAGATCAATAGAGTGGTGTGAGTCAACATGTACTGCCTTAGTCGGCGAGCAGCCCATACCAAAGCACAACAAGTTTTCTCGAGTAGTGAGTAACGGGATTCACAATCGGTAAACTTTTTGCTCAGGTAATAAATGGCGCACTCTTTTCGACCAGACTCGTCATGCTGGCCCAGCACACACCCCATAGATCCTTCAAGCACAGTTAAGTACATAAGAAGCGGTCTTCCAGGAACCGGAGGCATGAGAATTGGTGGTTCTTGGAGATATTGCTTGATCTTTTCAAAGGCTTCTTGACAATGATCATCCCAACGGATATCTTGATTCTTGCGCAGCAACTTAAAGATGGGTTCACAGGTGTCAGTGAGATGAGAAATGAACCTGGCTATGTAATTCAATCTCCCAAGGAACCCTCGGACCTCTTTTTCATTCTTTGGTGCTGGCATATTCTGTATCGCTCTTACTTTATCAGGGTCGACCTCAATCCCTCGTTGACTCACAATGAATCCAAGTAACTTTCCTGATCGCACTCCAAAAGTGCACTTGTTTGGATTAAGCCTCAACTTTAATTTTCGCAAACGAGCAAACAATTTCTCAAGATATACCAAATGTTCCTCCTCAGTTTGGGATTTTGCAATCATATCATCGACGTACACCTCAATCTCTTTATGGATCATGTCATGGAAGAGAGTCACCATAGCTCGTTGATATGTTGCACCGGCATTCTTAAGACCAAAAGGCATCACCTTATAACAATACGTACCCCACGGAGTGGTAAAAGTAGTCTTGGTCATATCTTCAGGAGCCATCTTTATTTGATTATAGCCCGAAAAACCATCCATGAAGGAGAACACCGAATACTGAGCAGTGTTGTCGACTAGCACATCAATATTAGGCAGAGGGAAATCATCCTTCGGACTTGCCCTATTCAAATCTCGGTAGTCAACACACATGCGTACCTTTCCGTCCTTCTTAGGAACAGGTACTATGTTTGCGATCCAAGGAGGATACTCACACACAGATAAGAAACCAGCCTTCAACTGTTTTTCAACTTCTTCCTTGATTTTCAAAGCCATATCAGGTCGAGTTCTTCGTGGTTTTTGCTTTACAGGCGGACATTCTGGTTTGAGAGGTAGCCTGTGCATAACTATATCCGTGTCTAAACCAGGCATGTCTTCATATGACCAGGCGAAGATATCAACATACTCTCGAAGCAACTCAATCAACCTTCTCTTTACATCACTTTGCAAAGCGGCACCTATCTTGACCTCTCTTTTTGCTTCTTCTGTACCGAGGTTGATGATTTCTATGGCTTCTTGATGTGGCTGAATAGATTTCTCTTCTTGTCTCAAAAGTCTTGCCAATTCCTCAGGGACTTCACAATCTTCCCCACTATCCTCGTCAGCTCGGTCAATTGGATTCTCAAGGATATCAGGACGTGGAACTGTAACATTATCATTTTTGATGGAATTCGAGCCAGATCTGCACGATGGATGATTTATGCCTTAGAATGCAACACATAAAAAGGAAAAAAGGAAAGCTTTGCCATTTTTGAAAAAGTTTTTAAAGTAAAAACAAAAATGAAAGAAATGGAACAGTAATTGCATGCGAAGATATGATTTTCATTCAATATTAAACAAATTGAAACAACATGGGGGCCCTTCTTTATACAAGTGGTCAAAATGCTTAGGGCGAAGCATATGACTTATCGAAACAAGAAAATTACATCTCCATAAAAGTGACTCTGGGAATGTCCAAGATAGTCCAATTGTTGAGTTCCTGTCCAGGCGCAGCATGGCAAATGAATCTGGAGAGATCTTCTTCATCATCATCATCCACGGCGAGAACCTGACTTCCAGAACTGGTGCTTGCACTGACGAACACTTGAGAAATGGGGGGAATCACCTTCTTTCCAGGAATTATGCTGAGCTGAGTAGAAGAAGATGGTTGATACCCAAGGCCATACTTGTCTCGCTTCTCATGGACATCAATCAGCTTGCCCCAGGCACTATGGGGAGTACCAGCTTCTAAGAAGGCCCTAGCATCATTTAAAGACGAGAGGGGTGCTCCGAGTTCCTTCTTATTCTCAGTCACGGGGAGTTTATCAACCGACACAATCTCTAAGGCTTGAAAAGGTGTCTCTTGTATCTCTCCCTCCACTTCAACATAACGGTATGATGCCAGATTATTGACTATCAAATCCTCTTCACCAGTGATCACAACAATCTTGTCATTCACAACAAATTTCAAACACTGATGGAGGGTAGATGTCACAGCCCCAGCAGCATGGATCCAAGGACGACCCAAGAGGCAAGTGTATGAAGGACGTATATCCATAACATAGAAGGCAATATAGAACATGTGAGGGCCAATCAAGACAGGCAGATCAATTTCCCCTTCTACGGACCTTCTAGAACCATCAAACGCTCTAACACTCATAGTACAAGGCCTCATCATAACCCCATCCATACTCAGCTTAAACAAAGTAGTTTTGGGCATCATATTAAGAGAAGAACCCGTATCAATCAGAACTCGAGACAACACAACATCCAGACACTTGACAGAGATATGCAACGCTTTGTTGTGTGCTCTACCCTCAGGTGGGAGTTCATCATCAGAAAAACCCAAACAATTACCAGCAGCAATATTGGTCACAACCCCTTCAAACTGAGGCACGGTAATGTCTTGAGTCACGTGAGCGGAAGCCAGAACTTTCATTAGAGCATCACGGTGAGCTTCTGAATGCACCAAGAGGGACAAGATGGAGATCTTGGCTTGGGTTTGATCAAGTTTGTTAGACGCTGGCCTAAAGATCTAGAGGGGGGGTGAATAGATCTCACTAAGTTTTTACGGATTTTTCTACTGACTCGAGCGAAAGCGGTTCTGAATCGACTTGCGTCTATTCCGGACCGCTATTGCAAAGGTCGTATGTGTTTCAAAACCAAAAAGTAAGTGGAATTGATGGTGAAGTAATATGATGGCTAACCAATACGTTTAACAACTGAAAACCAATTAACTTCTAGATTGACAACTTTGATTTGCAATGCAGTAAGATTGGATTAAGCAAAAACACAAACACTTGGTGATACGTTCAAATTGATAGTGATTCAAGTTGTGGTGAATTGTGATGTTTGTGCAGAACTTTAATTCACAATTTTAACACTTGAATCGTTGATCAATTTTGCACTTATAACCAATTATGAACAGAAAGTAAAAGAGAAAGTAAAAGCGACAAGAACACGATATTTGTTTAGGCAGTTCGTCGATCGTCCTCGCTACGACTACGTCTGCCCCCAATTCCAAATTGAAATTGGGTAATCTTTCATTAATGTTGAAAGTAGTATATACAAAGAAGATAACAAAGCGATAAACGATAAACCAATTATGTCGATCCTTTGAATCTTCTTCCCCCTTAATCTTGAGCCAGATCAAGGTTATCCAAGAGCTTCACTTTGATTCCCTTCTGCAGTGTCTTGATTCCTTGAACTCCCCGTTCCTCAATCGTTACACTCAGCCGAATCCTCAATGAACGCCTCTTGATAAAAACCCCCAAGAACCACCCGTCGTGGAGGACAAAACCCGCAGATTTTATTCACCAACAAACCCCACAAACCTTCACCCACTAGGAATCTTCAATTCCGTTCCATGGACGTTATCGAACTCATCACTAACCCGCAACGCAAGAATGATTATGTGTAATTGTGTTGGAGATGATGAAGAACGAAGATGAGAAGCGTTTGTGTATCTTTCAGTCGTTGGTGTTGCTTGAATAATTACCCTTGCACAATATATATGATTGCATAACAGTTAGAACCAAGAAAAACTGATTTTTGAACTTTCTTGATCAGTTAGGTCGACCACTTGTAGTGCTTAGGTCGACCTAACAGAGCTTGCAGAATTTTGCTCCCAGTTAGGTCGACCTGTTGAAGGAGTAGGTCGACCAGAATCCTCTTCTGATGCATTCTGGGGACATTTTCACAGATTAGGTCGACCTAGTTGATGTGTAGGTCGACCTAACAGGCTGGTATGTAGAATTCATCAATTTAGGTCGACCTAAATGATGTGTGAGTCGACCTAGCAGGGATATATGAATTTTTCTCCATTTTAGGTCGACCTGGGTTGATGGTAGGTCGACCTAACTGCTGTTTTTCTGCATTCTTCTTGTTTTGCTTGTGTTGAGGCAACCTATAAACATATAAACATAATGGGTTGACCTATGAGTGATCAATGCTTGCTTTTCTTTAAGTTTTCTGCTTCCGTCTTGTTGTTTGAATGCTTATTTGAGTTTGCCATGAATCAAAAACATCTTTGAGTGTAATCTTGTATTCACAAAGTTGATCAATCACTTTGTAATCACTTTTCTTAATGATCCTCAAGAGTTGCTCGGCATCTTGTGCATTACGTGTTACAGGAGGGTCGACAGCAACTTGTTTTCCCTTTGCTTGTGCATTAGCGTCCTTATTGGTCTCTTTAGGAAGCGGAGGAGGGGCAGCAAAGATCCGACCACTACGGGTAATGCCACTAGTGCCAGTAATATTAGTGATGCTCGAATTACCCATTGGAGGACAATCATATTTCTTCCCTCGAATATACACAGCATTATAACTCCAAGGAACAGCCTTGGAATTGCTCACAGAAAAGGGAACGAGAGATGAGGTTGAAGGGGTCAAAGAGGCGTCTGGAACCTGAATGACCAACGGAGTTCTCGGAGCTTGAATAACCAAAGGAGTACTCGGAGCATGAATGACCAAAGAAGTGTCCTGAGTCTTTGACACTTCAGCAGGATAGTAAGGGATCTCTAAAGTGGCCACATCTTCACCAGGAACAACCCTTTCCACTCTAAGAACGCCTTCGTCCATCAGCTTTTGAATCTCCTCTTTAATCTAGCACATTCCTCCAGATTAGAAGAACATTGTAAACAAAAGTCATGTAGCTCACACAAAACCTTTTGTTGCAAAAGATGTTCTCTGATAGTTGCTAGCGGCATCTTAACCTCACTAACATCATTCACCAGGATCTGATCATCACATAACTCAATAGCATTGGTCGCACCAGCATGAGGAGGCATAGGGTTATTCTGCACGTTGGGACCAGTGGGAGTGAATGAGATAAGCTTGTCATCAAGAAGATCCTGAACCTTTAACTTGAATGCTCTACACTTTTCAATAGTATGGCCCGGGGCCCCTGAATGAAATTCACAACGAGCATTAACATCGTAACCAGGAGGGAGAGGGTTAGGTGGAGGTCCAAGTTCACGGAGTTGTACCAATTGACCAGCAAGCAACTGAGGGAGAAGTTGGGCATATGACATCGGAACCGGATCAATACGCCTATCTTGGAATCTTGTTCTTTGTGGGCCCCTTTGACCTTGAGGCCTAGGGTTCTGTTGATGATTCTGGGGAGCAGCAACTTGTTGTTGTGGTACGAAAGGCTGTTGGGGTGCCATCCATGGTTGTGGGAGAGCAGCAGCATATGCTTGAGGGACATATGGACCAGGAACAGCATAAGGCATCGGATAATAAGGAGGTGGAACAGCTGAATATGCAGGAGCTCGACCTTGGTCAACAGAAGCGGTGCTAGTCTCACCTTCTTTCTTCTTCACAAACTCAGAATACGGCTTCTTACCATTACCACTTGAGTTGCTAGGGCTAGTAACACCTTGAATGGTACCAGCTTTGACACAGTTCTCAACCCTCTCACCAATGATGACCACATCCGAAAAGGAAGGAGAAGTATTACTAACCATGTGCTGAAGATACGGCCCTTTCAGAGTTCCCATAAACAGATCAATCAATTCTCGGTCCAATAAGGGAGGTTGAACTCGAGCAGCAAGTTCACGCCATCTCTGGGCGTATTCCTTAAAGGACTCTTCAGATTTCTGTGACATATTTTGCAGCTGTGCACGGCTAGGAGCCATAGCAGTATTGTAGTGGTATTGTTTCAAGAAGGCATCAACAAGTTCTCCCCAAGTGATGACATTAGATCTCTCGAGTTTCATATACCACTCCAACGGGGCTCCAGTGAGACTGTCCTGGAAGAAATGCATAAGCAGAGGCTCGTTCTCAGCGTGAGCGGCCATCTTACGGCAGTAGGAACGAATGTGGGTCTCTGGGCAGGTAACTCCCTTGTACTTATCAAAATCTGGCACCTTGAACTTCAGGGGAATAACAATCCCAGGTACCAAGCACATAGCAGCGGTGTCGAAACTCGAAGTTTTAGCAACCTCAACAGCCTTAAGACGTTCTTCAAGAGCTTGGTACATCTTAGCAGTCTCGGTCAACTCAGCAGTAAGATCATGTTCAAGATCAATAACCTCATGGTGGTCATCCACTACTTTAAGTGTCTCATTAATAGGAGTCTCCTTAGTTTTCACCCCTCCATCAACAGAATTGGTAGGAGTATCTTTGATCAACCCAGCAACGCTCTTTCTGAGCTCTTCCTGTCCTTGGACAACGACATGGAGAGTCTCCATAAGTTGGGTCATTCTTTCCCCCATAACATCCATATCCCTACGGAGGGCAGCCTGATTCTGTTCAAATTGGTCCATGATTCTCTTCTCGTTGTTTCTGGTGCGGTAGGGATGTAAGAAAGTCAGCTTCGTCGTCGGAAAAGAAATCTGTTGTTGGAAGAGACCCCAATTAGAATCTGATAAAAACCTGTAAATGCAATATGATATGAGTGCATGGGTGCATGTGTGCATGTTTTATTATTTTCAATACTTTCTAGCTTTGTCTCAAACCAACAACACAAGATAACAGAGAAGATAGTGAAGCATAACCAAGATAAGCACAACCAGGATAAGCAAACATAATCGATTAATTCTGCAACCAAGTTCTTGAAGTACAAAATATTCTGCTCCCATGAGCCAACAAATACAGAAATAAAATCAGGAATCCCATCCAACAGGTCTGGTGGTGATTCTACAACGAAAACAGCATTAAGCAGGGTCCTCCATATTCACATGACGGAGGGGGCTCTCTCCGATGTTCTTATCACTCCAAGTCTTCATTTCTTCAAAGAGCTTCTTGGTCTCAACACGGGTGGGCCTCTTAATGATCTCTTGAATCAGCAGGTCTTTTCTGAAATGCATTGTTTCCATGTGGCGATTCTTCACCTCCCAATACCTAGCTTCCTCTTGAACTTGGGCATTACTCTGGTCTTTTTCTCTTATCTGGCCCTTCAGCTTTCGGATCTCTTCATAACACTTCTCTATGGTATTCTGGCGATCCAACAAGAGTTTGTCTGCTTTCTTACGACGAGATTTCTCTGAATTGGCATTTTCAGTCTGAATCTGGAGCTTTTTAGTCAACTCTGCCAACTGAGCCTCGTAATGTTCCTTTATTTTCTTCTCTTGGGTTTCAGTAGATTTAGAACTCACAGTCATTCTTGGCCTCTTCTGAGAAGTGCTCCCTCTAGCATATAATTCTTCAAGCTCTATTTCCCTTAATTTCAATTTATGAAGAGCAGAAAGCTTCTCTTGTCTAGCAGTGTTCATCTCAACATGCATCGTTTCCACTTGTTCAGTCAATTTTCGATTCTCTTCCACAGTTTGGTTGTAACGAGGCATGGAAACAATGTTGGGTTGTTTACCAGCAGGGGGGTACAAAAGGTCTTGAGGGGAGAAAGGCATCCCTTGAGCATCAGCAACAGATTTGACCCAATTAGTATAATCCTCATAAGTAGCACAGTCTCTCTGACCAAAATGTTTCTTATCTCTCCAACAAATACTCTTCCAAGCTTGGGCGGCTTCTGCCATTTGCCCACTGTCAGTGGCTGAATGATAGAAAATATTCTCAGCAATCTCTGTTTGTTCAGGAGGACTTACAAAAGCGTATCCAAACGTTCTCCTAGCCAGGACGGGATTATAGTTGATTCCACCTCTAAGGCCCATAAGAGGTACGTTCTTGAACTTTCCGCAACTCATAACAACTTCCATGTCTTCTAAAGCTTTATTATACCAGACAATATCTTTAGCCCTCAGCCCCATAATCCTCTCGGCCCACTTAGATGTGTGCCTATTATCAACAAAAGCGCCACGCTCAGGCAAATGTGACCTGGACCATCGGTATAACAACGGAGCACAGAATCTAACCAGACCTCCCTTCTGACTACTCTTGTGATGAATGGAGTGATAAACATCCCCCAAAAGTGTAGGAACCGGATTCTGCAAGATGAATATATGAATTGCATTCATGTCAACAAAGTTAGGAACGTTTGAGAACATCACGATGCCATATATACTTAGAGCCAAGATAGCCCTAAATGTGTCCCATTCTTTTGCTTCAGCAGCATCACAACCCCTTTTGACCAGAAACTCCATGCAAAAACCAAGACCTCCTCCCTTCTTAGTGAGATTTGCTTCCACGACCGACTTGCTCAAATAAAGAGCCTTAGCAATTTCAATGGAATCAGGGGCCTTCATGGTGCCATAGTATGGTACTTCCTTCTTTATAGGAACGCCAAGAAATAAGGAATACTCTTCTAATGTCGGAACCAAGAGGTAGTCGGTGAACGTGAAGCAGCGAAGGGAAGGATTATAGAACTGAAGCAAAGTATGAACTCCCTCTTGCTCGTACTTGGTGAACGGCATCTTGAGAAGATTCAGAATGTACCCATATTTTTCTCGGAAACTGGTTGACTCATCTGGCGTAATCTTCTTTGCTAAACACCCAAGGGAATCCAGATTCGGATCTAGGAAAGAATAAGAGGGATTGCGTCTACCAGTCTTCATTGGTGGGGCCATGTGTTGGTCGGGGACAAAGCCAAAAATTCCTGAAAATAAATGAACATGCATGTTAAATGATATGGTGGAATGCATTTCATCGGGAGAATCCTAAAGTCTTTTCATTATTTCTTTTCTTTTTCTTCCTTTCTTTTCTTTTCTTTTCTTTTTTCTTTTTTTTTCTTTTGCAAAAAGTGTACATTTTGTCACTATTTTTTGAAATAGACTTTAGGATTCTCCACGAATGAAGTGAGGTGGATGCAATAACATGATGTGTCATGTGTGTGATGTAGTGAGAGACTGAATGTCCCTCGCAGCTCTGAATAACTGGGTAACACTGACTATAGCAGGTTCAAAATTCCGGCTTCAGATTGCAAAATGGAAATCAGGGTATGATGAAGGCTAGTATCCTGTCCCACCCCAAACTCACAGGTATGAATTCTAGACACGGACAGGTGGTCCCTAATGGTCACTAGGGTCTACAGTTCCCATGGGGTACAAAGTGTTTGAGGCAGCAAGCGTGCCAGACACAGTGTTCCATGAAAGAACCTCGCCCAGTTGTGGTACCCCATGTTGAACTCGATCGTAGCAAGAGCCACGGGAGTCAACATGAGCATCCACGCTAATCCTATGTGTCACTGGCCTGGGTAGTGGGCCTTTTACCTCACACAAACCCCCCACCTGCAAAACAAAGCAGAAAAATATGTGGCCCCCACGGGGACCCATAATATAGTCCAGATGCATGATGTGCAAGCAGAAATAAACATGATATGCAAGCAGAAAATAAACATGCAAACATATATACAAGATATAGACATAAAACAAATAAACACCCAATAAAATAAAACAAACAAAGGCTAGGATCGACTTGCTTAGGTAATCCCCAGCAGAGTCGCCAGCTGTCGCACGCTCGCGAAAAATGAACAGAGTCGCCACTAATATATTTATCCCATAAGGGAAAGGAATATCAGAAAACCTAACAAAGGAAGGAACAAGGTCTTGCGACCAGAGAATAGGGCACGGGAGTCGGTTACGCAAGGGGAAGGTATTAGCACCCCTCGCGCCCATCGTACTCGATGGTATCCACCTATGTTTGTTTCTATCTAAAGGGTGTGTATTATGTCTAAACCTAAATGCGAATGCATGCAAAAAGAAATACGGGGAAAAGAAGGAATATTTACAAGTGTGCTCGTTCAAGCCCCGCGACTTGATGCCTACGTATCCTTTTCAGGAATCAGAGCTCCGTAGTTCGGCTCCATAGTTTTGTTTGTTTTTGTGTTTTTTAGTTGGGCGGAGTTAACGCTCGCGCTCTTGCATAAGGGGACAGCCTAGGATGCAATGGAGCGGAGATAACAATGCCCTTAAGAAAGGAGAGAAGAGAGAGAGAGAGTTTGAGTGTTTCGAGGGAATCCCTAAAGCAAGGGAAACTCGAGTTACTCTATGGTTTGTGTTTTTTAGAATTTGGGAACTTACGCCCGAATGGAACCCTAAAGCAAGGGAAATCCAGGCACTCGAATGATTCCCTAAAGCAAGGGAGATTCAAGCTTCCATTCCCTTTTTAATGATTTTCACTTTTTTATTAATGTTTTTTAAGTGTTTTCTTTGTATTTTTTTAAAGGGGATTTTATTTTGATATTTATTAGATGGATTAAAGTTGTAAAAGAAAAAGAATGCAAAAAGGGAACTAGTCCTAATTTCTACATCTATGTTATTACTTCTAATAGAAGTGAGGGAAGGGTTATTCAAGCATTTCACAATATATTGCAGATAGTCACAAAAAGAAAAGAATTAAAGTCTATACTCTTTATAAAAATATTCACAAGCAAAGGCATTTTTATTCATGTGAGAAGCCAATTTGAATTAACAAAAGAAACTATTTATTATTTATGGTTTATCAACCAATCAAAACTCAAGGAAACAACAATTAAAAAAAAACAATTAAAGAAAGTGAAAACTCTAAAAAGTCTAGTTGGGTGAAAAATGTTTTTTGTCAAGTTTATTTAAAAGGTGAATTAATATGCAAAAAGAATTAAAGGAAAATCAGTTTTTATTATTTATTTTTATTAACAGCAAAGGGGGTGCATCAGTAATTAACAATTGAATTAAAACTGAATATAGCAGAAATGTGGGCTTAAAACTGGGGGTGGGGATAGCCAGGGCGTCAAGGCCCAATCCACCAGGCGCGTGGTATGTTAGTAAGATGAGGGTACGCTTTCAGAAGCGTGGTAAGGCCCACGGTATACACAGTCCAACACAAGTCCATTTGATCCGTCCTTATTATTTCAGCCCCTTCATTCAGCATGCTAATCCATTTCCTTTCTATTTTTCATTTTATATTGCTCAGCATGTCACATTAATTGTCATATAATTCCCATGCACATAACGTGAATAAAGATGATGCACTCTTATCAATTGGTCACAGATTTTTTTAAGTCACTAAATGCCAAAGGAGTTAGACTCAACCAATCACGTTGCAACAACACGCGGACTAATCATATGAATGAAAACAAAATACAAATGAATAGGAGCTCGGGCCAATGCTAACGTGCCACGCATGCGAACGGCCTCTGAACCAAAAGCGCACACAGATGCCGGAGCTCCGCCTCCGGTCATCTTCCCCAGCCGTGTGCGCCACCGGCGAACAGAAAAAACGCCCAGAAAATGAAGCAAACACCACGGTTCAACTCGGAATTCACCATAGAGTCCAGATTTAAACTCGGTTTACTCTAAAACTATCCCTATCACATGAACCGAGATAAAATGCAAAACCCTAACATTATGAGGACTCCATGAAAACGTAAGATCTGCACGTTATACTAATCCTCGCGCTACTCAGAGATCGAACACATGATTTAAACATTCAGGAAGCCATTAATCCATGTAAGATAAAGCATTCAGAGATTTGCAAACAGATGCATCAAGCCACAAACAGTTTCCTCGTTCATACTACATGCTCATACATGGTGAAGATGCTGAGGAGTTCGAGTCACATACCTGTTGAGGTTCTTGAATCTAAAATTGCTGAGAAACTCTGCGCGCTCTTGAAGAAGATAGAAATGGTGTGTGCCTTGATGATATCTATCACTTCAACCGATTTCCAAGTATGCTTAGAAACTGTAGAGATCTTGAGCTCAGTGAAGTTCGCTTGCAAGGCAGTGATGTGTGATGATGATGAACGGATCCGGATGATGAGAGAGAGAGTAGTTGTTGCGGTTGATGAAGATGATGATGAAGTGTGGTGGCCGGAGTTAGTTAGAGGGGACGGTTGTGGTGGTCGGAGTTGGTTAGAGGGGACGGTTGTGGTGGCCGGAGGCGGTGGGAGGGGTGAAGGAAGGGAGAGAACCGAGAGAGGAAAGGGGAGAGTGAGGAGAGAGTCTCGAAGAGTAAGAGTATGGAGTGAGAGAGTGTGGATAGAATGAGTCGTGACTGAATAAAGTGAGGGTTGTATATGCTTTTATAGGGCAAGTGTGAGGTGAATGGAATAGTTCTCTTGAGTGTGGGACTCTAATGAGTGAGCAACTTGCAGCAACTTTCCACTCCTCTTGAATGTGGGACTTTAGCAAATATGGCATGGTCTTCATATGGCTTTAACATTTCAGCATTTGCATGGGTTATTATGGAAATGAATGATGGTGGCCTGCTAGCAACATGCTTACAAAACACATTCCTAAGGCACCCCTTTTGCTCGTGTGAAGCTATGGCTATGGCTCACTATTTTATCCAAACTTGGAGTCAACTTGAAGAGCTCATGGCACAGAACAAACTTGGAGTTGGGAGCTTCTTGAAATGATGCTTGGGAATAAAGAAAAATGAGCTAGAACATGGTGTGTCATTGCTGCACGCGCGTGACCTGGCTCTGGAACTGTGCTCTTGGCAAAAGTATGGCTTGGTTGAGGAGTGACTTTGCAGCCTCGTAACTTGCTCCACACATGTCCAAAATTGATGGAACTAGGTTCAATGGATAGAGGACACGGCAAGGAATGGTTTAGAACTGGGCTTGTTTAAGATAGTGACTTGTGGAGGAAGAAATAGGCCTTGACATTTGGCCCACCATGTGTTTGCTGAAATGCGTTGCGTGCCCAGCATTCTGTGTCTTGGCTGCCTGCAGAGTTTGGTCAGGGTTGGGGCACCACTTTGAAGGCTTGCATATCACTCAATATTTATCCAATCATACCAATTCTCGTTTTAATGGATAGAGGAGATGGCAAAGAAGAGATTGATACCAAGTTTGTATTCATGGCACTTTTGTAGCTCTGAAAATGGCTGGAGATTTGGCATGCCATGTGTTTGCTAAAATGCCAGGTCATGACCTGACTTGTGACCTGGATTGTGACTTGGTTTGAATGAGTTTTCAGAAACTTCTCAACACTTTAACTCTTCATACAAGCTTCAAATGAAAAAGTGTCCAACTACAAAGTTGTTCTCCTCCATGAGAGGAACAACTTTGATGTTGGAAATTTCTTCAAAAAATGCCTTTTTCCATGTGTAATCCAGTGCTGAAGTGGACTGCTCATCCTGATTTAAAGCATCAAAAATTTTCTAAGTGTTGGAAACTTGTCTTTTTGCTATTTTGGCAGCTTTTTGTCGAACTCCCGATTTTATCCATTCTTTGACTTTTCTTGATTAATTTTCCACCAGAAGTCAATATTTGAATAATTCTTCTGATTTTGACCCAAAAGTCAACTGTTCTGATTTTTCCGACTATTGATGAAATTCCCGATTAAATCTCCTCCAGTCAAATCCAGTCAAACAAACACATCCTCCTAGTCAGTATGAGAACTTTTTCACACATAGAAGCCATTCCTGATTGAATGTTGACCAGAAAGTCAACTGGTTGACTTTGGTCAAAGGAACCCTGATTTAAGGAACCAGATGATTTGCAAGCTTGTACCCTTCAATGCCTTGAATTGAGAAGAACCCTAATCCAGGAAGACTTCAACGAAAACAAGGCCACATAATCACACCTCGGATCCTCACATTTGGTAGGAAATTCCTTGCCATAAGAGCTCTTTCTTGCTAGTCTTTGATTGATACAATGATATGCATGCATGGGTATGGATTATGACCTAAGTGATGTATGTACGTGAATGTAAAGCCTAAGCCAGTTAGAAGTAAAGGGGTAGGACAAATTTGGGGTATGACAAAAAGCCCTTCAAATTATGTATGTATTTTGAGTAATGAGGGTAAATCTCGTCTATGACATTAGAGGGTAGTTTATATTTATATGGATCATATAAATGAATTGGTCTGCAAGGATTTAGTAGTCGATTTACCAAACTTTTATTTTGAGGAATATGGATTATGTGATGCGTGCCAAAAGGTTAAAAAAATAAACAAAAATGATATTCTTACACCACACTTTATTTCACTGTTCACCTATACGGTGAACAGTGAAATATTATAATAATAAAATAATATTTTTAAATAAAATATAAATTTTTTTTTTTAGATTAATGGGTATTGATATAAAATATGTGATTAACCAACTTCATAATTTCATCAACCAATATTTTATATTTCATTAACCAACTTTGTTTTACTACTAAAATTTATTTTTAACATCTGGGTCTTTATTAACCACTTTAGTACTTTATTAACCAATCTTTTACATTTCATTAATCAACTTTGATTTACGTCTAAAAATGATTTGTAATATCTTGGTGTTTATTAACCAATTCATATTTTAATTAACCAACTTCGTAACTTAATTAACCAACTTGTTACATTTCATTAACCAACTTTGTTTTACTATTAAATTTTATTTTTAATATGTAAGTGTTTATTAACCAACTTTATCATTTCATTAACCAACTTTGATTTGCACCTCTCATGGGCACTGTTCGTAACATTATTCACACACTGTTCATGGTATTGTTCACCGTATTTGTGAACAATACCTATGGTGTAATGTATGCCTGAGTGTATGAATAGCATTGCAGATAAATAAAGGCCTCCTTTAAATTTGAAAATGTTGTTTATACATATAAGCCTTTTAGAACTGTTGTATATGGATCTTTTTGACATACCATAACCATGATTTTTTGTGGGAAATACTATGCCTTTGTAGTTTTTGATGACTACTCTCATTATGAACGATTTTCTTATCTCATAAAAGAGTTGTTTTTGTTGCGTTTGGAAAATTAGAGATGGTTATCTATCACTAGAAAGGACTAAACATCACATTGATTCAAAGCGATCTTGGTGGTGGAACCTGAAATATAGATTTAGAGGACTATTGTAATAAGAATGGAATTGCACACACATTTTATAGTCTATAGACTCCCCAAAAATGGGGTAGTGGAATAGAAAAGTAGATCTCTTAAAGAGATAACGAGGGTGGTGCTCAATGAGACTAACCATCCTAAGTACTTTTGGGCTAATGCTGTAAGCACTACTTGCTTTGTGATGAATCTTGTCTTGATAAGAACGATTTTGAAGCAGATGCCCTATGAGTTAAATAAGGAAGGAAGCCTAATATTTCTCACCTCTATGTGTTCATATGCAAATGTTTTGCTCTCAATAATGGGAAGGAAAATCTTAGAAAGTTTCATGCTAAAGTGAACGAAGGTCTATTTTAAGATATTCTGTAACACCCCATTTTACCCGGCAAATAATAATAAAATAAGAGTTACAAAAATTCCAACACAAAAATTCCAACGCTACATAATATTCATCATAAACCCCATTATTGAGTCAGAATGCCATCTTTACATCGGATTGGAGATTGCTTTATACCTCTTCGATTGAACCTAGCCTTTGCCCCTTTTTTCTCTCCTCTGCAGCTTCTCACGTTCCAACTTTTTTCCAACTCTTTCTCTTTCCACTTTCCTAATTAACCTAATCCTTATATAACTAAACTTCATAATTAATTATTTCCAATGGGCCTATCTTCCACACCCCACCTTTTCTACTTCAACCCCTATAATTTACCTTATAACTATTCTAATATTATTACTACTATTAATCAACTAAAATACTAATAACAACTATTTAACAATTAACAACATTTTGCAACTTTGACAAATAATTCGAAATAACTTAATTAAATAATTAATTAAATTAATGGGCGTTACAACTCTCCCCCATTTAGAATATTTTTGTCCTCGAAAATCCACTCGATACTACAACTCTTAACGCGAACTCTACATCTAACTTTATGATCCCCAAGTCGCGTTTGGCAACACTTAGATCACTACTTTCCCCGACATAACAATAACTCCACACGATTTGAATCACATACACACATGTTAATCATCTAACGCCTTCGCGACATAATCGTTAAGGTAGTAACTACAACATGCTTATACTTGGATATACAACATCACATTAACATTTGAACAACATTTTCAACGCCAAAACACATACACACTTTCATTCCCATATTTATGTATGTCACTTATCAATAAAATATCAAAAACTCCATTCACATCGTCGTATCAACCTTATAGTGACATCAACATATCCAACATAATCAACTTCGTCATATTATGGAGTATTATTCATTATTTACGGTAATCAACAACGATAACAAAATCATTATAACATCAATTTAACAGTATAACTCAACAAATATACACACAACTCACCATTAACCAACAAACACAATAATATCCTTATAAAATCAGCAATTATTTACTAGAAAACATAGTGCCCTGGCACAACACCCCTATATCAACCATCCACCAAATCAAAAATGTAGATCAAGCTATATCATCCCCATAGGCTTCTAATATTTTAATCCTTCACTACTCATGAGTCGTACACATAGCAACTACGTCATATCACGCTTCAGCTGCGCAACTCTGATCATCCATCTTAAATCACCGTCCTCATTAAAATTTTCGTCAACTATCTAGTTTACAAGTTTCAATCTAGTTTCGGCCTTCTTTAACATTCACCATAAAATCTTTGTTCACTTTGTGACGTTAGCCCGCATATAAACCCGCTACTCCTAGTTGTTCAATATGTTCCAACTCTTTCCTAGCCACTTCTCCATTAATTCACACAAACTGGTGAGCAACTATCCTCGCGATATGAAATCAACCACTTTACACACTATTAAGATAGCAAGACAAGTCTATCCCATCCAATACGATCTCGTCTACTATCAACAAGAGATTAAGGGTGATCAGTTCCTCAATTTGTCAATAGATAGACGACAACCATAATGGAGCATAAACCCTCGTTACCAAACTATAATAGCGTTCCTTTAGAATTGGTATTCAAGTCACTTGTAGCACCATAATCCAACAATTTACTTCGAGGCTCACAAATACGACCACAATTTCCCCCTCATTCGATCTTGTCTTTGAAATGCCAACACTTAACATATTACATAACCCACATTACACTCACATAGCATCACACAAAGGTTAAGTACTTTCCAACTCAAGAATTACTACTATATCACTTCATTACATTTCGTTTCGTTACAATTGAGATTTCAACCATGCCGTTCACATCGGCTTAGTGATAAAACCTCTCCAAATTCTTCCTTTATACATGCCGCCACTTTGGCATCACAAACACGACACTAATTCCTCTTACAAGAATTTTGCCTTAAAAGGACATCTTCGTTCTAATCATTGATAATCGGCATTAGCTGCATCTCTATGCGCTTCTCCAATACTTTCACATCCTTTTCACTTAACAATCACCTTCAGAAAACGTCAGGGATTCACACTCTGCTCGTATATCAACAATCGTTACATTGCTCCTCATCCTTCGAGAAGCAAACATCAAGAATGTCTGATCATTCTCCATCAAGACGCTCCAACTTGATTAACAACAAAATATTGAATCCATGTCACCTTCAGATTCGGGAACAATAAAACTTCAATAATGCTTGCACCGTCGCCATCAGCAGCACACTAAACCAACATCTTACAACTGGAACATATCCGAGAAGCAAAGCTTCTCCCCCACTTATCTCAAACTAACTCCTGCATACAATCGATTAGAAAAGAAACAAGTACCGACAGTGTTTTCACACATGTCACGTACTAAGAAACAACATATTGGCAGTATTCAATTGTCACACTACTCTACTGACTCGACAACTTAGTCGGACGGACCGACCTTCTCTGATACCACTAATGTAACACCCCATTTTATCCAGCGAATAATATTAAAATCAGAGTTACAAAAATTCCACCACAAAAATAGGATGCTACATTTACTTCTTAAAAATAACAACAATTAATCACTTTTAAAACGAATGCATAATACTTAAACTCGAATGAACCGATAACAACATGATTTAGTTTTTAAAATGAAACAACTTTTTAAAATTAAGCAGCGGAATCATAAATTCAACTTAAATGACATAACATCTTTGTCCAACTGAAGACAACTTCAAGGACTACAAAATACTTATTAGTATCAACTTAAAGTTCAGCAACTAAAGCAATGACAACAATAAAGCAACAAGCGTTCATCCCCCGAGTGTTACATATCAGAGCGACTGACACCTGATTCAAACTAATGAAGGTAAACAACTTTCACTCTGGATTACCTGTACGTTACCAACATAGGGGTAACATTCAAATAGAAAAACAGAAGGGGTGAGATATCGAACAATCTAATCGAATGTATGATAAATACTATATTAGAATCACTTCATGCAAAATCACCGCTTCACAGTTTTAAAACAATATTTATCACAACAAAATCATCAACACAAGATAACGACATTTTCACCATCACAACAACTCAAAGACGCATCATGAAATTCGACTCATTACGATGCACATGCATGTGGTACCAACGGAGCAAATCCCCCAACTTAATATTTTCTAATTAATAGAGGTATCAACAAGACATAAGAATTCAACTTCAAATGTTGTCAATTCAGGCCAACTTACCGAGCATAAGCTCCCAACTTGATATGCTATGTGTGCAACAATGTTATGAACACAAAAACATAAACAATTATCAACAACAACACAACAATGATCCCGCATTGGCCTTAAGCCTATAACTCGATGTTTTCCAATAATTAGAGGCAACATAACAACAACAACAACAACAACAATTCGTCAACAACAACAATACAACAATTGCAACACTTACCAACAACTACATCATATTAGCAACAATTAACAGCAACTACAACTTAATAATGATAGCAACAATCATCAACAAGAACATAACTACAACGATAACGCAATAATAATAACAACGACACTTCAACGGCAACTCAACAACAAGTTGACACTGGCCATAAGCCTACAACTTATCTACCAAGAATTAGGGAAATTCAATAACATCGATATAACCTGCGAATTCACATCATTCAAAATATACATTACAACAACTATATACAATCCACGGTCTCACTCGAGATATTCGTAAACACTCCGCATAATTCTTCAGACAATTAGACTATATTCGGCTAGATAATTTCCTGCTATAACTACTAATATATTCTGCTATGCTATATCAGTTAGTACTGATATCAACAAACTTATACTAATAATGGTATTGTTCTATTGTCAACTAGCTTCCACTATTTTCTATAATTTACTTATTCATTTTTCACTGCTAGTTAGTACTACCTGATAGTTCATACCATTTCCATTATTAATTTACTGTATTAATCATGTTATTCTGCTAATTGATTTTCTGTCACTGTTACTAAAATATCCAACTAATAATTAATTTCATTTTCCACAGATTAGCTTGTCTTTTCATTACCAATTATCACGATACTTAATTAGTATTTTCATTACCAACTAACACTATAATTAATTAGGAAATTGTTTATACTAACTACATGTACATGATTTAATATAATAAGGCACTAAAAATGGGGCACTCACTACCCACTAGGAGCAAGTGCTCTTTACTCTTTCTAACATGGTGGCAGACTCCACCTCTTTGTAATAGGCACCTAGATTTTGTTTTCTATTATTAATTAACAAGTGCCTCCAATTACTAAGTGTCACCACTGTTTATTTATGAGAATGAATTATACTACTAATTTAATGGAACACAGACTAAGATAATAATATAAAAGAACTAAAGAAAATAGTGGCAGTCACCCCTTGAGTGGTGGCTAGCGCTACCCACCTTCTCTCTTCTAGGGGATGGACGCCCATTTTTCTAAACACACTAGGTTGCAGTCGCCACCTTTCCTTCACACACAAGAAGTGCACGCCTCTTCCCCATGTGACAGTTGCCACTCCCTCCACTTAGAATAATTTCCAGACTTAATTTCCACTCATAAATTTCTACGAGATTATCAATTCAGACCAAACCTCACGGAATCACAGCGATCGATTACTAAAAATTTCCTGACATAATTTCCAATAACCAGATTTAATCAATTGGAATATTTAACAGTATTGAAATTTCATGACAGTCAACACCAATTAATTCTAGAACAACAACATCACAACATAATATAATCAGGAAGAAACAAAGAGAGGTTCGATACAATCCAAAACAAAAGTTAAACACACAACAACAATGGTTTTACACAACCTAATACCTACATAATATTCTTAATAAACCCCATTGTAGAGTCAGAACTCCACCCTTACCTTGAAGTGGATATTGCTCTATAAATTTCCAGTTGAACCTAGCCTTTTCCCCTTTTTCCTCTCCTCTGCAGCTTCTCACGTTCCAACTTTTCTCAAATTCTTTCTCTTTTCACTTTCCTAATTAACCTAATCCTTATATAACTAAACCTCATAATTAGTTATTTCCGATGGGCCTAACTTCCACACCCCACCTTATAACTATTTTAATATTCTTACTACTATTAATCAACTAATTAATAAACTAATTAATCAACTAAAATACAAATAGCAACTATTCAACAATTAAAAATATTTTGCAACTTCAACAAATAATTCGAAATAACTTAATTAAATTAACGAGCGTTACATATTCCACTTCTAGTAAAGCTTTTTATAATTTTGAATAAAAGAACCATTGCTATAGAAGAGTTAGTTCATGTTACCTTCGATGAATCCAACCCAAATTCGGTAATGGTATATGTTCTTGACTATGTAGGTATCTGAGAGAAAACATCTCTAGATGATTAAAATCAAGATAAAGATTAATAAAAAGATCAAGGTATAAATTAAGACAATTATCAAGATAAAAATAAAAATCAAAGTAAAATAGAGGATCATCAAAGTGAAGATTGAAACATTGATCATCAGGATTTTCCCAAAGACTAGAGGACCGCCAAAAATAATCCAATACAGAATATCATTGGAGATATTTCTAAGGGAGTAAAAATATGGAACTCCCTTAACCATGTATGAAACCTTATGGTTTTATTTCCCTAATTGAGCCAAAGGATGTCAATGAAGCCCTCATTGATGAATATTAGCCTCTTTCTATGCAAGAATAGTTAAATTAATATGAGAGAAACAATGTTTGGAAACTTGTTCCCTAACCTTCATCTAATCTAGCGATTAGAGCCAAATGTATCTTTCGCAACAAGCTTGACAAAGATTGAAATGTTTAAAGAAATAAATCGAGACTCGTCGCGAACGGGTACAATCAACATGAAGGCATATATTTCAATTAATTTTATGCTCCTCTAGCTAGATTAAAGGTTATAAGAATGCTATTATCCTTCTCATCCATATTGAACTTTAAACTCTTCCAAATGAACTTAAAGAACACGTTCTTAAGGGGAACACGTTCTCCCGATTTTCTAAATCTTTCTTTTCCTAATCATGTCTTCAAGCTGAAAAAATGTCACATTACGGTTTAAGACAAGACACTCGAGCTTAGAGCATTACCGTTGATATCATAGAACTCTCTTTATTAAGAAAAATGAATATGACATTTAACTTGTGCAAATTTATATTGATGATATCATTTTTGTTGTTAATAACAAGTCCTTGTGCATATAATTTTCTAATATGACGCAGAGTGAGTCTGAAATGTCTATGTTAGGAAAATTGTGATACTTTCTTAGATTAAAAATACATTAATCAAAGGTTGGAAACTTCACCAATCAAGTAAAATACTACAAAGTGCTACTAAAGAGATTCATCATAGACAAAGCAAAACCAATCTTAACCCTGATGAGTGTGTCACATAGTTTAGATGAGGAAGAAGAAGGAAAATCAATAGAAGATAGCAAAGTTCGAGGTATGATAAGCTTTCTCCTTTATCTTACTGCATCTTGTCTTGATATCATATTTGTTGCTTGCTTGTGTGCATTTTTTCAAGCAAACCTGAAATAATCACACCTCAATACAATCAAAAGCATTATGAGGTATCTCACTAGTACACGACTTATATGTTTAGAATACCCCTAAGGAAAATATTTTACTTTATTTAAGTACTATAATTCTGACTTTGTTAGTTGTAAATTGGATCAAAAAAGTACCTGTGATACAAGCCATTTTCTTAGGAACTCACTTGTTTTATGGAATTACAAGAAACCAACAAGTATTATGTTATTTACAAGTGAAGCATAATATGTTCCTATGAGTAATTGTTGCGTGCAAGTTATTAGGATGAATTAACATTCTTGAAACTGTCCCGAAAAATGCGACAACAATAACGCTATATAAATCTCACTAAAAATATGGTACTTTACTTTTGG
The DNA here is from genome assembly GCF_029867415.1 of Vicia villosa. Lineage (NCBI taxonomy): Eukaryota > Viridiplantae > Streptophyta > Magnoliopsida > Fabales > Fabaceae > Vicia > Vicia villosa. The sequence continues at coordinate 115,629,328 of NC_081182.1, read as the reverse complement.
ACTAAACACATTGAGATTAGGTACCATTTTATTAGGGATCATGTAGAAAACTAATTTTCTTAATTAATTTGTGTCCTCATCTAATCAAGTAATAGATATTTTAGAAAACATCTTCCTGTGGAAAATTTATTTTTCAAAAGAACTGGGTTAGGAATCTTAGATCAACCATGCATGGATTAATATGCTATGTGTTTTTTCTCCTTCTTCCTTCCTTTTTCCTTTGTTTTCCCCATCCAAGAGAGATGTGTTTTCATCATAAAAAAAAGGAAGAATGTGGATCTATGCGTTTTTAAGAATAACCGTTAGTTGTTTTTTTATGATGACAACCGATGACAACATCAAAGGGGGATTTGATATCAATAGTAAGCTCTTAATGATGGAATCTAATCAAGAAGTCTCAAGCCTCATCAGTTAGACAATTCAAAGGCCCAATTTAAGTTCTAATCAATTATTAAGTCAAGTAAAGGATCTTGAAGTCTGAAAGAGAGAAAATGTGAAAGTTTGCCTAGTCCTATGCTTAACTTCTTAGAGTGAATATATTGAATTGTAAAAGGTCAAGAGTAAATCTTGACATACTAAGGTAATCACACAATCAAAAACACACATACAAGTTTTAAAACCTTCCATGTTTTACTTAAAACATTTAAAAACCTATCAAGACATGTATGAAAATGATTTAAAAGTGTTTGTAATCATTTAAGGATGTTAATTCATTACATAGTTGAGTAAGGACTTGGTTAAATCAATTCAAGAAAGGTAAAAATCCTCTTAATCTATTAGAAAAACTATAAATCGATTAATTCATATAGTCGTTTTAGAATTTCCTTTTCTGAAATATGGTTTCCTTCTTTTCAGCCTTTTAATCGATTAAAATAAGTGTTAATCAATTAATTCAATTAATTTGTCCCATTGATCATTTCCTTTTTTAGCCAATGTTTATATATATATATATATATATATATATATATATATATATATATATATATATATATATATATATATATATATATATATATATATATATATATATATATATATATATATATATATATATATATATATATATATAAGTGAGGTTTCTCCTCATTTTGTTTAGACACTAGATTTTTGATTAAAAAACCTAAATATTCTTCTTTTACTCTCTTTGTTTTTGAATTTTTTTTTCCGAGAATTGTTGTAGTCCTGAAAGATGGAAAAGACCTTAAAGGAGTTGTATTGTAACTGGTGTTGTGCTTCTTCTACTTTATTAATAGTGTGTTTCTCTAGTGACTTATAGTTGTAAAGAATTCAAAGGTTGCAAGCTAAACCTGAAAAAAGTTTAGGTGAAGATTATTGAGTTATGTAACGCCCATTTATTTTATTCGATTATTTAATTTTGTGTTTGTGAATTATTTGGTGAAATGATGATTTATTTGTGAATTATTAGTATTTATGCTATTTTATTATAAATGTTGAATAATAATAATAATAATAACAATAACAATAATAGAATAATTGAGTAAATGATTAGTAGGGCCTATGTTGTATAAGCATTAGAATTAGTGGAGGTGTGTTGTTAAGTCCATTAAGGATGATAGAAGTTAGTGAGGAACTAACAAAATAAGAGAGAATTGGGGGAAAATGAGAGAGAACGTGAAAACAAAGAACGTGAAATAGGAGAAGAGGCATAAAGAGGCTAGGGCAAGGAATTCATTGTAGGAGTATAGAATCATCAATCCAAGGTAAGAGTGGGGTTATAACTCTATAAGGTTGGGTATGATGATTAGTAGATAGGAATGGGGTTTTGATTTCTATGTTGATGTTCTTAGGTTTTCTTTGATTTCATCCTCTTTGTGTTTTGCATGGATTTCGCATATGAATGTTGTTGTTGGTTTTGTATTGGTATGATGACGATCTTGTGATGTGTGATTGCATGGAGATTTTAGAATTTGTTATGAACTGATGTGAAAAGAATCAAAGGGGTGATTTGGATTTTGATTGGGGTTTTGATCCTATAGATTAATAAGAATTGTGTTAGGATGATGTAGTTGATAACCATAGTTTAGGCATGTATTAGAAGACTTAAAATGGTAAATACTAATGGTAAAAGTGGGTTTTGGAGCCAAGAATTTGCAGTCATAGAAACACAAAATCGCAGAAAAAACTCAGCACAAACAGCTATGCGTCGACTCAAAGGAACATGGGTCGACGTGCACAAACCCGAGGCTGCCACAGCTCCCCAAATTTGACCTATGATTTGATCTGAAGGAAGGGGGGATCGACATGCGCTAACCCGAACGACATCCAATTTTTAGACATATTTTTCAAAGGCCATAACTTGAGTTCCCGGACTCCGATTGATGCGTTGTTCAAAGCGTTGGAAAGCTAACACGATGAACTATACCCTAATAAAATAAAATGATTCATAGGATGTAGTATCCTATTACTTGTATTAATATTGAGTGAAGAGACGATGTAGTAATAACATAGTAAGTATGCTCTTCGATATGAATTGACGTAACCATGTCATGGTGTAACTTGATGTGTGTTTCCCTTATGATGATACAATGACATTGAGATGATTATGTGCATTTTCCTTATGATGAGATAATGATGCCGTGATGAATTAAAAATAGGTATCCTGTTATTATAAGGTTGAATTAACCATGTCATGTTATTATTTGACTTGTGCACTATGGTGTTGATGTTGTTTTGACGATAAAGTGATGACCTATATTGGCGTTTGCTGAAGGCTTATGCCTTGTGGGTGCATTTTTATGTTGTTGCATGTTGTGTCGCATACACTGCATTCGTGATGGGGGCTTATGCTCTGTAAGATGGTCTGAATTGGAAAACTAAGATGAAGGCTTATGCCTTCTTGCTGCCTCTTTTTATTGGCAATTGTGATGGGGGTGTATGCCCTATTGGCACTATATGCATTTCCATAGTCATTGGTCTCATTGCATTTTTCATGATGATGAATGATGATGAGTTGTTTGGTGATGAATCCTTGTATAATTGATGATGTGAGGATGAATTGTATGTTGTGGAATAATTGTAAACTACTTGTTGGTGAATGATGTTGATGTGTTTGGAAGTGGTGAATTGTGTATGACTTTATTTTCATATACTTGTTATCACACGCTTCCTTATATTGTTATAATATCTCACCCCTTCTATTTGAATGTTACCCCTATGTTGATAACGTGCATGTGATCAGGAATGAAGGATAGTTATCTTCAAGTAGTTCGAGTTGGTGTCGTTTCTATGATACGTAACACTAGAGGGAGGATGAACGTTATTTGCTTTATTTGTTGGATTTTAATTTGATTGTTGAAGTTTTATGAGTAATGATGTTGACCATTGTCGAACCAAGTTGTTGATGGTTTTTATTTGAATTATGAATGATTTCGGTTGCGTAATAAAAGATGTTTTTGAAGACTATATTGTTTTAATCAGTTCACCCGACTTAAATGTGTTATGTATCTGCTATTAAATTATGAGCATGTATTAGTATTATGACGAAATGTGACATCCTAATTTGTGATGGATTGTTCTGAATGAGATTTTTATACTCTGATTCTATTAATATTCGACGGTGTAAATCGGGGTGTTATAAGTTAAGCCTGCGTAAAAACTCGATCGGTTTGTTGTTGAAATTTCTTAGGTTGGTCATGGAAAAAATCGAGTACGATTTTAGTGGAACTCTCAAGAAGAAACTCTTAGGAGTCAAAATTAGATCAAATCTATCACCAACTTCTTGTGCACTCTCTCTATCTCTTTTATATTTATTTTATGTTAATTCCTTTATTACTGCTGTATAATTAAATTAGGCCAAATCTATTCCATTTTATATCCATACTAAACCTCTTTTCAAAATACACCATGCCACCTCAAATCTCATAACTGGTTTTTCTCTAATCCTCCATTAATGGGCTTTTCTAATGGGTCTTATTTTACCCAAAACCATGAGTACAAAATTCTTAGTAGACTCAAAAGTAGTGATACCATATGAAAAAAAATATGAGAAATTCTATTTAGTTGAAAGATTGTGTTTTAAAATAATAATTTTCTCTCTTGTTATCATTATTCATTAAGGAAGATAGTGCAATTTTGGTGGGGATTCTTTAGGAGGGATATGGTAATCTAAGAAGAAGAATGTGGTTCAATGAAGGGCCTATCAATAAAACAAAACACTCATTATGGTGAAAATACTGGTTGAAGGTAGCATATTCTAGTGAGTGAGCAAGGATTATGCAACTATTAACTTTCATATTAGGTGATGGTAAGAAAATTCCATTTTAGACTACTAGATGGGTGGGTCAGGCTGCATTATCAGTTCAATATCCAACTTTATATCAAAATTGAGAAAATAGAAGGTGTAGTGTGAGGGACCTGGGTGAGTGGGTTGGGAATTTTTGAATATGGAACTTAGCTTTCTTGGGTCCAGGGGAAAGGCCTGAGTGCTAAATAGAATTAGAGGAATTATCATAATTAGTAAGCATAAATCATGTTTGAAACATAGCAGAAATCAAGGTGTGGTGTTTTGAGACTGATCTAAAATTTTCTATAAAATTATGCTATGAAAAGCTAATGCAGGCTAGGGATGTGCAAAAAAAACGGTAACCATAAACCAAATCTATATCCAAATTAAATCATATTTAAAAACCCAGTCCAAAGTAAAATTTTAGAACCGGTGGCCCATTTATCAAAACCAAAAAAAACCATAAACCAATAATCAATTTGGACATGGGCGGAGCCAAGGCCCAGCTAGCCCGGGCAGGCGCCCGGGCTCAACCCCTATTTTCTTTGTACTCCCCCCAATTTAATAGTCGATTTTTAGATAAAATTAAGGGCAAAATTAGTAAAAATAGGGTGTGAAAATTAAAACAGATTAATTATCAATGGTGTAAAGTTTTTGCCTAGGCTACCTAAAATTCCTGGCTCCGCCACTGAATTTGGATCAGCTTATTGGGTACCCAATTTGAGACTCTCAAATCTCTTCTCTTTCGCTCAACTCTCTCTTCTCTTTCGCTACTGTCACAAAGTGAAAGAGATTAAAAAGTTATTCACAGAGGGATTGAATGCTGGTATTTTTTGGGTATGAATTTAGGTTAGGCATTTTGATGTCTGGTACCTGTTCTATTTTAATATAACAACCACCAAAAAGTGGTTATGTCTATTATGAGAAAGTAGTATAAAAAAAAGCCTTTTATATAACAAGTTCAAACTACAGTTAGCATATGATATGAAAACGAGGGTCACAATTCTTTGAAGAAACATATGATATGTATAGTAAGTACATCACAAGGACAACGACAAAGTAAAGTCTCCTTTGAAAAGCAAAACCCAGCTTACAAGTAAGTAGTAACAAATCTTCACTCTGTCAAAAATACCTTTTTAACAAGTCTGAGTATGTTTGGTATATTTCTTTTGCATAATCACACTAGTTCAATTAGCTTCGTATATGTAGTAAATCACACATTTTTAAAAACTGGTTTTTAAACTGATTATTTTTAAAAATTGGTTTTAAACTGATTTTTTTTATAAAATTGATTTTAAAATTGGTTTTTTTTATAAAACTGATTTTAAAACTGGTTTTTTAAAAGAAAATAAAAACTGGTTTTGAGAGAACCAGTTTAAAACCGGTTTTTTTGTTAAAACCGGTTTTTATGAAAAACTGGTTTAAAACCAAACCAAACCATATGTAAACCGGTTTTAAAAAAATAAACCGGTTTTAATAAAACAGTTTTAAGATCCAAACCAAACCATATATATGGTTCAATTTGGTTTGGTTATTGATCCATGCACACCCCTAATGCAGGCCCAAGTTGGTGAAGTAATTGATTCAAATATTAAGTTTTCTTTACAAGTAATATGGGGCACAAAGGCACCATCAAAAGTTAAAATGTTTGGTCGGAGGCTTATTCAAGATAGATTGCCAATAAGAAAAAAATAGCTAGAAGAGCGATTATTCATAGTCCCTATGATAAAGTATGTGTTTTCTATTTTAATAAGGAAGAAGATCTTGATATCTCTTGCCCAAAGGTGAGGATAGTATGGTAGAGGGTGCATAGTTCGCTTGATGTAGAAACTTTTGATGAATTTGATTGTGCTAGCCATCTGTTGAAGTTTATTTAGAATTGCAAAGGAAATGCTCTAATCAACAGGGTAAGAGTCCTATGGTTGACTGTATGTCGGTGCATTTGGAGCTTTAAGAATGAAATTATATTTAATAGTGCAGTATACAACCCTTTGCTTAAAGTCGAAATGTACATTTGGCGGTGGCTTAAAATTGGCTCTAAAGATAGGATATGCTGTAATTTTTTATGAATGGTGCAAATGTTCTTTAGATTTTATTAAACACTCTTGAATTATATTTTTGGTGTTAGTTTTTTTTGGTTATAATCGGGTTTAAATTACCTCTAAATTACTCTCATTTCAATACAAAGTTGCTTATAGAAAAAAATATTATTGTATTATTATTTTAAATTCTTTCTATTAAGCTTCCATACAAGATGAATTAGGATTTAAAGAGTAATTTGCTTCATTAATAGATATGAATATTCATAATATTATTTTATTTCTTTATTCTCTCTTTTCTTTTCCTGGTCTAATAGTTAAATTAGGGTTTTTTCTTTACCCACTTCCCTATGGGGGTCACCCCCAGCGAAATCCCCAACTTACCCCTGCTTCGGAGATTCATCTCGAAGTAATTTTTTTTTATAGATTTTTTTAGACTTCGGAAATGCATTTCCGAAAACACCAAAAAATTGGTGTTTTCGGAGATGCATTTCCGAAATGCATGAAAATTCAATTATTTTTTACAATCAGGTAAGAAAACCATTACATGACAAAAATTGTAATCGCATTGATAGTAAATTGGGAAGTCTCTTAATTATTCACCATTACAGGACAAAAATTGTAATCGCATTGATAGTAAATTGGGAAGTCTCGTAAATGATAATAAATGTAGAACGAGTTGTAATCAACCTGATTTGAAATTTCGAAGTGCCTTTTCTTTCTCCCCCACCACTCTCAGACGGTTACCTTCTAAGAAATGTGGTAACACTTTCCTACTTAAAAGCCTGCTCTCTCACCCATTTTTCTTCCAATCACATCCAAAATCATTTTCGATCTTTACTCTTTTCCTTTACTCACACATTTTCTCTCTCTTGTAACCGCTTTCATCACAATGTCTCGTCGCGGTCGAGGAAACCATCCCGAAAATTGCCGGAGTCAACCATCTCCTGCACATTCTCAACAATCATCCGTTAATGCTGCAGGATCAGGCCGTGGTAGTGGTGGCCGTGACTCTCGCGGTGGATGTACCGTCGGTTCTTCCTCCTCCGGACTTCCACCTCCTCCGGACATCCACCTCCTCCGTCATATGCTTCGCCATCGGTCACCCCTACTCCTACTCCTACATATGTTGCAGCTCTGGTTCTTCGTCCACCTGTTGCAGCGCCATTCGTTCCATCTATTGCAGCGCCAGTTGTTACTCCATTTGTTGCTGCGCCGGATGCTTCCTCGAGTTCGGCTCCAATTTTCATTGAGAGCCTGACTGCCGAAGTTAAACAGAAGGCTACTCTAGAGTCGGCTCCGTCGTCTCAGAAGGCGGTTAGGTTCCCTAACCGACCTGGTTACGGTCAATTGGGAAGGAAAATTCAAGTTTGTGCTAATCATAATGAGTTGCGAGTGGCTGGTAAGGATCTACACCACTATGATGTAAGTATAGTTTGCTCATAAGTTTTTTGAACTTTAAGTGTATAGTTTTTGTTGTTGTTTATTATGTTGGTAAGTTACAATGTGGTATGGATTTCTAGAGGATCAGGACTTTCTAACCTGTTGCAGCGTCTCCTCCATCGTCTTTCTAACCTCATTCTTTTTTCATCAGGATCAGGACTTTTCAAATTCCCACTCATATGAGAGTCAACCGGGTTAAACTTGACTAAAGCACGCTTCATATATATGAATTTACTAGTACTCATTAACTATACTCATACAGTATCCTACAAGATATTTTATAACATGTTTAAATGATAACAGCTGTGTTAACAAAAGGGCAACAATTTCTACACCTCTTGGTAAAAATATTGGATGAATAATCAAAACAAACCCTAAATTAGGTGTATTTTCCCATTAGGGTTTCATGATCATGAGAGTAATGTGAGGGTTTCATGATAGGGTTTCATGATCATGAGAGTAATGTGAGTGGAATGTAAGAACAAAAAAATAGTAAAAGTAAAGAAAGTGTAATTACCGGGAATATGAAAAGGAGGAGGTAGGTGAACAAGGGTTGGGTTTGGTTCAGTGATGTTGAGTTCAAAGATCGGGGGCCGACGTTATCAAAATGTTGACTCATCCTCACCTACCCGTGTTTAACAATATGTAACTTTAATCTTATGTAATGTGATCGATGTAATCTTCATCCGATTAAATAAAGCGAATCGTTCTTGTTTGTTATTTTTCTTCTGTCCAGACCTTATTTCGGAAGTGCATTTCCGAATTCCTCCAAGGGGGGTGAATTCGGAAATGAATTTCCGAAACAAGGGATACTTTTATAAATTCACCAGAGATGACCAAGAAGATTAGGAGGTGGGTAAAGAAATTTCCTAAATTAGTTGTGTAACCCTCTATCAATAAACATACATTTGTAAATTCAATTGGCCCTAGTTATTGATGAATGAAATAATAAATCAAAAAGACTCATGATTAGAAATTCACGTTAAGTGATAGCATCATTTTGTCTAAGATGATATGATGCTACATACAAACACTATAATTTAGAAAGACAACAAAATTAATTAAACCACATATATGCCATATGTCACCATCTCCTTGATAGTAACTACCAGCCCATCATTAAATGCAGACTATTAAGTAATGCCGTCCTTGTATTACCATAATAAGAATTAATATATCATGTGGGATGTTCCATTAATTCATTTTTTGTTTTGTTTAACACATGTTGATATTTATGACAACATATTATGTGTATAATATTTTAGTAATATTAAATTGTAAGCATTTTAGAAAATTTATCTTAAAATTTAAAGTTTATATTATGTAGATAATTTTTATAAAATTTGTACAATTTTAAAATTATTTGATATGTTATTGAAACCAAAAATCAAGATTAATAATAATTAATAAAATGACTCAATGACATATAAATTTTTAATTCAAGTGACAAAAATTTTAAAATATGATAAGTTCTCCTCTCACTTTCTATAATAATAGAAGTGAAGAAATAAGTGAAGAAATACTTGCTTGAAACACGCGACTTCTAATTTGAAAATAATTTAATACAAGTAGTATTGAAGTGTTGGGACTTAATCATCGAATTGGATTGGATTAAGAGTAAGTGAATTGGAACCAATTAAAATATATGAAGAATAGATAGATCAACTTCATCATTGATGTGCATGATACTTTTGATCGTTTTCTTCTTTGACAATTTTTGTCTTCATCAAAACTAGATATAAGATGTATTCTTCACAATCTCCTCATCAAGATATCCATTTAGGAATGTCATTTTGACATCTATTTGATGAACTAAAAGATCATGCAAAGAAGCTAGTGCAAAGGAAACTCTAATTTTCGTTGTGATTGCTTCTAGTACATATGTGTCGAAATAATCAACACCTTTTTTGTCTAAAACCCTTGGATACTAATCTATCATTATAGGTGTTTAGTGTATCACTGCGATACTTCCTTCTAAACATCCATTTACATCCAATGATTTTCTCCTTTAGGTATATCGACAAGTTCCCAAGTGTGGTTTGACATTATTGAATTCATTTAGTCTTGGATAATATTATTCCAAGAGAAGTCCCATGAAGTTACATCTTCATTGTCAATCTTAGGATCATCTTCCACTTGAAGAATAATAGGAATCTATCGACAAAATTCTCACTATTTCCTTTTATTGGATATAAGAAATATGTCGACAATCGAACCTTGTTCGATTTTAGATCCTTAGCCTTTTGGGCTCTCTTACTTATCCTAAGTTCGGATTATGTTTCAACAATCCATGAAAATCTTCCTCGCAGGGTTCTTCATTAGTTGGAAAATCAAATCCTTATCCTCCACGATAAGGTTAAGAAAGAATTTCACATATATTAGACTCTAAATTCAAAAATCTATATATGAGTCTTGATCCATTTTTTATGCACTCTGATTCCTAGGGGAAAGGGCCCTAGTAATCTAGAGTTTGTGCCGAGAGATCATGACACTGGCCAAGTATTGTTCCCACCAGAAATCGAACTCGATATTTCCCGAACTTTGTCCTTAGCAGGATGCTTGGTTAGTCTTGATCCATCTTTGTATGATCTTTATATGCCTTATAATAATAAGTCACATTGAACACAAACATGTTATTCACATAGCATATAAATCAGATTTTAATTGCATAACCAAAAAAAAATTATTTGCGTGAAAGGGTATTCTAATATTTAATGTTAAATATGTACCTTTTACCGTGGTTACGAATAAACAAACATGGATCTTTATATCTCCACCAAAATTATATTCTCAAAGTAATCACAAAAATCAAAATCACATAAATTTAAGGCAAAATACCCCATTTTGGTCCCTTAAGTATACCCCTTGGTTCACTTTGGTCCCTCAATTAATTTTCGTGCCATTTTGGTCCTTTAAGTTTCTCAATATATCCACGTTTATCCTTCTGTTAGTGAACCGTTAATCAAAGTTTAAAAAAAGGTCCAGCTGGTAGTTTGTATGATGACATGGGTAAGTGAAGTCCAGATGGCAGTGTGAGGGCATATGTGTACAAGAAGAAAAGGATTCAGTCTCCTTCATCAGAACAACAACAACAATATCGTTCATCCAACATCATAAGAACAACAACAAATCGTGTTCATCATCACGAAATCACGCGGAACATAATAATGATTCGCGTTAACACACAACAATTGCGACTAACCTGCAAAAATGTTCAACAACATCAACCATTAAACTCGCGATTTCAGAAACGAAAATGGAATCGGAGGGAGGCCGCCGCTGAGTTTGCGCCGGCGGAAGAAGAGGAGAAATTGGCCGCCATCGTTATATGGTTGGACACCAAGTTTCAAACTTTTTCTCTCCATGAACTCAAAAACCTTCATAGCTTTCTTTAGTTTCACTCTTTTACAAAGGGAGTTTATCAAAACAATGATAGTTGCAACATCTAGTTCAAACCCATTTTCAAGAACAGTAAAAAGAACTGTTTTTGCTTCTTCAACATTGTTTTTCTCACAATGGCACCTTATCATGATGGAATAAGTGCAAGAATCAAAAACAAGATGAAAAGATGATAACTTTGTGAAGATTGTTTGAAAAATTTGTAGCTCTTGTGCAATGAGTAGAGCCAAGAGAAGGTGATTAAAATTTGATATGGTTTGAATTTGGAACACCGCAGTGTCTTTCTCTAGGATTTGTTGTAGTATGTGGGTTTTGTTTAGTGAGTATTTTGGAAGATTATTGGGTAGAGGTTTGTTGGAATTCTTGTTGGTGAATGAATTTTTGTGAGTGTTTTAGTAAGTTATTTTGCAGATGCAAGTTAAAGGAGGTGTGAATCTGCTGAAGATAAGATTTGGGAAACGAAGAAGAAGATGACACCATGCCAGCTCACTGCCAAGTAAACAAAATAGACGGACGTTTGAGGCAACATGACAGAAGGAACTTCTTTGGAACTTTTTGAAATTTAAAGGATCAAAATGGCACGGAAAAAAAATTAAGGGACCAAAATGAACTAAAGGGTTTAGTTAAGGGACCAAAAAGAGTATTTTGCCTAAATTTAATTATGTGCCTTTGAATATTAAATTATGCACCTGTTAATCAACCTATATATATATATATATATATATATATATATATATATATATATATATATATATATATATATATATATATATATATATATATAGAGGAGGGTTATATTTACTCCAGGAGTAAGTTATTATAACTTACTCCAAATCTAGACCATTGATTCTTTTCAATCTAATGGTTAAAAATAACAAGTAATAGTTTTCTCTCTCCACATTTAATTACTTATTATTTTTAACCACTAGATTGAAAAGAATCAATGGTCTAGATTTGGAGTAAGTTATAATAATTTATTCCTGGAGTAAATATAACCCTCCCCATATATATATATATATATATATATATATATATATATATATATATATATATATATATATATATATATATATAACAAAACAACATGTTGGTTCAGTTGTGCCGTTGAATTCGCACGAGCACCCCAAGCGGTTTATGTCTTCGGTTTGAATCCTAATGAGTGTAATGTCTGTTCATCTTTTTCTTACCGTTTGAACAATACGTATGCATAGCAGTATGGCAAATGATTTACAACAAACACTATACTATTAATAAATATTTTTAAATGTTTATAAAGTACAATTATAGGATACATATATATAGATATATGAATTCATTCTTAATTAATCATATATATAACCAATTGTTACAATAACTATATATATATATATATATATATATATATATATATATATATATATATATATACTTTCACGCAGCGTCTAAGTAACTTTCAATTATATATATATATATATATATATATATATATATATATATATATATATATATATATATATATATATATATATATATATTGCAGTTTCATATCATTAGCGCAATTATCTTATATAAAATATATTTAACACACAAAAGTTATGAAGTATGTATATTAATGCAGCCAAATCAAGATTCAAAGCAAATAAAAGCATGCATTTGGAATCACTACGTTGCATTGTATCAGAGTATGAGTAATAATTAATGTAGTAACCATAATTCATACGCTTTGAATTTTAGAAAACCAATCTAGCATATGTTAACAATAATTATTAATTTATATTACATTTCATATCAATTAATTATTGTTGAAAAATATAATATCGGTAATCATATATATATATATATATATATATATATATATATATATATATATATATATATATATATATATATATATATATATATATATATGTGCTCTGATACTAATTGTTAAATTAATTTCAATTTTTAGAATCTTGATATTATAATTTTGAAGGTGCTCTAATTTTTTATTAGAAATAATGAGAACGTACCCGGATCTATGACTGTGATTAATCTTGTGTTCAGAATGTGTCCACAGCACAACAGTTCATCCACAACAGTTCATCCCTTAATGCTTGAAAGAAAACCTCGTTGCCATTAAACAAAATACTTATAAGATTGATAGAAAAATCAATTTAAACCAAATGGATCGAGGCTAGAATTGTGAACGAAATCGCTTTCTTTATAAGTATTTCAAGCACTCTCAATATGTCTTAGAGTTCGAACGCATGAATACCCAAGATAATTCAGTCTTTTATCGAGTTTGCGTAAGACCGACGAAAACTCGGATATAGCGAAGAGTGTTTGGAATTTTAGTGAAGATAATAGGCTTATCAGATGTACAATTTTGTTATTTATTTCTGAATCCAGAATGAAGTTTTTATAGACCATTTAGTATTGTTTCATAAGGTAACGACTCTTGGCGAAACAATTCCTTTTTCCAAAAGTTACAATGCTTGGCCTACTGCAACATTTACCAAGAGTTGCATGTTTTAATTCCGCCACACTTCATGAAGTGTTGCCTATTTCTGATTCAAACTACAAACAGCCTATTGCAACACTTCACGAAGTATTGCCTACTTTTATATTCAAAATACAAACTTCACATAGATATTTTCTTGTCATTTTGTAACACACCCATGTGTTGGTGATTTTAGTATCATCAATGTAATTTTGGTAGTAATGTGATTTACTGAAGGCCGATGCAATTATGCGTTAAGCTTGAAACGAGTTAGGGTAGTGCGGAGTGCACGCTCGTGGAGCCAAACGTACAATTGAATACGAATAATAGAAACGAGGTTCCAAGGGGCGGAGCCCCTGGCGGGGTGCGGGGCAGCGCCCCGTCGGGGTCCAAGGGGCGGAGCCCCTGGCGGGGTGCGGGGCAGCGCCCAAGGGGCAGCCCCCTGGCTGGGTGTGTCTGTTTTACTGACATAACCGTTTCCCAACGGACATAACCGTTTTACTGAACAGGTGCTTCGTTTCCAACCAACATAACTGTTTTAGCGAACAGGTGTGTCTGTTCGTTTCTATTATTGGTCTCCTATATAAGGAGTCTTTTGGTCTCGATTTGTAACACGAAAAATCATATACTTCCTCTACATTCTGATCTGTTCTCCATTGTCAGAAACAGATTGATTCTTCAAGAATTATCCCCGCAAAGATTTCGTGAACCCAGACAAGTATAGGGTCGAAATACTTTGTTCGGAAAGTGAACGAACACGATTCTTGAAGATATCCAGGATTATCACACCTATCTCTAACAAACGAACAAAGTATTCATTCTGATAATCATGGCTGGAGGAGGAAGCACCGTGAAGGAGATGACTAAAAGTTTCGGAAAATTGGACAAGTTTCAAGGACAAGACTTCAGGCGTTGGCAGAAGAAGATGCATTTCATGTTAACAACGTTGAAGGTGGCGCACGTCCTGTCTACACCAATTCCAGAACTTGTAGAGGATGACACGGTTGAAAATCTGAGACGCCGATCAAAGTGGGAGAACGACGACTACATATGCAGAGGGCACATTCTTAACGGTATGTCTGATCCCTTATTTGATATTTACCAAAACGTGGAATCTGCAAAGGAATTGTGGGATTGTCTCGAAGCCAAGTACATGGCAGAGGACTCATCCAGTAAAAAGTTCCTGGTGACCGACTTCAATAATTACAAAATGGTTGAATCGAGGTCTGTCATGGAACAATTCAATGAACTCCTCCGAATCCTTAGACAATTCACACTGCATGGATTGAATATGGATGAAACAATATCTGTCTCAAGCATCATAGACAAGTTGCCTCCTTCATGGAAGGATTTCAAACACAATCTGAAACATGGAAAAGACGAACTGTCTTTGATCCAACTTGGAAGTCACTTGCGCATAGAGGAATCTCTACGAGCGCATGAGGATAACAAAGGAAAAGGCAAAGAAATTGCTGGACCCTCGGTTAATATGATCGAAGAGGGTGGTAAGAACGATAACAACAAAAACAAAGGAAAGAAACGTGCTTTCAATAACAAAAAGGGCAATTTCGGTGTTAACAAGAAACCGAAACTAAAATGCTGGAAGTGTGGCAGAACATGCCACTTCAAGAAGGATTGTCGTTTCGGCAAAAAGCACGACAACGCGAACGCAAGTGGTTCAGGAAAGGGGTCTAAGGACCAATCCGAAAACCAAGGTCAGAAATCAATTTGTGAATTGAATAGTTTGATTAAACATTCGGTTTCACTAACTTCTGAGGCATTTTATGTGCAGGATGATGCTATCGCGTGGTGGATTGATTCTGGCGCCACAACTCATGTTTGCAAGGATCGTTTCTGGTTCAAGACATTTGTTCCAGTGGAAGATGGTTCTGTTCTATACATGGGAGATGATCACTTCGCTCCCGTTGAAGGCAAAGGAAACGTGGTGCTAGAATTCAGTTCTGGAAAGACTATTACTTTGTTTAATGTATTGTATGTTCCTAAGTTACGTAAGAATTTAATTTCTGGTCCTGTATTGAATAAGCTTGGATACAAGCAAGTGTGTGAATCCGATAAATATATTTTATCGAAGTCTGGTGTGTTTGTAGGATTTGGTTATTATAATAATGGAATGTTTATGATGAATTTGAATGGAGTTCCTAAAGATTCTGGTTCTATATTTATGTCTTCTTCGAATATTATCAATTTTTCGTTATGGCACGCTCGTTTGGGACATGTACATTATAAAAGAATGCATGAAATGTCTAAAAACGATTTAATTCCTGTTTTTGATAAAAATAACGAAAAGTGTAAAACTTGCATGTTAACAAAGATTACTAGACAACCTTTTAAAAGTATAACAAGGAAATCTATCATTCTTGAGTTAGTACATAGTGATTTATGTGATTTGCATGCTACTCCATCATTAGGGAATAAAAAATATTTTGTCACTTTCATTGATGATGCATCTAGATTCTGCTATGTTTATTTGTTGCACGCTAAGGATGAAGCCTTAGATAAATTCAGAATTTATAAAACTGAAGTTGAAGTGCAACGGAATGTGCTGATTAAAACATTGCGTACTGATAGAGGTGGTGAATACTATGATCCTGTATTTTTCCAATCCGTAGGAATCATTCATGAAACTACGGCACCTTATACACCTCAACAAAATGGTGTGGCTGAAAGGAAAAATAGATTTCTTAAAAAAATGGTAAATGCCATGTTATCTTACTTTGGTTTGAGTGAAGGGTTTTGGGGAGAAGCTATGTTAACGGCTTGCTATTTGTTAAATAGGGTTCCTAATAAAAGGAACAAGATTATCCCATATGAACTTTGGTATAAGAAAAGACCCAACTTAACATTTCTACGTGTTTGGGGTTGTAGGGCCGTGGTTAGACTCCCGGACCCAAAAAGGAAAACTTTGGGCGAAAAGGGTGTAGGTTGCATCTTTGTTGGATATGCTGAACACTCCAAGGCTTATAGGTTTTTTGTTATAGAACCTAATGACTCGATTTCTATTAACACAATTATAGAATCAAGAGATGCCATATTTGATGAGAATTGTTTCTCTTCTATACCTATACCAAAGATATCTATACCTAATTCAGAGGAATCTCTAAGGGATGATCATTCAAATGATGCACCAAGTGAGACACTTGAACCCCGTAGAAGCAAAAGAGCTAGAAAATCTAGATCTTATGGATATGATTTTCAACTATATTTAGTTGAGGGATCAAAGGATCAGATTGAGACTCAATACTATTATTGCTATAGTATAGAGGAGGATCCAAGAACGTATGATGAAGCTGTGAAATCTCGAGACTCTGTTTTTTGGAAATAAGCAATTGATGAAGAGATTGGTTCTATCATGGAAAATAATACTTGGGTATTATCTGATTTACCACCAGGTTGCAAACCATTGGGTTGCAAATGGATCTTCAAAAGGAAGATGAAAGTCGATGGTACAATTGACAAGTTTAAAGCTAGATTAGTTATCCAAGGCTTCAGACAAAAAGAAGGGATTGATTATTTCGATACCTATGCTCCAGTTTCCCGTATCACTACTATTAGATTGTTGATTGCCTTGGCGGCTATTCATAATCTAGTGATCCATCAAATGGATGTCAAAACAGCATTTCTGAATGGTGATTTGGAAGAAGAAGTGTATATGAAGCAACCTGAAGGATTTGTAATGCCTGGTAATGAGCACAAAGTGTGTAAACTAGTTAAGTCGTTATATGGGCTGAAACAAGCTCCGAAGCAGTGGCATCAAAAGTTTGATGAGGTTGTTTTGTCTAATGGTTTCATTCTAAACCAAGCTGACAAATGTGTATATAGCAAATTTGATACATCCGGTAAAGGAGTTTTCATTTGTCTATATGTTGATGACATGTTGATCTTTGGCACCGACCAAAATCAAGTTGATAAAACAAAGAATTTCTTGTCATCAAAGTTCTCCATGAAGGATATGGGAGAAGCAGACGTTATTCTTGGTATTAAGATTAAACGGGAGAATAAGGGGATTGTAATTACGCAATCTCATTACTTTGAGAAAATACTCAAGAAGTTCAACTATGAACATTGTTCTCCAGTAAGTACTCCCATGGATCCGGGAGAAAAGCTTATGCCAAATACAGGTAAACCTGTGGATCAACTCGAATACTCAAGAGCTATAGGCTCTTTGATGTATGCTATGATTAGCACTAGACCGGATATTGCTTATGCGGTTGGAAAGTTTAGCAGATTTACTAGTAATCCTAGTAGACATCATTGGCATGCGATAACTAGGGTATTCAAGTACTTGTAGGGTACTATGAATTATGGATTGTCATATATGGGATTTCCTTTGGTGTTAGAGGGTTATTCGGATGCTAGTTGGATAAATAATGTTGAAGATTCATCCTCTACAAGTGGATGGGTGTTTTTGCATGGGGGAGGTGCCATCTCATGGGCTTCCAAAAAGCAAACATGTATAACTAGTTCCACAATGGAATCTGAGTTTGTAGCATTAGCTGCTGCGGGTAAAGAAGCAGAATGGCTAAGGAACTTGGTATATGAGATTCCGATATGGCCTAAACCGATATCACCAATTTCTATCCGTTGTGATAGTAGTGCCACACTGGCTAAAGCATATAGTCAAATATACAATGGAAAGTCTAGACATTTGGGTATTAGACATAGTATGATTAGGGAATTAATCATGAATGGGGTGATATCTATTGAGTTTGTTCGGTCGCAACAAAACTTAGCTGACCACTTGACGAAGGGGTTAGCAAGAGACTTAGTGAAGAAGTCGGTAATTGGGATGGGATTAAAGTCCATTTAAATCTATTAGTTATGGTATACCCAATTCCCTTCTAATACAACGTTAGAAGCAGAATTCAATGTGGAAAGATCATAGTTAAAGATTGGAGCAATTGTGTTTATCTTCCCAAGGTATGTGCTCAGACCTGCAAGTGACGGCTAGGTTGAAGTATATCTTCTTAATGGTTCTTTTGAAAAATTGTTAATGCAGGTGCAAGATTAAAAGGATCACCTATGTGAGCATGAAGTTTTGCCGCTTCAAGAAGCTTGGACTTGGCTTCCTATATGCTTATTAATGGATAAGGACACATGGCTTGTAAAGTGTCAAGTATGAATAGTAGAGTATTGTAAGAAACATATGTGTACTATATCTTTAGATATTCAAATGGATTGACGGGTTCAATCATTGTGACACCCCGATTTTCGAATATTTGAAATGTGTATTTGTACTAAGATGAAAATTCAATCGCAAGACATTTTCTTCTATGCATTTGTTTGATCGTTATACATGTAAGTAAATCAAGGATTATACTAAAATGGGGGGAGTTTGTTGGTGATTTTAGTATCATCAATGTAATTTTGGTAGTAATGTGATTTACTGAAGGCCGATGCAATTATGCGTTAAGCTTGAAACGAGTTAGGGTAGTGCGGAGTGCACGCTCGTGGAGCCAAACGTACAATTGAATACGAATAATAGAAACGGGGTTCCAAGGGGCGGAGCCCTTGGCGGGGTGCGGGGCAGCGCCCCGTCGGGGTCCAAGGGGCGGAGCCCCTGGCGGGGTGCGGGGCAGCGCCCTGCCGGGGTCCAAGGGGCAGCGCCCCTGGCTGGGTGTGTCTGTTTTACTGACATAACCGTTTCCCAACGTACATAACCGTTTTACTGAACAGGTGCTTCGTTTCCAACCAACATAACTGTTTTAGCGAACAGGTGTGTCTGTTCGTTTCTATTATTGGTCTCCTATATAAGGAGTCTTTTGGTCTCGATTTGTAACACGAAAAATCATATACTTCCTCTACATTCTGGTTCTCCATTGTCAGAAACAGATTGATTCTTCAAGAATTATCCCCGCAAAGATTTTGTGAACCCAGACAAGTATAGGGTCGAAATACTTTGTTCGGAAAGTGAACGAACACGATTCTTGAAGATATCCAGGATTATCACACCTATCTCTAACACCATGGTGATTAAATATTATTAAGTATTAATAATTTTCAACAATATATATATATATATATATATATATATATATATATATATATATATATATATATATATATATATATATATATATATATATATATATATATATATATATATATATATATATATATATTGTTAAAAAAACATTTAAATAGAAGAGAACCCATTGCATTTGCATGTAGACTACAATAATTAAACTTTTTGTTCAACAAACTAAAACTCCTTGCAATTTTGTCGTATCCAAGTTAGACAAATAATCACGCCACACAATCAATGCAGTGCCGGTTCTTATAAGCAACATATTTGTTGTTTTCATGAGCTTTTGAATGATTGCTAATTAACTAGTTAGAGGCCCCCTTCATATATTCTTTCATGCCATTTTCCTTTGAGATTGAATCACAGTGTGGGAACTAGTACGTTGAAATTGCGACGATATTAGTTACTATAATGTGAAAACATATGGTAATGGACCCCTTAGAAATGATAATAAGTAGTAGTTATAATGTGAAAACATATGGTGATGGACCCTTAAGAAATGATAAAGGTTAGTATCATTAGGTTCTTTGATTCTAGTTTAAATGTCTTTTTGTGTAGATTCCAGCTTTCTTCCACTACTCCAAGAATGTGTACTTCATGTGGCCTACAGCGCCAACCATGTCAAAACACAAGTTTACACTCTTTCTGTGACTTATTAAGATTATCCAATAAAATTTGCAAATAAATGAGATCCTTATATTGTGCTCCAAAAAATTTTAAAATTTTTTCAGACTTCCAAATAAATAAGGATTTTTCTAACCTATGCAACATTGCATAGGATAAGGGCAATTAATAAACTATTTCTTTCCATATAAATTATCATATTAATTTTTTTTCTATTAAAAAATAATCTTTTATATTTTCTCTCTCCTACCCAATTAATGGATGAACATAAATAAATATAAATATGGTAATTTATATTTAAAAAGTAGTGTATTAATTGTCTCTTATCCTATGCAAGTTTGCATAGGTTATAAAAACCCAATAAATAAATCTTTGTGTTTATTAATTATCATTGATTACTAATTCAACTCTCAACTCAGTTGGTAAAAGCATAGTGTTTGAATCCTGATTTTTTAAATTTTTTATAGGAAAAAAAGGAATTTTCTATTAGCAGAAAGTAATTTTAATATAAAAATTGTTGAAAAAAATTAAATTTATTGTCTATATAATCATAATACTAAGTTAATATTTAGAGATAAGATTAAAAACATTTTTATTTTTGATAATTTTTAATAATTAAATTGTATAAAAAAAAATATACAAATTAAAAATATATTTGATCCATAATTTTAATATAATAATATAGAAAGAAAATAATATATATGATTTTTAAAGTCGTTCATTTAAAAGATAATTTATCAAATAATAAAATAATATAAATTAATAACTTTGACTTTAACGTTTATTTTATAACAGACATTAAAAACTTAAGTGTAAAAATATATATCTTCCTAAATATTAAAATTTTTAAATATGTTGAATAAAAAAATTCATCTATAATATAACACCTTTTACCTGTCACTGTTTTCCTTCTCTCCACCTTCCACATTCCAAAACGGTTTTATCATTACTCTTAGATATATATGTTTTCCTTCCCTCCACGTTCAACATTAAAAAACATTCCAAAACGGTTTTATCACTAGTACTCTTACGTATATAACCAATCATACTTGCACATTCTCTATGTTCATCAAAGTTAATCGTGGAAATTTTGTTTATACCATTTTTGCAATTTCAGCCATTCCCACGACTATTCATGGACATACATGTGATAATTGCTTTGTATTTTTGACTAATTAATTTTATACTGTTTTGGTATTTAACATTTGTTCCTTTCTTTTCTTAATAGAAAATATCTTTCATGTTATTTGTAGATTGAAATTGTAATGTATCATTTTCATACACAAATTGGTGTTATTCCATAGTATATGATTGGTTTTTTCCATGTGTTGTTTCCAATCCATATTTTCTATTCTTTTAGTAGCAATTTCAATATTGTCCTAATCCCTGTGTTTTTGATTTTTTCTGGTGCAGGCTGTAAGCAAGCATTGTTTGAGTAGAAGTAGAAATCATGTTGGCTGGTGTCAATATACAATGGAGAATATGCTTGAAATTACTGGGTTATCTTTACGCAAGTTTTGTCGAAATTATAGATATTATAATACGTAAATAACATAATATTTTATATTAATTCATAGAACTAAAGAATATAAATTAAAATCTTAATTGTGTAAATTTTTTAATAATAATTACTTATATTTTAAATCAATTATATCAACTTAAACATAAATAATAATATAATGAACAAATCAGTACCCGTATAAACACATGTGTATTCATATCAAAATTTGTGCGACCTAATGGGTAACAAACTAGTACCGCACCAATACCCGTACAAACACACGGTTATATACTTTCCTTATTTAAATTTTTATTACATTTTGACAACAAAAGTGTGCGTACCACACCAGTACTCGTGTCAACACACGGGTAACACATTAGTACCGTCTGAATACCTGAGTAACCATACTAGAATTCGTGCGAACCCACAAGTTATTTATTTTTTTTACAATTAAAGAATAAAAAAGTAAATATATTTAAAATAATATATGAATCCAAAAAGGAGAAATGTGTTATTTTAAAATTATTTATATTACTAATAGCTTTGTTTTATAAATAGTGTCAAAACAAAATTAATATTTATTATTTTATAGACAGGAAAAATGTATTGCTGATTCAAATCCTAATTTCTTATTTTTGTAAAACACGGATACTGGTATGGTATGCACATATGATACTGATATTAAACTATTGATTTAAATATATAATAATATGGTACCTACATATGTTTTTTTTTTAATTATTTATGTATCTAAATAATGAATATTAATGGGAACACAGGGTTACTGATCAAAATAATGAATATTAACGGGAACATGAAGTTACTTATCAAAATATAGAAAATTAACGAAAACAAATTTGGAATATTAACGAGAATACGAAGTTACTGATCAAAATAATGAAAATTAACGAGAACACAAAGTTGTTGATCAAATTAATGAATATTAACGGGAACATGAAGTTACTAATCAAAATATTGAAAATTAACGGGAGCAAATTTGGAATATTAACGGGAATACGAAGTTACTAATCAAAATAATGAATATTATCGGGAACATGAAGTTACAGATCAAAATATTGAATATTAATGAAAAATGAAGTTACTGAATAAAATATTAAATATTAACGAGAACATGAATTACTGATCAAAATATTGAATATTAACGGGAACATAAAGTTACTGATCAAAATATTAAATATTAACGGGAAAATGAAGTTTATTGATCAAAATACTGAATATTAACGTGAACATGAAGTTTATGATCAAAATATTGAATATTAACGGGAACCTAAAATTATTGATCAAAATATTAAATATTAACTGGAACACACACACACACATATATATATATATATATATATATATATATATATATATATATATATATATATATATATATATATATATATATATATATATATATATATATATATATATATATATATATATATATATATATATTATATTCTTTATCAATTTTATTTTTAATTTTATTATGTACATTTACTGAACGAAATGCATCATAATAATAATTACATAAATTTCTTTTTTCTAAAAATACAATATTGAACAAAATAAGCGTGCCAAAACGGGTACCCGTGCGAACGCACGGGTATCACACTAGTTTTAATAAAATTGGGACGATCCTTAATGTGAAAAAAAGTTATTGTAATAAAATTTGTCAAAAATTATATTTATTTTTAAAATGATTGTTATTATAAAAGAGAAACATATATTATTTAATTTTTTAAATGCTATTTAAATAAAGTACTTTATCCATGTAATTTTAGAGTTTTTTTTAGTTTGTGTTTTCAATGATTTAGAGTGTGGTTGTTATGAATTATATTTAGAATAAAAAAATATTTTTATTATTTCAATAATCTTTGTTTAACATATATAAAAAATAATTTTTAAATTTTGGATTGGAATGTCTAATAAAAGCTTAAAGGGTTTGACTCACAAACTCTCCGACTTTTAAATAACATGAGGGATATCTAGAGAGTAAGCAGCGAAATTACCTGGCGAGCATTTGATTGAGCCTGGTCTAATTCCTCCATGATATATCTTGTGGGAAAACGTGTCAAGCCATGTGTTAAGAGGGCCAAACGAGATTCCTTCAAGGGATAATTGAAGTAAGTTGGATTGATCTTACTTTCAACATTAAAGGACTACTCACCCCAATTACTCATGTAAGGAGTCAAGCCTAAGAGAGGTAAAGCCAATTTTATAGGCATAAGAAATGGTTTCTCTGCTGACTCCTCTGTGAAATGCTCGCATCTATAAATACTCAAATAGGTAGTTGGGTAAAGACATTCAATTTTTACATATGAGAACTAAAAAGCTCACATATACTCTATAATGCAAGCAGGGTCCCTACCATTATACACACAAAAAGTACAGTTGGTGCCTAGTGTGTGACATGATAGAACTAAGTGGGACCTCACTCTCACTTAACATTTATGTTGGCCTAACCATCATTCCACAATAGTGATACACGCCTCTAGTAGCAACAACGGTGAGTAAGATATCGTGGTAGAGATGCATACTTATGGAAGAGTTATGTTACCACAATGAAACCCTACAAGACAATATTTTGCATCTTCAACAACAACAATAAAGGTCGACTAACTAAATGGTACAAATATCCTAGATCCCTAATCCTTCTCTGATGAGATGTGGGTTGTGCTAGCCGTTTAGAATCTCAAGCCACCATTGACGTGAAGTGTGACCAATAGAAGCATATTACTGCCATCAATAGTCAGATGGCGATAGTAGGCGCCATTGACTCCCTGAAATGTAAACTATTTTCCCGAAATTTGAAAGAGACAACCATAAATGGTGCATGAACCTTTGTAGGTTCTCCATGACCAGCTACAAAGACCTATCTAGAAAGTTGACTCATAAATTCTTCGCAAGAAAAAGGGAAGGTATCCACGACCAGATTATTTAATGTTCGTCAAGGACACATCAAGTCCTTGAGAGAATATTTGGCCAAATTCAATGATGCGACCATTAAAGTGGGCTACCCTAATCCAAAAGTGTTATAGATTATCTTGTAACAAAACCTTAGAGTTAGCCTCAACATCAATGATATTCTTTAGGAAAGAATCGTTGATCTTGCATAACCCATCTCTTTGTCTTACATTTGGAATCCATCCTTCTTTTCCTTCTTGTATGCTTCCAACTTTTCCATAGAACGTTGAGCCTTTTGAAGATCTATCTCCAAAGAGGAGAGCATCATATTGGCCAAATCCAGCAAAATCTTATTCTTGTTAAAACATTCTTTCACCTTCTCCAGCTCCATCTTTAGGGTCACCACATACTTCCCAGCTTAATCATATTGGCCAAACATCGCCTAATCTAAGATGGTGCCTCTTAGGTGGTAAGTCTCATCTATATTAAGCAACTGCTTCACGCCCATCTTTTTTGCTATCTAAAGATCATTAGGAAGTTTGAGGCGATCATGTATGTAGTTCACACCACTAAAATACTTATCTAAGGGAAATAGTGCAACCTTACTTATAGAAAGAATCTATAAGGATATTCCTTGGGAAGGCGGGACCATATAATCATCAATAGATTCCTCGTCTTTTGAATATATGGAGGCATCCACCTTTAGATTAATGGGAGTTTTCCCTTTTGCATTCTTTTGCTTTTTAGCTCAGGAAGAAAACTGGATCTCACCAAAAGATGCTAGACGGTCGAAAAGGGGATCTATTGGATGATTCGAGATTCCTTAACTAGTTTTCTCATCTTTTCAGCCCGAGTTATCAAGGCGAAAGGGTCACTATTTATGTTGGTGGCCTCTACCTCACCTCAATCATCTCTTTTCCTCTCCAACAAAGCCTTTTTCTCTAAAACTGTAAGGGGAGCCATCTTCTCTACAAAAATAAAAACAATTAATAAAAAGAATAGATTCAGTCAATACAAGCATATGTTTGACACTTACATAAATATTGTCGAGTACTTTGTCATCCTTCTCATGACCCATTAGCTTCCTCACAACACAAAATTACCTTAGAAGTGAGTGACATCTTTCTATGTCTCACCTAGCTTGTCATAACTCGATTAGTTTATCAGCATAAGATTACTCATCCAAAAAAAAAAGGAATCAATATCTGCTAGTCTTTTCTAAGATGAATATTGAACGTGCCATGCTACCCTGTACCCGCACAAACATGTCATTCCTATTGTTATAGTTTGAGAACCTGAAGTAAGTACACCCCTATTGGGAAAGACGCTTATAGAGATCATATTCAACACGTGACTTCATACACAAGAGGGGGGCTAAATTTTGGAGGTTTGAAAATTGATAGTTTAAAACATAATCATTTTCGAAATTAGAGTTTAAAAACATTTTATCAAAAAAATTTAAATAAGCGTCGAAAATTGTAGGTAAAGAAATTATGAGAGAAATAAAAGAATTAAAGAAAGAGAGAATGACACCAAAAATTTATAGAGATTCAGTCTAAAGAAGTGATCTACCTCTCTCCCCAAAAACTGATCTTAAGAGTATCCACTTTTTGCTTGATAATTTTTAGAAGGTTAAGCCACGAACCCCCTTATACAAGGAAATGAATTTTCAGGCTAACTTCCAACCAAACAATGAATTGAAGCTTGGAGCAATTAGTCTCTAAACCAAACAATGAACAGAGCTTCGAGTCGTTAGTCTCTAATCCCACTTGATATTTTCCTAAGACTAATCTCAAACCAAGATGGAGTTTTGAATTGGATATCCTCTAAACCGAACCAATATATTTAGCAGGCTAATATCGAACCTACTGAGCTTTTAACTAGGATAAACTCATAAATTGAGTGAAATTTTATACCAGGAAGATCTTAAACTTGTAGAGCTTTTAACCGGATTGGGCTTAAGAAGTGCTGTGAAAAATGATCACTACTTATTCTTCACTAACCCAAAAGACAGCTTTTCTTCAATGGTAGAACTTATAAACCAAATAGATACTTATACTTATCCTCAAAAGAGATTTTACATTGGTTTAAAATCAGTCCGATCAAATTCCTCTTGTTATTCATTATTCACTCGGGTAATTCAACCAACCTTGGATGCAAGATGATTCTACGCAGCAATTTTAATGGAAGAAGAAAGAAAATATAATTGAGAAGAAGAAGATTAGGGTTTGAACAAAATAGGGAAAGAAGATGAATATCTGCAGAGTTTCTCTCTACTCATAAACTGTGAATATTCTTTGCAACTACAATGTTCAAGTGATTACAATAATAGGGGTTACTCCCTATTTATAGTTGAGCTTGCATGCTCTCTAAGTAAAGCCCAAAGACCAAAATCCCAAAATCCCAAAATACTTAATTCTGTTAATTACAAAACTAGGCCTAAGTCGAAATCCTGTCGAGGCAATTCCTTCGACAATTCGACACACACAAATTCGACACATACATAATAGGCTATTTCGACACGACTTTATTTCCGTCGAGCAACATTCTTTGACATAATGAATTACAGTCTCAACAATAAAAACATTATTTACTATTGTACTCACAATAAGTAAAGTTAATTCTAATTTTTTTTATTTATAAAAGAAGGTTCTGTAAGTTTAAGAGCTTCAAATTTTAAAAAATTAAACAAACAAAAGTCAGCTTCAAATTTTTATTTTTATTTTTTTGAAATTTTTTGAAATTTACCCACCGTTGATTTTAATTATAAATAGATTATTTTTATTCAAGTACAATTATTTATTTTTAAAAAAATATATTAATTTATGAATATAAATAACTTATTTATATTAAAGCATAAACATAAATAATTGCAGTTGTTGGAAATCTAACACAGTACTAGCAACTCACACACATTTAAATACTCTTATTAATAATAAATAATAACTAATAAAATAACTAAAATTAAACTTTAATAAATAAGTGTAGCGGTAAAAATGTGACTCGACGCGTTTTCACGCATTCGAAGTACAACAGAGTCGCCACCGAACTTTATTTATTCCGAGAAGGAAAGGGAAAATATCGATAAAACCCACTAATAAAAAGATGAAGGATAAGATGGTCGTCGCAACCAAATTCAGGTTCGGGAGTCGGTTAAGCAAGGGGAAGGTATTAGCACCCCTCACCTCCATCGTACTCGATGGGACCCATTTAGTTATTCTTGTGATCAATTGTTAGCTTATTATCTATTTGCATTAATTATTAGGTTGGAAAGAAGAAAGAAACAAAAAAATATTTTTTATTATTGTGCTCGCCAAGACATTTGTATCTTGTGCCTACGTATTCCCTAGTGCAATGGGAAAGTCAGAGCAATCGTAGTTCGGGCTAAAACGCCGAGTTTGTTGGTTGATTTTAGCGAGAGGTACTCGATCGCATTCAAACAATACTATGCGCACATGGGTAAGAGATTGTTTGCATCACTACAAGAATGGATGACTAAATCGCAGTTAAAACAGGATTTTGGCCATCATCGCATTCGAGTGGAAAACGTTCGATCTTCACATGTGGAAGTATAATTGCATTTGAATTTTGACTAAGTGTCTCGTTTTATAAAAAGTTTTAAAATTGGGAGGGTGTGAATAAATTTGAAGTTGTTTGTTAAGAGAAATCAAACATCTAAACAAAGGCTTAACGGCCATCGTCTAAATGCTCGAAAGAGAAAATTGTACAAGTACGTACAACCCCCTCGTAGGTGATGAAAAAGATTGATTTGAAGAGTTGAAAGACATTTAATTGGATCCAAGTATTTAAACAAAGGCTTAACGGCCATCGCTTAGAATACTCGAAAGAAGAACTCGCTAAAACAAGTTTTTTATGAAGTCTTTTAATGGAGTCTACGCGCTTAAACAATGGCTTAACGGCCATCGCTTAAACACTTGAAGAACAACTTGTATAAGTACGTACAAACTCTTCTTCATTATCCATTATAGACTAAATTTGATTTGATTAAAAGAAAAGCGTTTTTGTAAAAAAGAGTGAGTTAAATAAATTTTTAAGAAGTCTTCAATGGAGTTTAAACATCCAAACAAAGGCTTAACGGCCATCGCCTAAATGCTTAAAGAACAAATTGTACAAGTACGTACAAACTCTTCTTTCCATTATAGATAAAATGATTTAATTGTTTAAAAGAATGTATTTTGTAAAAAAAAGATGAATTAAATCGAGTTTTATGGAGCGTTTAATGGAATCCAAGTATTCGAATAAAAGCTTAACGGCCATCACCCAAATACTTTTAGGACAAATCGTACAAGTACGTACGAACCCTCCTTGATTCATCCATTAAAACTCAAAACTTGACTCGATTAAAAGCTATTTTTATATCATTTTTTAAAATATTTGAAAAGAAATTCTAAACATACATATAAAGTGAAGATATTTTTGGTATTTTCTATGAAAATAATAACTTTTAATTAAAAGGGAACTTTAAATCTAAAACAAAAATTTTGGTGTTTTGAAAATGTTTAAGAAAATAAATATTAAAAGATAAAAAAAACTACTTGGGTCAGTGGGGGTGTGACCCAGATGGGGGGTAAGGCCCAAGAACTAATAAAAAGACATAAAGAATAAAAATAATGGACCGGTCCGGGTCGGGTTAGTGTGACCCGGATCCAGCCATACTTCAAATCCTACTTGGTTTCCAACAAAACCCTAAATGAAAATAGGAGAGAGGCAGTGCCTCCTCCCCTCTCTCTCACACTCGTTCTTGTTCAGTTCCCAGAAACGAAAACAACAACAAAAAGAGATCCTCTCATCGCGATTCTCTCCCTCCCCCTGTTTGCGCGATCAACAACAACAACGAAATAGCACAACGGCAACAATCAAAGCAATAAAGTCCTTATCCCAAATGAAACCCTAAACCCCAATTTTATTACGATTCACAGTTACAGATACATGATACGAGTTCGATCGGAAATCAGAAAATATGAAATAGAAGAACTCAGGTACATTACATTTTGGCTTCCCCTTGATCTTCTTCGATCAACTTCTGCTTTCTTTGCTCTTCGATTCTGTTTCGTCTTTCTCTTCCGAGTATGTTGTGTTTTGACTCGTGCTGCTGCTATTGAGACTATTGTATGTGTGTTACTGTTTGGGGTAGTTTTGTGAGTGTTGTAGAGAGTATGTATGAAGGAGGGGTTTGTGAGTATCACGGTTTTGTGTGAAGGTTGTGTTGTGAAGTCTCCGTTTTTTTGTGCAGAAATTCGAAGGTTATAGAGTGAGGTTTAGTGTGTACGGAATGAGGATGTATGCAGGGTATTGAGTTAGGTTATTGAGTTAGGTTTGAAGGGATGAGTTGAGTGAGTATTGAGGGTATGTTGTTTGAGAGTGTGAGGGAGTGTTGTGGCTGTTTTTCTCCTCCTCTTGCTGTTGTGATGAGTACATGTTTATATAGGCTGAGATTAGGGTTTTAGATGTAGAATTGGGGGGAAAATGGTATGAAGATTTGAACAATTGAAGTAACTGTTTTTGTTGCTTTTTGATGCAGGGACTTGTCTTGCCATTTTTGTGCAAGTTTTGGACAGTTATGTGCAGCAGCAAGAAGCAGGTTTCTTGGAGTGTTATGGCATGGTGGAGAGGTAGCAGCATGGCATAGCAGGGACACGTGAAGACAAGAAATTTGTATTATTTTGGTCTTTTCCGCTGATGCAAATACACTGATGTAAATGCAAATGCAAATTGATGCAAAAAAACACTTTGGGCTGTAACTTAATAATTTTTGGTACATCTTTGTAAATTGGAGTTTTTTTGGACTGATTTATTGGACGAAAAGAATGAATATCTTAATGAAATAGATTTTAAAATAAATAAATAAATGGTTAATGACAATTGAATTATTTTAATTCTATTTCCATTCAAATTTAAATTAGTATTAATAATTAAAATATGATTTTAATTAATAATTCCAATTCAAAAATGTCTTGAAATAAAAATATAAAACAATGTGAAACAAAAATCAACTAGAGATGCAAAAGTTTTTTTTTTTCGACTTTAAATAAAAAGTCAATTTTTCGTTAAATATACAAAGACGCGATAGTTAAACGATGAATGTATGCAAAGTATGAATGTGACAAACCAGAGATGAATAAAATATCTGGGTCAAAAATTGGGGTATGACAATAAGATCATATTAAAAAATAAATATTAATAAATACTACATTAATAATTTAAAATGAAAACAGTTTCTAAAATATAAATATGATATAATAATGTCCTAAAACTATGAACTCAATTATGTGATAAGGTACTCTGATGCCAAAGTAAGTGAAGGAACAACGAAGATGCCAAAGTAAGTGAAGGAACAACGAAGGTACAACAAAAAGTATGAGATATTGGGTGAAAAGTGGATTATCTTGCCCTCAGGGGAGATACGGCTATTTATAAGTATTCTCATGGGGTGGATTGGATCTCCTTCCTTTTTGGGCTTGGACGTGTTATTCGGCCCAGAATATGGAACACCTTTGACTAGGTCTTATCAGACGTGCCTGGGGGAACTAGCTGTTGCCGAGGACGGAGCCTCACCGTGCTCGATTGAACCATGATCGTGCCCGAGAGGAGGGGAGGTCGCTTTCCTGCTGGGAATGTGTGTTGGGCCAATGTTTATCGAGCCGAAGCGTGGATTGGGCCAATTGGAACAATTGAGTTAGTCTAGAACAGGAACCCCCAACTCATAGTTTTCGGGCGTGTTTGAAAATTATTACCAATATTTTAATTTTATTGATTTATTTATTTGCGTGTTTGAAACTTTTTTATTTTTACAATCTTTATCATTGTGACTATTTTAACAATTTATACTATTGCTATAATATTTTAATAATTGTGGCCCCTCTTAACTATTAGTAAATTATAATTTTTAATCTCATTATTTATTTATTTTGTTTTGATATAAAATTATTATTCTTGCAAGAATGAAAATATTTTTCAATATGCTACTCGCTAGAATGATAACTTCATATAAAAAAATTTAAATAATAAGACAAAGATTTTCTAGTTTGCCAATATCTAAAAGAGGCCACAATTATTAAAATATTATAATAATAAAAATAAAATTTATTTAAAATAGTCACAATGGTAAAATTTGTAAAAATAAAATAAAAATAAAAATTTAGTAATAAATAAATAATCCAAATTAATATATCTAAAAAAATTCTTAACAATTCAACAAAAATATAGAATATGATTTTTTTTTTTTTGTAAATAATAATATTTGGAACTCCTTAACAATACATTAAATAATAATAGCAAAAAATTATATATTTTAGACATGTATATTTTAGTAAAATAAATAATAACAGAGTTCAATAACAATAAAAATATGATATCATTTTGAAATAGTTATAAAGGATCACGAGAGTTTAAAAAAATATTGCACAAGATATCGTGAAAAAAATTTAAGAGTGAAGACCCATTTTGGTCCCTCACAAAAATTACAGAATCCAAATTAGTCCTCCACAAAAAATAGGACCCAATTTAATCCCTTACAAAATATAACTGGGTCATATTAGTCCTTCTGGGGATATTTTTTTCAAACCGGTTTTTTCTTCTACTTTTAAACCGTGACTGGACCGCCAAGTCGTATTTTATTTGTCATTTTTCATATTTTAAATACTAAATAGATTTTTATTTTTAATTTTGATTTTATTTTTAAACAATTCAGATTTTAAAATACAAAAAAAGATAAGATTTGTTCTGAAAAGGAATCGAACTCAAGACATTTAGGTCACATCCTATGCCTTTACCACTATGCCAACGTACACTTGTGACAAATAATTCGCATGATTTATAGTAGTATTAAACAATTCTAAATTTAAAATATAAAATATAAATTTTGATACCTACGGGGTCTCAAACCCAAGTCTCTTCAAATTAAATGGTAGTCACTTTATTGTAAATATGAAAAGTAATCTAAGAGGGGTTGCATGAATTAGATTAATTGATATTAGTGAATTTTTCTCGATAATGAATGTTAAAATGTTTTGATTTTTTTGAAACTATTATAACAATTTCGAAAAAATTAGAACAATATTGCTAACATTCATAATCGAGAAAAATTCACTAATACCGATTAATCTAACTGATTCACCCGCTCTTAAATCACTTTTCATATTTACTGTACAGTGAAGTGACTATCATTAAATTTGAAGGGACTTGAGTTTGAGACCTTATGGGTACAAATTTTATATTTTATATTTTAAATTTAGAATTGTTTAATACTACTATAAATCATGCGAATTATTTGTCACAAGTGTACGTTGGCATAGTGGTAAAGGCATAGGATGTGACCTAAATGTCTTGAGTTCGATTCCTTTTCAGAACAAATCTTATCTTTTTTTGTATTTTAAAATCTGAATTGTTTAAAAATAAAATCAAAATTAAAAATAAAAATCAATTTAGTATTTAAAATATGAAAAATGACAAATAAAATACGACTTGGCGGTCCAGTCACGGTTTAAAAGTAGAAGAAAAAACCGGTTTGAAAAAAATATCTCCAGAAGGACTAATATGACCCGGTTATATTTTGTAAGGGATTAAATCGGGTCCTATTTTTTGTGGAGGACTAATTTGGGTTCTGTAGTTTTTGTGAGGGACCAAAATGGGTCTTCACTCAAAATTTAAATAACATGGTAAAATTAAATATCATATTAAAAAATATTTTTGGAAAGATTCTATTTTTATGAAAATTTTAAATATTAAATATAATAGAAAATATTTATAAAGTGTTCTTTATATGGAATGATTAAATCTTAAGCGTTACTTAAATCAGATGGTTGATATTGATAGTTCTCGTTTCTCATAAAAGATATCAGTTCTCACCGGATACGCTCCCTATATATATTTGAATGAATTTTTTGTGATTAAATATTCTAATTTTTTATAATAACTACTTTATTTAAACTTATTCTTCATCTTGACCATTACTTCCTATTAATTTTTTTAATTCAATGATTAAAAACAATTGGTAATTAAATATGGAGAGAGAAAACTATTACATACTTTTGGAGTAAGAATATCTCTCCTCTTCTCTTTTATATATATATATATATATATATATATATATATATATATATATATATATATATATATATATATATATATATATATATATATATATATATATATATGAGGAGAGATATTCTTACTCAAAGAGTAATTTATTAACATTTACTCCAAATCTAGATCATTGATTTTTTTCAATCTAAAGGTTAAAAATAATAAGTAATTAAATGTGAAGAGAGAAAATTATTATCCATTATTTTTAACCATTATATTGAGAAGAATCAATGGTTTAGATTTGGAGTAAGTGTTAATAACTTACAGTAAGAATATTCCTTCCCTATAAAATGAGAGACATATTTACTCCAGTTATAAGTTATTATAACTTACTCCACATCTTGACCACCATTAATTCTTTTTAATTTAATGATTAAAAATAATAGTTAAAAATAATGAGTAATTAAATGTGGAGAGAGAAAATTATTTTTAACCATTAGATTGAAAAGAATCAATGGTCTAAATTTGGGAATGTGAGAATCTGATAATGAATCTGAACCATTAGATTTTAAAATAAATGGTGGAAATTAAGTGTGAATCTTTTTCTCTCTCCTCCATTATTAAAATAAATATTAAGGAACGAGAAAAAATATTGACACTTAATATTCACCATTTATTTTAAAATCTAATGATTCAGATTCATTCTTATATTGTCACATAAAAATGTTATTCTCGTATGATACATATATATATATATATATATATATATATATATATATATATATATATATATATATATATATATATATATATATATATATATATATATATATATATATATATACATATACACATATATATACACACACACACACACACATATATATATATATATATATATATATATATATATATATATATATATATATATATATATATAGGTTTTATAACTTTTTTAAATAGAAAAAAGTTTACAATTATTTTTATAAAATTAAAAGGTTGAACAAATTTTATTATTTATAAACTTTTAAAATTATGTCATAATCTTACAAAATCAAATCAAATCACTTTGAAAAAAAATATTTTTTTCAAGAATGTGAATCCGGGAGATTTATTAGACAAGTATCCAATTATATAAGTAGATAACGTGAAGAATCAAAATTGCTAACAACAATAAGGGATGAAATATACTTGAAAGATGAAAAGTGCAATTATGTTTAAATATAATAAGAAAAGAGATTCTGGTAAATCAGAACAAATTTACCAAGAAAGAAAGAGTCCAAATACAGGCGTGAATGGAAGGGTTGTAAGGTCCACTAGCTAACCACAGCCATTTTGCGCATGAGGTAATCAGAAGAGCATGCATTTGCTTTCCTAGCTGCTGGCCAGTCACATTTTTGTATGGATAATGACAAAGCAAGACTTCAAGTCCTTAGAAAACCTTCACATACAATCTCCTAATATCTATTCTAGAAGTTATTTTTTAAATCATTTGTGGTCAAGTTTTGCAAATGATTTAGGAAGCGAACTACAAATACAAATTATTAGGAACTCTCCTACAAACTGAAATTAAAATTAGAGTGGACTTAGTGGGTTTAAAAATAGGCAAAAATATATGAGAGGTTCTTTAAATTATTTGTTGTTAATTGATTGGTTTTTTTAAGTTTTTTTTTTTTTCAATAATTTGATCCTCCAAGTTATCAAATGTGTACATGTTGTTACCATTTTTTAACAGAGAAAAATTGTGGATGTAATTATTTTGAGTGGTTTAAAAATGATAAAGTGTAGCAAAAAATACAACAATCAACATTTTTAAATGTTCAAAATGTGAGAAAAATGGAGTAGAAATCACCGTAAAGGACGAAGTTGTTACAAAAAGAAAATATTAAAAGGACTAAAAAAACTTAAGACCCTGGGTGTAATTTTACCTTAAAAATATAAAATTTAGGATTTTTTCATTTTAATTTGAAAAGATGGACATTTTGGATTAACGTCAAAAATAATGTTGATGCTAGATATATATGATGAAGGATTGAAAAACATTGAAGAAAGTTGATGTCGATGTTGGATTCTAAAGAGAAAGGTATGAAGAAGAATTTGTTATTGATGTCATGTTTCAGATTCATTGTTTTTGGGACCGATTCAATAGTCCAATTAGACTGACCTAATTCGAGCAGCCTAGTAAAAAACTATAAAATACAAATAGGTGGACCCTTGTCAGATGGTTATGCATCAGAGTCAACCTACTTGCTCATTCACCAACTGTGAGATCTAATCAGACGGTCACCCGCACCTAACGTCAGGTCGAGTAGAAGCATTTTTAACTACTCGTTGTATATAAGTCCTTCCACGTGCCATAAACACACATTCATTCATTTTTACTCTTGCAAAGTTATATCTCACTGACCTCAATGACTTGAGCTTTGGAGGACTAACCTTGTAGGTACACCTCCCCTCCACTGTGCCAGAGGCTCGTACCATTGCACAAGAAGGACTTCAACCCTTCAAATCATCGATCTTTTGCTCCACATTGGAATAGTGGCGCTGTTTGTGGGGATCAACTTCTAATTCTCATGAATATCATAGGAAATCCACTAAATGTTACATGTTGCATTACCATAACCGTTCCGTCAATTCCTGTCTTAATCTTCGATTAACTTTTCATCGAATGTGGTAACAACAACACCTCTACTTCGCGAACCTTCATCACTCTTTCTTGGTGATGACCTGAGAATATCCTCTCCCAAATGTCGGCTAGAAGGGTCTCATATATCAGATTTCTCTAAGAAAAATAAGGCTAGGAAAAAAGAGCAACAAAGAGCCCAACGGATGAGCCTGCTCTTGGGTTGACAGGACCACAACTTCCAAAGGAGAATATGTATTTCTCGACGCTTTTCTCATCTGGAGCATATTTTTTAGCAACACATCTTATCTATAAGAAAAGATTAACTAATGACAGTGATAACACACTATTTGAAATAGTGAAGCAAAAGAGGAAAGTCCTCTATTCCTTACCAAAGATGTTATGCCTCTCCTCGTTGTTTTGTCTCCACCAATAGGCGGGTGTGTATGCATTGTTTCTTCTATTTTTCTAAGAATTACACGTTAATAGGAACGAGGGAAAAACATTACACTTTGATAGTTGCATTTGCATTGAACTATTAACATAATGAATAACATTATTCTTTATAATATCCCAACATGAATTAAAAAAATTTAAGTTAAAAAAATATATCGTTAACGGTTAAGTTTTTTCTCCATCACAACTCAAAACAACCTCAAATCATGCAAAGGTGAAACGGTTAAAAATACTATGTCTTGCCACGTTAAAAGAAAAGGGAAAGATATATTTTTAGAGTCTAGTCATGTTCAAAACTTGAAGTTAATTTCTTAATTCTTTTGTTTATCTTACAAAGAGTCATTGATAGTAAATCAAAGAGTTGTCATTTTCTCCAAACTTAGGTTACTTTAGGCTGGATTGGGTATTTTTTTTATTCAAAGACAATTTCATTAAGAAACAGAAAGAACTGGTACAAAGTGTGAAGTCAAGCCTCTCCATTTATTTAGTTTTGATGAAAACAAATTGATTATCAAAAGCTCATAGCAAAAAGAATGGATAAAGCATCAAGTTTTTTAAAGCAATATTTGAAGACATTTGGAACTTAAGCACTATAGGTATAAACATGTTTTTATCTTGATAATATAGTGCTCAAAACTCATGTTTTATTGCACGTGTTCATTGAGTCTTACCCCTAAAAAACTTGGCTTGCTAGAAGCTTTAAAATTAAAAGAAACTCTTTTTCTTCCCAGCGTAACCCGTTACGGTATTTTCGTAACGCGTTACAGAAATGTGTTTTTGAAATTTCAAGTTGCAACGGTACAGCGTAACCCGTTACGGTATTTTCGTAACGCATTACAGAAACGTGTTTTTGAATTTTCAAGCTGCAACGGTACAGCGTAACGCGTTATGGATGGAACAGTGGCAATGGTTCATATTTTTTCTATTGCATATGAATCAGATTGCGTGCCTACTAAACATTGTATTGTTTCATTGATTTGCATCATTTCTAAAAGGTGTTAAGACACTATATAGAGCAATATATTTTCATATTTAAACTTACCTCTTCCATTTGCAATTTTACATTCTTACTCTCTCAATTTTCATACTAAGTGCTCATTGATATTCAAACTTTCACATTGAGTTTTTCTGCATTAGAGTTTCATACAAAGTCCAGAAAAATTCATATCATAAGTCATAAACATTGAGCACTATACTATCATTTATAATTGCTTGTTTGGAAGGGAAGATCAATCTAATAGATTGATATATATTCATATACTTTCTTACTCAAATAAATTTCTGTATTTTAGTTATTATTGACTTGCTATTCAGGATTGTTGGAAGCAAGAGTTTTTTATTAGTGAGAGGATTATTCTCATAATCAAGTTAGTAAATCCAAGAGGATTGTTCTTGGTGGTTGAAATCTTGTTGTCCAGGATTGTTGGAAACAAGTAAGTCATTAAGGGAGGATTGTTCTCTTAGTGTACTTAGTGAAAATCCAAGAGGATTGTTCTTGGTGTTTTGGTTTGTCTTGTACAAGCTACCAACAATAGTAAAATCTCTTACTGCGTAAGAGGACTGGAGTACTCTCGGATTGTGAGTGAAACCAGGATATATCATTGTGTCCTTTATCTTTCTGTATTTTATTTCTTTCTAAACACTTAACCAAACCAGAAAATTAAGAACATACTTGTTTCTAAAAACCAAAATTTTTATTGGTCCTAATTCACCCCCTCTTAGGCGTAATCTGTACTTACACAAAATTCCTAATGAAATCAGAGGGCAGTACTCAATCCAGGTCCTAGACCCCAATCTATGACCTAGTACCAAATCCAGGTCCTAGACCCCAATCTATGACCCAGATTGGGTAAATATTATTGGTGTGTGAATCATATATTATTTTTATTTTTGCTCTTTATATTGATTAATGGTTTTCTGTACACATAAATTCTATCTTTTTGTTAGTTTAAATATTTATTTGCTTAAGATGGATATTTTTTATTGCCATTATCATCTATCCTACTTTATCTTGTTGGAATCACAACAAAATAGTTGGATAATTTTATTATATTTGAGTGACTAATTTTTGTGGAAAATTTATTAAGAAAGATGTCTTTGTTAGAACAAGATTTGTTCTGATCAATATTCTTAGTTTTGATGATAACAAGTATATGAATTTTGTATGAGATAATGTGGTACTCTAATACTATGCAATTTCCGTTTCATGAATTATATAAAGAGTATGCACAAAATCAGCGCAAGAAGCACTGCCTCAGAAGGTTCAGCATGCAACATCAGAACATGGTCTGGCAAGACATCAGAAGATGGTCAAGCAGAATCAGAACATGGGTCTATGGAAGCATCAGAAGAACTTGAGATCAGAATCAGAAGCACTGAAGTTCTCACGGTATCACGCTCAGAAGCACTTCAAGGTCAGAAGACAAGAAGATGCTCTGCACCAAGCTGTTTGACTCTGATGACATTCAAACGTTGTTTACACAAACATCAGATCAGAAGCAAGTACTAGACTGGCAGGCTACTCTGACTGACAAAAGGAACGTTAGAAGCTATTAAAGGCAACGTTAGTAGACACAGCGAAAACAAGGCTCGAGGTAGTTGACAAAAGAGTGAAACATTAAATGCAATGCTGTACGGAATACGCAAAGCATTAAATGCTCCCAACGGTCATCTTCTTAAGTGCCTATAAATATGAAGTTCTGATGAGAAGCTAAAGACAACACTTGCGCATTATACAGAAACGCTGTCAGATTCAAAAGCTCTCAAACTTCATCATCAAGCTCACTACATTGCTGTTGTAATATCTTAGTGAGATTTAAGCTTAAACTTAAGAGAAAATCACAGTTGTGATAATAGCTTTATAAGAAGCATTGTAACTCTTAAAAGAATTTGTTTACATTAAGTTGTAAGAACTAGAGTGATCAGGTTGTTGATCAGTATACTCTAGCAAGTCTTAGAAGTTGTCTAAGCAGTTTGTTCCTAGAGTGATCAGGTTGTGGTCAGGATACTCTAGAAGACTTAGCAGTTGTCTAAGTGGAAAACCATTGTAATCAAGTGTGATTAGTGGATTAAATCCTCAGGTGAGGTAAATCACTCCAAGGGGGTGGACTGGAGTAGTTTAGTTAACAACGAACCAGGATAAAAATCATTGTGCAAATTGTTTTTATCTTACAAGTTTTAAAACTACACTTATTCAACCCCCCCCCCCCCTTTCTAAGTGTTTTTCTATCCTTCAGTCTTGACATTGCGTCTGATAGTTTGTCTCTGTTTCACTCTAACACGTGCTAATGTGTCAATTTGAATATCGCTCCAGCATTTAAATATGATTCTTTTAGTTCATTGAAAGATTTCATTATAATGTGCCATTCAAAAAAGCTTTTTACTCTGAATCAATTTAGTAAATATTTTGTTAAATCTTAAATATATTTGAAAAAATTTAATTGGATTTAATTCTATGAATGTTTCAGATTTGATTTTATCGAAGAAGATTGATCTTCTATTTTTTCATTAAGTTGATTTTTGTCAAAACTCTATTAGACTTTTTAGTTGGATTATAGTTACTATTTAAAGAGATGATTCTCCATATTACTCTCTCTCCGCTTCATAATAAATATCTCATTTGTATTTTTTCTATGTATCAAAATAAATGTCTCTTTAGAATGTCAATACAACATTTATTATTTTTTTCTACTAATATATCCCTATTTAGTAACTTTCACGTTTTTCAAATACTCTACTACCTATAATAAATAAGGATATTTTAGTAAATGATATCAATTTATAAGTAAGAGAAATCTTTACTATACACATCAATTTTATACTATAGAGTTAGACATTTGTTAATTTCCAAAGTAGGTGCAACTCGATGTAGCATGCATTAGATTCAATCTAAATTCTCTGAATCTCCAAATGCATAACAATCCTTTAGAATCAAATCCATGGTGACATAAAGATTATGAGGGATTTTAGTTAATTATTAATTCGAAGTGGGAAAGTGGAAAGTTGAGAATTAACTAACTCCCATGCTTTCTATTATTCTATATGATAATGACATTATTTAATAGAAAAAATCTGAAGACCTAACTGAGATACTATTGTTTTGTGAACATTTCTCCATTCTCTTGAAGGTAAGAGGATTCATGAGTGCGCGGCACTTCGAATGAAGACAGTGGATTCTTCGTAGGATAACTACTATTCTAGATTAAATTTTCCAACAAATTAAAATGTATTTAAAAGTTCAATAATCTCTACGTTTAAATTATATTTTTCGTACCTGATATATTGTCTATATATATTATTATTATTCTTAAGACAACGGCAAATATGGGATTTAATGGCCTATCTTATTTGATGTCTTTGTGTCTATCTCTCTAACTAATCAATTTCTCAATTTATCACGCTTAAAGTATTTATTTTTTATTTATTTATTTTCATTTTACATTAAATTTTTGTTTGAGAATTTGGAAGAGATTTGAAGAAATTTTTTTTTGAAAAATTTTAGAAATATTTTAAGGGTAATGTTAATTTGTGCTCATAGGGCACAAGTTAAAAATCAATTAAAGAAGAATATTTTGAAAATTGTGTACTGATTTTAATAAAAATATAAATTTAATTTTTTATTTTCAATATAAATTTTTTATAAGTGGTTTTTTAACATTGCCCTTAAAACAAAAATTCAGTTTTTTTTTCAATTACCCATTTTTTAAACATTTTTTAAAAGAATAATTTTGTATATATATTAAAAGGTATATATTTTTAATTTTTAAAATATTATATTTAACAATTTATTTACACCCTTCAAAACTCTTCTTAAACATAAATTTTGAGTTAATTCAAATTAAAGAGAATTTTATATTATAAATAAAAAAAATCCTTCAAAATTCTCCCAATAGAAATCCTTCAATCTTTTCTGTCTCAAAATTCTCTCATCTCTTTTCCTCCGTTCAAATTTCTAAACAAAATTTATAGATAAAAAAAACTAGCCCATCCACATTAATTTATCTTAGATATTGAAATTGATCAACATATAAATTCATTATTAATTTAAATCTTGAATTGAAGGTTGATCTTTCTTGAATTAAAAATAAAATTGCAATGTTTTCTAAAAGTAAACGTCTAAAACATGTAAATACGGGTATAAATGGATCAGGAAAAATTAATTAAATCAACGATTCAAACCAAATTAAAATAAAATTAATTGTTTTTGGTTCGATTCTATTACCGAACCGGATCAATGAAAATCAATGTGGTTTGGTTTGGTTCTCGGTTTTAGTTTTTATGAACTGTTAAACCGATGAATTGAACCAATGAATATAATTACACTCTTAATCTTTTATTTCACCCATCATTAAACTCAAATTTTATATCGGTCCAACCATTCTCCATCTTTGTTTACACTTCCTTTCAACAAAATACGCATCTAGAACATAA
Source organism: Vicia villosa (assembly GCF_029867415.1). Taxonomy (NCBI): domain Eukaryota; kingdom Viridiplantae; phylum Streptophyta; class Magnoliopsida; order Fabales; family Fabaceae; genus Vicia; species Vicia villosa. The sequence continues at coordinate 115,587,111 of NC_081182.1, read as the reverse complement.
CTCAAAAACATAGAAAATAGAAATCATAAGTCACAAAAATTCGCTTTCACTAAACTACTGCTCTCGTTGCTCACCGAAACTGTTGCTCTCTCTACCTTCATTCACATATGTTATGGTCTCTTTCTTCATGTTCAAGTTATCTTTGTTAATTGTCATTTTTTTTACCTATTTTGTTTCTTCTTCTTCAACAAAATTCCACATAGTCTTGTTAGAAAATAGTTTTGATGTGTGTTTGAGTCGTAAAACATGTTAATTGATGTGTGTTTTTTGTGTTCTATTTGTTAAACTTTCAAATCCCTTCCCAACCTTCTATTGTCAAGTGTCAACTTTTATATTTGATAGTGAACTTATTTCATGATGTAATGGAAATCATGTCACTGTTTCGTACGGATTAAGAACAACTTGTAATTTGTTTGAAAAAATAGAGTATGAAATAAATAATATAAAATATATATTTTAAAAAATAATAATATAAAATACACTGAAAAACACGATCGTAGAGAATACAATGATGAATATAATTTTTTATAAAAATATTATAAATCGATCAACATAACCAAACTTTGAGAAAATAAAGTATAAAATAAATAACCTGAAATGTATTATTTTAAAAAATAATAACATAAAATACACTGAAAAACACAATCTTGGAGAATACACTGATGAATTTAATTTTAAAAATATTATAAACTGATTAACCGAACCAAATCGATTAGTTTGATTCAGTTTTATTTTTGAAAATATTAAAACCCAAATCGATAAAAATATCATTGGTTCAGACTTTTTTTATCTAAAAATCGATCTAAACCGAACCAATTACATCCCTACATGTAAATAAATTAAACATATAAATTATATTGCTAGTCATTGCTTACCATATTAGTAAAACTCGTTTGGGAAGTTCTTTTGATCTCGATACTTTAAATTTTGCTAACAATAAAGGTCTCCCAAAATGTGAAAAGTTAAAAATAGTTCCATTCTGACAATTTTTTCTTAGCCCCTCCAAGGCAACCAAAAATCAAAATTTTAATGGATATCTTTTTACAAGCTTGACTATATATATATATATATATATATATATATATATATATATATATATATATATATATATATATATATATATATATATATATATATATATATATATATATATATATATATATATATATATATTTTATGATAATTCTTACACCTTATCCAATAAAAAATTGAGATATAATTCATGGATGTGCTACATTATTTTTCATTAAAAGTACCATCTATTCCCTTAGTTTTAATATATAATCGAGGGATAAACTAATTCCGGACACATACTTCGAATCTCAATATTTACAATTTTTGTTTTAATTTCTTTAAAAGTGTCACCTTTCCTTTTAATTGAGATTTTAGTTAATTATTAAATTTTTTATTCCATTGATTTCTCAAATAACCGAGGGTTACGATACCCAGATTTTACTAAAAAATAATTTATTCACTAAGTTTTACCATAAACATAACTCACATGTCCAACCCCTCCATACTCGTAAACATCATTCTTTGAGATGGATTACAAGATATAATATTTTTTGTTTTTCTATTGTTGTTCTTCTTATACCAACCTTTAACAATTTTTTTTATATTTGCAATCTATCTCACATATTGGTATATATTGTTTTATTGTTGTTGTTTCCACCTATTACCAATGTTTAGTGTAAAAGAAAATGTATTTTTATTTTAGATTAACTCTCCAACATATATATATATATATATATATATATATATATATATATATATATATATATATATATATATATATATATATATATATATATATATATATATATATATATTTCTATATTTCTATTTCTTTCTACGATTAAAACATTGAGAAATTATTCTTAATCATACTGCAATATTTTTTAGAATATTGTCCTTTATATGATTATTGCAACACACAAAGAAATTGGAAAATAGTAAAAAAAAAAAAAAAACAATACATATTACTTCAATTTTTTTCCATTTACTATTTTTTTTCCATAGAAATAATCTATTTCCTCAGTATTTTTAGAAACTAAGGGTAAAAGTACATATTTTATTGTATTTTTTATTTATAAAGAAAATTGTTTACCTCGGTATTTCTAATAACTGAGAGGTGAACTAGAGCCTTTAAATAATACATTAAAACAACAATGTAAATTCTGGTGATGTACTTTATTGAAGAAGTGATGATTGATATCGCTATGCCAAATAAGACTTTAGAAATTGTTTTTTTTGACCTTAGACAATGCTTTTATGCGTTGTCTATTCTAGCGCTGCTATAGGTATAGACAGTGTTTTTTTTTAATGTTAACGCCCTGACTTAAGTGCACCTATGCAACACTTTTTTTTGTTAAAAGCGTTGGCTTAAGTGCACTTTAGGCAGCGGTTCCTGCTAAAAGCGTTGGCTTAATTTCACTTTATGCAACACTTCCTGATAAAAGGGATGGTTAAGTGCACTTCAGACATCACTTTTTGTTAAAAGTGCGGGCTTAAATGTACTTTAGGCAACACTTTATGTTAGAAGTGTCGGCTTAGGTGCACTTTAGGCAGCATTTTCTATTAAAAGTGTTGGCTTAAGTATACTCTAAACTGCGCTTTCTATTTAAAAATGTCGGCAGAAGTCCCCTTTAGGCAGCACTTTCCTGTAGCGGTGAAAAATGAGACCGAGGCTATTGGATTGACCCAACTCGTTATTTTTAGTGAAAGTTACCACAACGCTTTACTGTTTCCAAAAGAAATGGGAAAAAGAGTGAAATAAAACCCAAAGAAGTTTTTAAAATCAAAACTAATAAAATAAATAGAGATCTTAGGTTCGGGAGTTGGTTATGCTAGGGCAAGATATTAGCATCCATCACATCTGTAGTACTCTACGAGAACCTCTTTGAAAATATATATGTTATTGTTGTTGTCTTTGTTTTGTGAAATAGAGTGGGATGGTGAGAAAAGAGTTTTATTAAAAGTGTGTTCGGCAAGACATCGCATCTTGTGCCTACATACCCCTTAAGTGTAATAGAGAAGTCAGAGAATTTGTAGTTCCTCAAAAGGAAAAATAAAGAGCCAAATGGCAAAATATTTTTGGATGTTAAGATTTAATAATACTCAAAGGGTTTTTAAAATGTTAAGCTTTAACAATACTTAACAAGTTTTAAAAGGTGTCAAACTTTAACAATACAAGGCAAGGGTAATTTTAAAAGAGTGGTGATTGAACTTTAACAATACAAAACCAAGGTTATTTAAAAGAGATTAGGCTTTAACAATACAAAAACATTTTAAAATCAGGGAGAAAGTGTTAAGCTTTAACAATACTAATTAAGCACAGAGTAAAAGACGAGGAAAAGAGAGTGAGTACGTTGACAATTTTAGTCAATATCATTCCCATTCCTTTAGATTTTTAGCAATAATGAGGAATCATTCATCTCGAGCAAGCATTAAGAGTGAGTATCTCAAGGGTGAGTTAGGACATCAATGTATGTAAGCAGTGTGTGTGTGTGTGTGTGTGTGTGTGTGTGTGTGTGTGTGTGTGTGTGTGTGTGTGTGTGTGTGTATATATATATATATATATATATATATATATATATATATATATATATATATATATATATATATATATATATATATAGACTTAAATAGTCTTTTGGTCCCTATAAGTTGGCGTGATTTTGATTGTCGTCCCTGTAATTTATTTTTCTTGGAAATGATCCTTGAATGTTAAAATCTTTTTTATTTTAATCCCTAAAGTTAAAATCCGCAGGAAAATCTGCAGGTTTCCTGCGGATTTTTCTTCGAATTTTCCTATGGATTTTGATTTTAGGGACTAAAACCAAAAGAATTTTAACATTCAGGGATCATTTTCAAAAAAAATAAAATACAGGGACGAAAATAAAAAATACGACAACTTACAGGGACCAAAATACTATATATATATATATATATATATATATATATATATATATATATATATATATAAGGATAATAATGTAATCAAAGTTATAAAGTACAAAAATGTAAATCATCAAGCATATATACAAGTGGATAAACAAGGAGAGATCATGGAAGTCAAGTTATATCAACATGGTATTTACATTGAATCAAAGGGAAAGATCAAGAGATATTAAGATTAGGGTTTTAGCACATATATTAACCTAACCATTTTAAATGTCAAATAAACCCTAAGTGAGAAATTATGGGGATCATGTTCAATTGAAGCTAAGTTTAATCCTAAAAGATTCACACAAATTTAATCAAGACATTTGGTGAAGAAGACATTTGAAAAAGATTTGATTTAAAGGCTTTTTAAAAGACATAAAAGTATCATTTTTGATTAGATGAAAATTGATCAAATAAAAAGTATTTTTGGGATTTAAAATTATATTCACAAAATATATAAGGTAAATAAGGAGTGTGCAAAAAATAAACAAAAATGAATAAATTTAATAGTGTAAATAAATATTCAAAGTTTGTAAAATAAATTAACAAAAACAAATGATAACAAATTAAGTTGGGCACCAAAGGGTCTTAAACCCACGTCCTTTGCCTCACATCTCAAAAGACTTACCACTGGGCCATGTGTCAGTGGTGTCTAAACAATGCCTTTAATGAATAAAATATGTAGTAATCATGTAAATTCAGAAAAAAAAAAAGATTTTTGAGTGATTTTGTACAAATTGAACACCCTGAACCCTAACATTAAGACTTATATTTATACTAATTCGACCCTAACGGTATTTCTATAATGAAATGCCACGTTGCCCCTTTGCATTTGCTTCAATTCTCTGAGGCTTCCACACGTCCCTCTGGCTAAAACGAATCACTTTGAAATTCAAACCTTCCCGCTCAAAGTTCTGGAACGCGACCAACGTGACTTGTCGAAATATATATCTTTGAAGTATCTCGAATTATCCTAAATTCTTATCTTTAAACTTCGAAAACATTTCAGCTTAAGCTCCAACTCGACATAGAGAAAAAACTTCCACACGAAGAAACTTGAAATATCCTTACACAACCATTTCTCCATTTTTCCTTCAAAGCATACAGTTTAAGATACTTCGTCTCTGATTGTCGAAATCTTCAGCTAACAGTCTTACTTTGAAAAAAATATCATCTCAACATGTGTTTATAAGAGTGAGTAACTATCACTTTAAAAATTAATTTTGTAAGGATGAGTAAGCTCCAACCACACATTCTTAAGACATCAATTCAAGATCTGTTAGATAATTTACTATCAGGTTTTCGCTATCAGACCACTTGTAATTTATATCTACATGTTTCATCTTAGGCGTGATAAGTTGTGTTAAAGAGTCTTACATTAAAAAGAATATGGTCAAGACATGTTAATAAATGGCTAATCCTCACCTTATAACCGATTTCATAGGGATTAGTTAGACAAAGTCGTCTCAATTTTTCGCAAGTCCTATGTAGATAAGTCACACTTTAACTATGGAGAAAAAAATATCAGAAGCTCTACTTAACTGTAACAAATATTTTATGAGATCCTTTTCAACCACGATTTATCCGTGAAATTTTTTGAAGTTTATGAAATAATTTATCTTGTCATCGTCAAAGACGTTCTTGAAATTAGACTCAACCACACATTTTTAAAACATATCCTTAAAATATTAAAATTAGTTTAAGATTATGATTATTGTACGTCTATCATTAATTTCATTAATTAATTATTTCATGATTTTAGCACAAAGAACATCATTGCCCATGTCCTGGCCTGCATCTAGAAAATGTCAAAAATCCACAGTATATTTTCTCACAAGTCAACTTCGTCAAAATGTGTCGAACATTTACTAAAGAATAGTGTTGATAATTGATATAGTACTACAAACCTCAACTCAATGAAATAGTTTGGTTAGTTATATAAAATATGTGACGTGTGAAATTGATCATTTATTGGTCCTACATCCATAATTTAGTTCTATAAAAACCAAGCACCCGACAAGTAGTGTACTCAAAAGCATCTACTTAGTATGGCTTTCCCAATGTCTCAATTTTTCTTAGTTTCTGTTCTTGTTGGTGTTCTCTTTTTCTTTTGCTTTTTGGAGAAAGGTTTTTCCATTGAAGAAACTTCATGGAAAGAAAGACACCATGTTGTTCAAATCAACACTCTTTTGCCATCTTCTTCTTGCAGTTCTTCAACCAAAGGTCAATTTAATTTTTCATATTAATTCTCCCAATAGGTTTAGCTTAGTTTTTAGTGTTTTTAATCACATGCATGCTAGAAATTTTGTTAATTTATGGTTAATTTTTTCATCTTCTAGTTACTATATTATAATTAATATTTATTTTTTAATTTTATTGTATCTCTGTTTGGCCTATATATTGATCATTCAATATATTTAAAAATAATTTTATTTATTTATAATAATGACTGTAATATTTATCAATTAAATTGAGTATATATATATTAGCTAGGCAATAGGTACATAATAATTAGTAGTGACATATAGTAAATGGAAAATTAGTAAAAGATTTATTTTTAGGTTAATCGAATAATGATGTATCTGGTCTATATATTAAACTAGATACATCAATTATTTATAATTTAAAAAATTTAATTTTAATTTATAATAATAGTTTAAGGATCTACTTAAATAAATTTATTGAATTATGACAATTTATTTCAATGGTTGGCATCATTTTGTCACGAGAATATTCACATGGAACCCACTATATTGTGCTAATGAAAGGTTACTACTTAGTTTGGTTAAAAGAATGGAACCCACTATCACATATTAAAGATAGGAAGGATAAAAGAACAAAAGCCACCTACCACTCACATAATTCCTATTTAAATAATCAATTTTCTTAATATTAGCAATTATTTTAAATTTCTCAAATTAAAAAAAAAAACATAAACACATACAAACAAATAAAGATAAAATTAATCAAAAACATTTTGACGAGCAAATAAAATTGTCTTAATCTTTTAGTCAGTTATATTAGATTTAATCGAGATGTAAATATGCAACCCAAGAATTTTATCGTCTATTATAATTTTTTTCGAACTCAATTCCATGCTCGAAGTATTCAATATTTGACCATGAAGTGCAAAAATTTGTCACTATATACTGTTTTTTCTCTTCCTTAGTGACAAAAATGTGAAGTTTTGTAATCACGGGTCATGAAGAACACATTAATTCAACCAATTATAGACACTATTTTTGACTGAAAGACTCATAACATTCACGGGTCATTGATCACTCTTACACCTTTGTATACATACACTAAACTCGAAGAATTCATCACTTGTGACATTTTATTTTGTTGACTTATTTATAGTAATTTATCTTCATGACAGAAAAAAAAAACAAAATTTATTCACGTTTGGCACCAACTTAAATTAAGTTAAAAAACAAATAACAAGTGGCTATTTTTCACTTTTACAACACGTCATCTTTTTCTACCCAAATAAGCTATTCTTTTAGCCAAGTTCCATATACTTGAAGATATTGACAAAATTTGGCCAAAAGATTCAACTTTTCTCCTATTTTCATAGCCGTAAAAGAAACCAAAAAGTTTTTAGAGTTTGCTATTATTATATATCATAGAGCATAATATAATTAATCTATTGTTTATGATAATTATTTGTCGTATTAATGATTATTTTCGGTGCTAAAGAAAGTGGGAACACTATAAGTTGAAAAAATAATAATTTTTTAATAAAATTATATTTAATTTCATTATGGGGTATTTTGTTATTTATATGTACCTAACTAATAATAGAAAAAAATTATTCTTGAGTATAAATAACTCTCACTTGATATATATAATAAATATATAACCAATTAAAGATAAGATTTTGTCTTTGAGTCTCTCATATATATATATATATATATATATATATATATATATATATATATATATATATATATATATATATATATATATATATATATATATATATATATATATATATATATATATATATATATATATATATATATATATATATATATATTTCAATTATCTAGATTCCTTTGGTAGAGTCATTCTCATCCATGTATATTTATGAGTTAATTTGAAGTAGAGACATTTATTTATTTATTTATTTTAATTAATTTTAACGTAATATTTAAGCAACATTAATTTGACAGCACTAAACATTTTTTTTTTTGAATTTCAGGTTCTAAAAGCAAAGCATCATTAGATGTGTTACACAAACATGGTCCATGTTCCCAACTGAATAATAATGGAAAAGCAAATTCTATTCCAACACACAGTGATATTCTAAATCATGACAAAGAAAGAATAAACTATATTCACTCAAAGTTACTATCATCATCTTCCAATAACAATAATAAGGTGGAAATAGAATTGGATTCTTCTTCTTCTAGTGCTAATTTACCTGCAAAATCTGGTAGCCTTATTGGATCAGGAAATTACTATGTTGTCCTTGGACTTGGTACTCCTAAAAAAGATTTATCACTTATTTTTGACACTGGTAGTGATCTCACTTGGACTCAATGTCAACCTTGTGCCCGTTCTTGTTACAAACAAATTGATGAAATATTTGATCCTTCAAAGTCTACTTCTTATTCCAATATCACATGTACTTCTCCAGATTGTACTCAACTCTCTTCAGCTACAGGTATATATTAATATAGTATTAATTATGATTACCAAATAGTTACATATTTTTTATATATAAATTCTTTTTATGCATGTTTTGTTATAGGAAATGACCCGGCTTGTGCTTCATCAACAAAAGCATGTGTATATGGGATCCAGTATGGGGATCAGTCTTTTTCGGTCGGATACTTCAGCCGCGAACGGCTGAGTGTAACGTCGACTGATACAGTCGACGGTTTTTTATTCGGTTGTGGACAGAACAACCAAGGCCTATTCGGCGGATCGGCCGGTCTATTAGGCCTTGGTCGTCATCCAATATCTTTTGTCCAACAAACTTCTAAGAAATACTACAAAACATTCTCTTATTGTCTTCCGTCCACTTCTAGCGCGGTTGGCCATCTCACATTTGGCGGCACTGCTAACAAGTATGTAAAATACACTCCTTTCTCGACCGTCTCCCGTAGCGAGTCCTTCTACGGACTCGACATTGCTGGGATCAGTGTCGGGGGAACTAAGCTTCCGATCTCATCCTCTCTTTTCACCTCCGGTGGTGCCATTATCGACTCTGGCACCGTCATTACACGGCTGCCACCTACCGCCTACACCAGCCTTCGCGATTATTTTCGTAAAGGCATGGCGAAGTATCCGTCTGCTGAAGCTCTTTCAATTTTGGACACATGCTATGATCTTAGTGGGACCAAGATTGTGTCCATTCCAAAGGTTAGTTTTTTTCTCGGCGGTGGTAACACGGTGGAACTCGCGGCGCCCGGGATAATTTACGTGGCGAGTTTGAAGCAAGTTTGTTTGGCTTTTGCACCAAATGGTGATGATAGTGATATTACCATCTTTGGGAATGTGCAACAAAGAACACTAGAGGTTGTTTATGATGTTGGTGCTGGTAAGATTGGGTTTGGTTACAATGGATGCAAGTGAAGTTAGTTTTCAAATATTTTGATCAATGTATCATTCTTATTAATGTTATTGCAAACTAGCACTAAATAATTATGTGGGGGGTGGGAATAGAAAGAAAATGGAAGGGATAGAAATGTGGAAAAATTTGTGTAGCAGATATTGATTGAAGGGTATATTGATGTGTAATTGTTGGCAATTGTTCATAGATGTGTAATTTGAAACAAGTGTAAGCTTGTTTGTGGTATTAATTATAAGGTTTGTTGAATAAAACAAGAACTTCTTGTTTCAAAATATGACTTTAATTATTGATCAAATTAAGAATCATGACTTTAATTTATTTAGTCCCGTTGGGATGATAAGCTTGTTATTTCTAAGAGAGGTATGCAAATAATGTTTTGACTGCTCAAGAGATCGTTCATCACATGTATAAGAAGAGAGATAAAACACATAATCTTCTTTTTAAAATTTACTTTGAAAAAGATTATGATGGTGTTTTTTTTTTTTTTTTAAGCAAGAAACAAATTTATAAACCCAAACAAACAGAATACAACCAAAAAACAGGGACTCCCCCATCAAAGAAAATTACACTCCTATTGAAATCTAGCTAAGGTAAAACAATGGGTTATTGCTAAACTCATAGAAATTACAATTGGCACGCATAATTTTCCCGATAAACGACCATCTCCACACAAGAGCTTTACAACTCCAAACTACATCTCTAGAGTTCAAAGACGAGTTGTTAAAAACAATGTCATTCCTTCTCAACCAAATGCTCCAAATAATTGCGAGCCAAATAGTTCCCTCCTTCCCTTTTTTTACTTTCATGAATCTACAAGAATTACTCCAATAACAAAAACTCTCCTTCATATCTTCAAAGCAAATATGGTTCACTCCTATCCATTCGGCCATCTCCCTCCAAACAATAATGACGTTCCGACAACTCAAAAAGGAATGATTCAATGTTTCATGAGTCTCCCAACAAAGGACACAATCCAAACACGACGTAGCATCCAAAATACCTCTCTTCAAAAGTTGATCTTTGGTAGGGATTTTATTGAGAAAACATCGCCAACCGAAAGCTTTTACCTTTAGCAGCGCCTCCACCTTCCACACATCTTTGAAGACCGAATCAAAGCGATTAGCCGGACTGATAGGAATAAAACTACCATTTAGAATGGAATAGAAGGATGAGACCGAAAAAATCCCATCCTTCTCATGGAGCCAAGCTGCAGAGTCCTGCTGTACCGGACTTAACTTTGCCGACAGCAGAATCCTTGACAAATCCGCCAGGCCACAACGAAGCAGCGCATCCTGCCCAGCCGTGTCCACTGTCCCCGTAGCACAAATAGGTGAAACTCCCTCAGCCTCCTCCCTTACTGTTGCTCCGCCATTTTGAACACAAACATTACCCCTTCCCATCTGAAAACCTTCGCTGGCAGTGACAGTATCCAAAACAGCATTGACTGTTTGCTCCTTCTCCACAGAATAATTACTCACCATGCCAAAATCATTCCACCACCAACTATTCTCCTTCCAACCCCCCATCGCACCAATGGAAACTTCTTTCAAAAGGGAATTGTTATAAAGCATAGGAAATAGATCCTTTAAGATTCCCTCTTTCAACCATTTGGCATGCCAAAAAGAAATTGAACCACCATTACCTACAAGAAAAAAATAATTGTTAGCAAAAAACTCCGCCGGTATTTTGGACTCCAAAGACGTAATATCCCTCCACCACACCGAAGAAGACCGCTCCGGAAAAAAGGAACGAGAACAAAAAGATGCTCTCAACTTCACATCCCCATATCTCGCCTTTAAAACACGATACCATAATGAATCCGAAGCCCCAAAAATTCGCCAATTCCACTTCAAAAGGAGCACCTTGTTGAACACTTCTAAATTTCTAAGGCCAAGACCACCCTTTTCGACCGGAATGCACAATTCCTTCCAACCCACCCAATGCATTTTCCTATTCTCCTCCGAGCCACCCCATAAGAAATTACTTTGCAACTTGTTTAACTCCTCTATAATCCTTTTAGGAGCTTTATAGAAAGAGAGAGTGAAAATTGCCATGCTATTCAAAACCGATTTTAAAAGAGTGATCCTCCCCCCAAAACTAAGCCAACACCCTTTCCAAGAATTTAACTTCCTCCTCATTTTGTCCACCAAAGGCTTCCAAGAGGAAAGCCTCCTAGGATTAGCACCGATAATTATACCGAGAAATTTGAATTGTTTGTCCTTCGAAGTACAAGAAAGGAAATTAGTAGCCACCTCCAAAACCCGAGGATTGATATTAATGCCAATCAACTTGCTTTTATGAAAATTGATTCTAAGACCGGACACCATCTCGAAACCCCTTAACACCGCTTTAACCGCCCAAAGATGCTTCCAACTCCCATCTCCTATTAAAAGAGTATCATCCGCAAATTGAAGGATATTTATCTCACATCTTCCGTTCACATTGAAACCAATAAAGTTGCCATTTTCTACCGCTTTCCCGACTAACGCCCTTAAACCTTCCGCTACAATGACAAAAAGGAAAGGGGATATTGGATCTCCTTGCCTTAAACCCTTCTCCACTCCAAATTCTTTTGTGGGACTACCATTAACTAACACCGACATCTTACTTGAAAAAATAAGTAACTCCATCCATCTCATCCACAACTTCCCAAAACCCATCCTTCTCATCATGTACCTAAGAAAATTCCAACTCACATTATCATAAGCTTTTTCAAAATCAACTTTAAAAAGAAGACACTCTTTTCCTTCATTACTAGCTAGATCGACAATCTCATTAGCCACGATCACCCCATCTAACATTTGTCTCCCCGGAACAAACGCGCTTTGAGAATTAGATATTATCAAAGATAAAACCCTCTTTATACGGCTAGCTAACACTTTAGAAATCATCTTGTAAATGCTTCCCACCAAACAAATTGGGCGATAGTCATCAAGGTCTAACGGATTTTCTTTTTTAGGCACAAGCGTTAGGAAAGAGGAGGTAATAGCCTTAGAGAAGACGGTTCCGGAATAAGGAGAATTAAAACAAGAAACCACATCCTCTTTAACAAAAGACCAACACTTCTTGAAAAAAAGGAGAGAAATACCATCCGGGCCCATACTGTTAGAACCATCACAACTCCACACCGCCTCTTTAATCTCCTCCAACGAAAAAGGAACCTCTAAGGAAACACTATATTCCAAACTCAACGATTGAACAAAAACGTCGTCCACTAAAGGCCTATCAATGCACTCCTCCTTAAATTTAAGATCAAAATGCTCTCTAACCGCTTCCTTAACCTCTCCCACCGCCGTAACCATGCCATTCGTAGTGTTCAAAGAGCCAATGTAGTTCTTACTCCTTCTTTCCTTCATAACACGATGAAAAAATCTACTATTGGAGTATCCATCATTTAACCACTTTAGCCTAGACTTTTGAATCAACATATTCTCCTTAACCTTTAAGTTAAGCCAAATTTTCCTCGAAGCCTTTATTTTATTAAGGTGAATCTCCTCATCCCACAATTCCCTATCATCCGAATCATTTAGAATTCTAACTCCCTCGTCCACCTCCAAGTCCACCTTTCCAAAGATATTAATATTCCACCATCTCAACCTATCTTTGATCAAACGAAGCTTCTCCTTCAAAACATAGTCACCTCTTCCAATAACATCCATCTCCTTCCATTCCTCCTCCACAAAAGATAAAAAGTTTTTATCGGAAAACCACTCATTGTTAAAAGTAAAAGCCTTAGGGCCCCAATCTTCCTTGTCGCTTAATAACCAGACCGGACAATGATCGGAAACATCCCTATTTCCTATTAACTGGCCAACAATTCCCCAAGATTGAATAGGGTTATCCGAGACTAAAAATCTATCAATCCTACTCTTGGATTTGCCATCCCCACTATACCAACTATATTTCTTTCCTCTACATGAAACATCCATTAAGCCACTATCATCAATGAAGTCCGAGAATAACCTCCACTCACCGTTACCACTACTCAAAGAACGCCCCACTCTTTCGCTCTGATTCTTCACCGCATTAAAATCTCCTCCGATAATCCACTCCCCATCATTAAAAGTGTTTTTCAACTCTAAAAGCCTAGACCATAACAATCTCTTTAACGCCAAATAACAAGGAGAATAAACATTAACTATATAAAAAGTACCTCCTTTCCAAGATACTTTCGAACCAAGGTAACCTTCACCACGAAAACTAGCCAAAACTCCCACTTCCGACTTTTGCCACAGCGAGATTAAGCCACCCGCCGATCCAACAGATGCTGAAAAGGAGAACCCAAAGTCATCATTTCCCCAAAAACTCCTAGCCAATGAGACAGAAATCTCCTCCAGTTTTGTTTCTTGAAATAGAAAAAAATCCGCCCTTCCTTTATTTATAATACTCCTAATTCGCTTCCTTTTGATGCTACTACCTCCTCCCCTAATGTTGAAGCTCCCAATTATCATTTGAAACAATTTAATTGCGCCTTCTTGCCTTCCATCTTTTTTATATTCTCTGCCTGCAAACCAACTAATTTTTTCATTCCTTCCGTTGAAACCCCTCCAGTCACCACTCCAATTTTAGATAAAGCTTTTTCCAATCTACTTTCACCTGTTGAGCCAAAATTGTCTAAAAGCCTTGAATTACACCTAATAATATCAGAGTTATCAGGTTGTAGAACATCGTTAAAGATATTAGAGTCCAAAACACCCACTGATGAGGGCGAAACAGCCGAAAGAGAATAGGGAAAACTGCTCTTAGAAGCACGTTTTTTATTAAACACTTTCTGAGGCTGGCCCACTTTTAACACCATGTGGACTTTCTTTTTAAAAGCTCTATTGGGCCTAACCGGGTCATTTCCACTTGGCCCACCCACGTAGTGAACTTTATTGTTAGATAAAAACATGTCACGTGTAACCCTAGTTCCGTCTCCCACTTCATTCCCCAAAAGACACTCTGGACCCGTGGTAATTTCATCTGCTTTCTGAACCCCCTCTTCACCATCTATCTCCCCTACGTTCTCCCCTGTCGCAGAAACAGAAAAATCAGAAAATATACCCAATAACTGCTGGTCACCAGCCATTTTATTCCTTTTATCTTCCAAACATGATTGAATAGCACTGTCAAAAGTCTCATCAGCCTTTTTTGCTTTTGGTTCTCCCCCCATAAAGGTGTCAGAACTTTCTGAGAATTCTGAGAATACTCTAGAAGCTATGAAGTTGACAGCCGCCGCCTCCTCTATACGATTCAAAGCTACCTCTCCTTCTTCGATGAAGTTCTCCGATTCCACCTTTGAGTCAAGAACCGCTCCGGTAATAACTTCTTCTTTTCCCTATTATCTTCATTAATAGATCCCTCCAAACCCGACGAAGAAGACGATTCCCTTACCTGAGCAGGTACCCTCTGGGCGTTAATCCTTAGAGGACCGTACGAATCTTCCCTTAGATTTAGGTTGAAAAGAACCCCATCTATTGCTACCTTCAAGGACTCAGGTAAATTGAACCTAGAATCGACCCTGATCATGAACCGTGCAATGTCCATGTTACTCCCAGACATCGTATTATCGTCCAAACATATAAACTCACCCAATCTGTTTGCTAAGGAAACAAAAAAATCGTTGCTCCAAGCATGACAAGGCACACCATAAACTCGGATCCACACTACCCTTGCTTCATCAATAACTTTTTCATGCCAAGGTTTAATAGATTTGAACCACTGTTGCCACCACCATTTACCCTCTAACAATTCTTTAATAAACCCTTCCTCCATCTCCTCTAGAATACACAGATTTGCTCCCATGGGGAAGACCTTCACCGAGAAAAAACCTTCAATTTCTAGGTGAGTCTGGATATTATAAGATTCACCAGGGAACAAGACTTCGCCGACATAAGCCTTCTTCCATCTATTCTTTAGCTCAGCGCCAGAAGCATATTCGAAAGATAGCTCCTTTGAGTTTGGTTCTTCCTTCTTTCTTCCCCCCTGCACAACATCCGCAAAAGTCTTAGACTTCTCCACCCAACGATTTTCAACACTCGAGTTAACCTCCTTAATCTGCTTCTGATCCACCAATACACTCTCCTTCCTCCCATTTATTTGAAACCTAGGTTGATTCGCATGTATTTTAACCCCATCTATCAATATGTTATCAAGCCTCATTGCCACCATTCTCTCGTCTACCACTTCTTTGAATCTAGCAAAACCGAACCGTCTCCCGAATTTATTCCGTCTAGGAGGTATGACCACCTCCACCACCTCCCCCACACATCCAAATAGCTTGAATATGTCGATTGCCTTACATCTATCGGAAAAGGACGACACATAGAATGAAGAGAGTTTTTCTCCGAATTTCGATTGTCTTCCTCCGAATGGGAAGCAGTCCCATTTAGGTGCTAATCCTCTGAATACCTTCCTACCAAAACGCTGCCAGTCCATAGCACAAAAGGAAAAGAAACCTAAAAAGTTAGAGAAAAGGGAGAGAAACCAAAACTTTCTCTCTCATATCTTATCAATAACCAAATTGAAGTGTCTAGATTATGATGGTGTTGACTTGACCTTTTTGAAACTTACATTACAATTTTTTTTGTTTTTCTCATGTCGTCATTAATTTTATTATGGACTCTGTTACTACATCTACTCTTACCCTAAAGAGGAGTGGTGAGAAATTGAACCCTTCCAAAGATGTCTTAGGCAAGGGGATTCAATGTCTATTTTATCTTTTTTTGTGCACTTTAATGATTCAAGAGAAATAGTAGAAGAGAAAATGGCTCTCCATTAAACTTTCTAAAAATGAACATATTATCTTCCATTTGCTCTTTGTTGATGATTGTTGAAGGATAGAAAAACACTTAGAAAGGGGGGGTTTGAATAAGTGTAGCTTTAAAACTTGTAAGATAAAAACAATTTGCACAATGATTTTTATCCTGGTTCGTTGTTAACTAAATTACTCCAGTCCACCCCCTTGGAGTGATTTACCTCACCTGAGGATTTAATCCACTAATCACACTTGATTACAATGGTTTTCCACTTAGAGACTCTCTAAGTCTTCTAAAGTATCCTGATCACAACCTGATCACTCTAGGAACAATCTGCTTAGACAACTTCTAAGACTTGCTAGAGTATACTGATCAATCTGATCACTCTAGTTACAACCTGCTTAGACAACTGCTAAGACTTCCTAGAGTATACTGATCACAACTTGATCACTCTAGTTCTTACAACTTAATGTAATCAAATTCTAAGTGTATTACAATGCTTCTTAAAAGCTATAATCACAACTGTGATATTTCTCTTAAAGTTTAAGCTTAATCTCACTAATATATTACAACAGCAATGTAGTGAGTTTGATGATGAAGTTTGAGAGCTTTTGAATTTGACAGCGTATGTGCAAGTTGGTTCAGAGTTCGTCACGTAGCTTCTCATCAAAACTTCATATTTATAGGCACTTGAGAAGATGACCGTTGGGAGCATTTAATGCTTTGCGTAATCCGTACAACATTGCATAATGTTTCACTCTTTTGTCAACTACCTCGAGCCTTGTTTCCGCTGTGTCTACTGACGTTGCCTTTAATAGCTTCTAAAGTTCCTTTTGTCAGTCAGCATAGCCTGCCAGCTAGTACTTGCTTCTGATTTGATGTTTGTGTAAACAACGTTTGAATATCATCAGAGTCAAACAGCTTGGTGCAGAGCATCTTCTTGTCTTCTGACCTTGAAGTGCTTCTGAGCGTGATACCATGAGAACTTCAGTGCTTCTGCTTCTGAACTCAAGTTCTTCTGATGCTTCCATAGACCCATGTTCTGATTCTGCTTGACCATCTTCTGATGTCTTGCCAGACCATGTTCTGATGTCGCATGCTGAACCTTCTGAGTCAGTGCTTCTTGCGCTGATTTTGTGCATACTCTTTCTATAATTCCTGAAACGGAAATCGCATAGTATTAGAGTACCACATTATCTCATACAAAATTCATATCCTTGTTATCATCAAAACTAAGAATATTGATCAGAACAAATCTTGTTCTAACAATCTCCCCCTTTTTGATGATGACAAAAACATACATAAATGATATGAATTTGCGATCAGAAAGGACAGACGACTAAAGACAATTACACAGCTATAGCATAAGCATATAGACGATGTGTGAATATGTCTCCCCCTGAGATTAACAATCTCCCCCTGAGATAAATAATCTCCCCTTGAAATAAATACTAGAAGAGTTTTATAAATAAAAGACTTCCCTGAGTATTTCAGTAGAGACGTTCACATATGCTTAGATCTTCAGAACATTCACAGCTTCTGATTCTTGCTTCCATATGACAACTTCAGAACTTGAATTTCCTAGATCTTCAGAGTATTCACAGCTTCTGATTCTTGCTTCCATAGGACAGCTTCAGAGCTTGAATTTCTTCTTGAATCATTGCATGCTAGATTGTATTAGAACATTATTGAATGTACCAGAGCATCATCAGAGCATCTTTACATCCTAAAATGTTTCAGAACAAAACTAAACGACAAAAGTCAGCATGAATGAATCAGAACATAGAATATATTTCAGAACATATAATATGTATCAGAGAAAATAAACATAATGTTTCAGAGCATATTTAGTAACAAAAAAATATGCATCAGAACATATCAACTATCTACCCAATATTAAAATGTTGCCCAAACTTACTACATTACCCTTGCATTAAATTTTTCTTACACTAACAAAAGGCTATCTAAGTAATTAACAAAATAAAAATTGCTATGTGCCAATTGTATGCTTTTCATTGGTTTATTCTAAAAAGTTATGTACTAACCTTTGCACACATCTTTACAAACTTCTCTCTCATTTTGAAATGCTTTTCCCTCTCTCGTCTCTCTCTTTCTCTCCTTCCCTCTTCTCTCTCCTCAAACCCTAAAAACTCTCATACCCGCCGTCGCACACCCAGATCCCAGCAGAACTCCTCTCCCTGCTATTGCACACTCAGCCGTCGTCACACCATTCTGGGCGATTCTGGAAACGTATAAGAAGAAGAAGGAAGAGAGTAGACTCTCATCGGTTTTGAATCTTAGATGTAACATAAGTTCTGATTTGCTTGGAACTTTTTGAATGGCGTAGATATTTCTTATGGCATTGACATCTTATATCACTGGTGAAGAAAACAAAGACGCCATTCTAGATCTGTAAGTCTTTTCTTTTCATATTTCAGTTTTTTAGGGTTTATTTTTAGGGTTTTTATCTTACATCTCTCATTGTGTTTCATTTATCTTACATCACTTATGGTTTAGCTACACTATGGCAGCTCTTCTTCTTTCACGTGCTCCTAATATGAAAGGTATTGAAGCTAATTTCTTGAAGTAGAGATGGATTTTTCGGTTACTTGTCAGTGTTCTTTGTTCAATTTTCATTTGATGCATAACTCACATCACAAGTTCGCTACCCATAAATTTCTCTTACCCATAAGTGTTTCTTACTGTCAATTTCTGTAATATCAAGTGTTTCTTCTTATTGGATGTGTTAAATTGTGTCTTTAACACAACATTTTCCAGATTAGCCAACATAGTTTTTTGTAGAAGATTTATGTTAGCACAACATAAAATTTTGTTACCCATAAGTAATGTATGTTTGTATATATGTTATTGAGGTATGAGTTACAACAATATAAGTTCATTTGATTATGAAATGTATCTCCTAGGTTCTGGTTTTTCAGTTTTCGAACTTTTTGATATATGATTTTTTTCCATTTTGTACTTTTCAATTCACAGCATCATGTCTAGACCTCCCATTATGATATCTGATTTAAACAAGGGTAAAATTATCAGGAAGATTGTCGTTCATATTGCCGCGACCTCTGGACCATGAAAGAACAAAATGGGCAGGAGCCTTTTGAAACTATTATACAGGACATCAAGGTACACATTTTGATTTTGTTCATAGCTCAATGGTGGTACATTCACTAGCTTTACTAAATATTACTTTCATGTATAGGGAAAGTTCATTTTCAAAACACAAGTTCATTTTCAAGCCTATTGTTGATTTGTTAACGGGAAACTTTAAAGCTGACTATTTATACGGTATTGCTTCTATACTTTCTTATCATACTTAAAAATGTAGTAAATATTTCCTATGCTATCGCTTTACTCACTGTTTGCGTTCTATTTAATAACTTTTCTTATGACACATCATTTAACTGGCAGGTTGCAAATCTGAGCTTGCAGACTGGCTTTTATCTGAGTATACAAGTATGATAATGCTCGAGAATGATCTACAAACGAAAACCAAGGAATATCAACCTGTTTGTAACTGGAAGCTCATAGTCTATTTATGGATTTCTTAGTTTGTTATATAACATATATTAAAACCTCGGTAAAAGCTTTACTAAACATTACTTTGTCAAAAAATTTGAGCAGGATTTCTTGATGATATTAGAGTTAACATTTGTTTTCTTAATTTGTAAATCTCAAATTCATATTGAGTGGTTATATATAACAATGATTGTTGTCTATAACTATACAACTACTTTTAAATAGGGGCTTAACTTGGATGAAGATTGTATCGTTAATTGAATTGATTTTCAATTCTGTAATCGCGACTGAAACCGTAACTGCCACTGTAAGATACTTCTGCTCATTTTTCCAACCCTCTTTTTTTAATTTTGTTTATCGTACATGTATTTTGTATGGTTACGGGGATTGGAAATTAGAAGTTATCAAACAGAGATCTAGCAGAAGATGTTTTGGAGTAAATTTGGGGATGAGGAATGGCTTTCTTATTCAATACGTTTTCTTAGACAAGGTTCAATGGTTATATATTACACATCATTTCATTGCCTACATATGAGTTTTGGTTAGGAATCATACATGACAATGTTCAATGGTTATATATTACACAATATTTCATTGCCTTCAACTTCAATCAATGATTTCTATACTTCTGCGATGGATGCCGCTAATGATTCCACTGATGAAGAAGACTACAAGGAACTATGGGTGAGAAATTTTCTCATCACTCTTATATTTTCTTCGCATTTGTATCTTTCTCACTCATATATTTTTTTCTGTTTGTAGCATTTCTTTGCTTACATATATTTGTTTATGTATTTTGTATTTATGAGGGATGGTTCAACTCATTATTTTGTGAAGGTACTGGATGAAAATGATGACTTTAAGTTGCTACCATTCTATTTTGCTGCCATTTTTCTATGTTTATGCATAATGTGTTTTTCACCATTAACATTTCTCTGTTTTCCTATTCATGGTTTGTAAGGTATTTCATGATTGTGCACTACTTATCAATAGTTGCAGTACTGAGGTATATAGGGGCCATCCAATAAACACAACTCCAAATCAACATGAGTTTTGTAATAGTTGCATTGCACCACTTATGCATCTAAGTGACATAGCATAAAATTATTCAAAAAGAAACTTGATGCATGAGTTGTTCTCTAAACAGAGTTCAAGCTATTAGATATTCAAGTAAGTTAAAAAAACCATTTCTTTAACTTTCTGATGTATGAAAAAGCATATTTTTCCTCGGTTAGTGATGCGCATCTTGCAGGCTAGGCTAGGTCCTGGAAGGCTGCACCATTGTATGAGATTGATAGGCGCTGCTGAGCGAGGCATGCAACTGATGGCTCACAGAGCTCTTGGTAGAAAAGCTTTTGGGAAAATGATTTCTCAACATGGCTCATTTATTTAAGATTTGGCCAAGGTATTATTGTGAGAAAGCCAAAAACAAAACTCTCCTTCCGTTTCACTTTTTACCCGATCTTTGTTAACTTATATCTAAGTGTTGTTGTTCAGTGCCGAGTCGAGCTAGAGAAAACTAGATTACTTGTGTTGGAAGCCGCAGACCAGCTTGATCGATATGGAAACAAAAAATCTCGAGGGGTAATTGCAATGGCTAAGGTTGCTGCACCACAAATGGGATTAATGGTACTTGACATGGCAATCTAAGTGCATGGAGCGGCTGGTGTATCGTCTGACACTGTCCTATCACATTTGTGGGCAACCGCAAGGAAATTAAGAACTGCGGTCCATACGAAGTTCACTTGGGTACCATAGGCAAGTTAGAATTAGAAATACAAAGAGCCAAGCTTTGAAAACAAAAAGAAAGTCGCTCGTGCCTGTTTGGAATCGCGGTGAATTTGTTCAAGCTCCAAAGTAAAGCTTTTACCACGCGGCGGCTCGCCATGATTTCAATCACTACAAATAAAAACTTATATGAATGAAGATGTCACAATCCCACTTAATAAAGTGTTCCAAGGAAAAAACATATATTTACACTAGCAGTGTTCTGATGTACTAAATATGATAAATATTTGTTTTGCTGCAGATAAAATTTGAGTCGATGTTGAAACAGTTGCTGAGTTTTGATCCAGATGAATGGACTGGAAGTTTAATTGAATGCTTTTTAAAAGATAAAAAGAATGCCTTGCTTGGAGAATTGTTGTCTATGTGCTATGTGCTATGATTGTTAGTCCTTTTCTTTTTGTGTTGTTGCATTTACATGCCTAAGGTCTTGAACATTATCAGTTTCGGAATAAATCAATTATTATCATTTTGGCAGGAGGGGATATAACTCACTCTGTGTGACAATAGATTTTGAAAGAAAAATTTGTCTCTGGCGGTTAGTTTGTAACTACATTGTAGATTTTTGATGTTGTTTATGCTTTTTGTAAGTTGATGTTTAATCATTGTTCTTTGGCTTTTAGTGTAGATGAAGAATTAATCATATCCTAATAACATAACATGTTTGATTATAGGCCAACCATGAACTACTGCTTTGAGACTATATTTCTGGATTCTGTTATATATTTAGTGAGCTAAAGTGTGTATCTTTTAGATTATACTAATGAACATTTTGTATGTTAGTTTTCAACTCCTGAATATTCACACTTTTGCTATGGCTTATAAGTATAGCTTCTCACATTAATAACTTTTTTCTCCTAAGAATGTGTTCAATTTATAATTATAATCAGTTACAACAGGCCATTATAATTAGTTGCAAAACATTAATACATTATTTTCTCTTAAAAAATTATTAATAAAAATTGAGAATACTTAAAAAAAATAATAATGTTTTGTTTAAAAAAATTAACAAATATCTTAATATTATTTTGATACTTTTGAATATTTTACACATTAACACAATTGTTATTTTACACATTAACACAATTGTTTGATAACTCTCTTAATGATTAATGGATATTACACACAAAATTAGCACATAAATACAATAATAAAATATTTAATCTTAGGGGTCACTATCAACACAATGCATATTTTATTTTAATCAACATTTATTTGAAAAGTAAAATCTTTATTTTCAAATATCAAAATTATTTTTTTTCTTTCTCCATCTCATTGGACCCTTTTTTCAAAATTTTCCTTTTAATCTTATCGGTCACTACCATCACAATGCATACATACCCGTGTTGATCTATCTTAAACATTTTTTGTGGATCATTATTTTAACTTAGAACCTAATTTTTATACTACTAATATCTTATTAGTAAAAAAAATTTAGATGGTTAATTTTCATTTTATGTATGCAATTTGGTCAAACTTCTTTACTACATTTTTCGTATCGTTTATAAAATACTACACCACAAATAATGCACCCGAGCTGTCAATAGATTGGGATCTCTCAAAGAAATGCATTGTGCCTAAGTTAGAAAGTTAAATTTAATTTGGATTTAGTTTTAGTTTTCTACGTCTGCTTTCATCATTGTAACTATATGAACATCATTTAAATGATTAATAAAAATATTGATTGTTCATCTCTCTTTTGATGAATAAATTAGCACAAGCAAAAGAAGAAACATGAAATTGCAAATAAATTTTATTTGGACATCGGTTTTAAACTCAATTGAATATGAATGTTGTGATACTATGATACACTTGTGTTGTTACAATACTTAGCCATCATAAAACTGATACTGTCATTAGTTTTTTTTTAATGATAATGTCAAAGTTTCCTAATGTCTAATCATTTCCATAATTGACAGAGGAGCTCAAAAATTTAAGTTTTTGAAACTTTGTATCATGGATGTCTAATCCCTTGTGCTTTAAAATTTTCCTTTTTTTTTCTTCATTGGTCCTTTTTTATTTTATTTATTTTTTTTATATTTATTTATTATAATTTAATTTTTATGATAATAGAATGTTTAATCTTACGGGTCACTATCAATACAATGTCTATTTTTTTTAATTGACAATGACTTTTATTTAAAAATCAAAATCTTTATTTTGAGTTTAAAAAAATAAATTTATCCGTGCGGGTCACTAGCACTATAATACTTATTTTAACTTAGAACCTAATTTTCTTACTACTAATATATTTTTAGTAACTTTTTTTTTTATTGTTAATTTTCATTTTTTAAATACATTTTGGTCAAACTTCTTTACTTCACATTTTTCGTATCGTTTATAAAAGACTACATCACAAATAATACACCCGGGCGACAGCACGGGTCTTTGACTAGTAAGGAATAGAAATGAAAGTATATTCTATCATCAGAATATCTGAACATTCTTCCTTCTTGCTTCTGATCTTGAAGCTTTCTAGCACTCAGCTTGCTTCAATTTCCAAAAGCTTGATTCTTTATAGAATTGCTTTTCCTCATGTATTTGCTTTTGATGTTGAGCTTTAAAGATTGTCTTCAATCCTGCACAACACTTAGAAACACATATCTTGCAAATTCTGTTAGAAATGTGGGGACTTTCTTCCCGGTAACTGATAAAATAAAACAGATCATTTATCACATATTTCTCCCCCTTTTTGTCATAACATCAAAAACATAAAAGATTCAGATGAAAAACAAAAACAAACAAATGGAAGAAAAGGATAATTTTCATTAAGCTCAAAGAGACAGAAGTATAGAAGTACAGGAGGACAACAAAAGAAGATGCACAAAACAGATGCAGCAAAGCAAAAAGAAACAAACAACTAAGACTCAATCTAAGATGACCCTAGCTTCGACATGATCTTGGCCAGCATCTCATGAATCCCACCATTGCTCTCATTCTGCCTTTCCATGAAAGCACGAAATTCAGCATTGATTGATCTTTGCTCATCCTGGTTCTTCTGAATAACTTCCAGAGTCCTTGCAAGACGGGAAGGTTCATCAGAAGAAGCTTCACAACTTCTATTCACAGGAATGGCATTGTGATCAGCAGCTTCCATAGTTAGATCATTTGCTTGATTTTCCTTAACAGGAATTGTTTCAGCAACATGATCCTCAGCATCTGCTTCTTGCATAGAAGCATCTCCATACTCTGCAGCCGGAATCTCAGAATCTCCATCTTCAAGTGCCTGAAGAATGGCAGCCAGATTCCGAGGGGCAGAAGGTCCTTCAACTTCTGGTGGGTCAGCTACTTCTGGAATGACCAAGCTTGGGTCTTCCTCAGAAGGATTTTCCCTCAGAAAGTCGAAGAGAGCCTTGAAGTCTCCAACCAAAACAGAGAAGTGAGGTTTCCAAACCACAATTTCCCTGCAAGGATTAGCTTCCATTGCAGCAGCAATTCTTGCTTCTTCCAGTTCATCCACAAACTTTTTCTCCTCAGCAACAACACAGTTTCTGAGGGGATGATAGTAGATACCATTGTCTCCCTCCAAAAGATAACCAGCATAACCAGGTGCAGCAGCCACTAGTCTCTTCTGTACTCCCATTGCTCCTACTTGAAAATCCTGGCGAAAGTTTCTCCAGAGGTTCCTTGTAGAAACATCATCAAGACCACTGAAGAAGGCATCCTTCAGAAGATCCAGCCTGCTAATCACCTCATGTCTGAACAGCTCCAGGTAGATATGGGGTTCAGGTTCAGGTGGATTGAAGGTGAATTTGTAGTCAGGGTAGAGAAGGCAGTAGGGGTTGGATTTTCTGGTAGGTAGGGGATGGGATAGAGAAGGTGAAGGTGCGGTGTTTGAGTAGGATGGAATATCTGCGGGGATGATAGAGGATGAAGGGATATCTGAGATAGGGGTAGGAGAAGAAGGAATAATTATGATGGGGGTTGATGAAGATGGTTTATCAGAAGGAGTTGGGGGAAGGATACTCAGTGGTGTAGGGTTTAAGACAGGAGAGGAAAGAGAAGGTGGAAGTGGATTAGGTATAGAGAAGGTATTTTGTGATTCAGAAGGAAGTGGTTGGGTAGAAGATTAAAGAACAGAAGGAGGGGGTGTAAAGACATGCCTTGTAACTATTACAGAAGAAGCATTTGCAGATCTGGGAGTACGAAACAAATCTCTGATCTTCTGCTGCCTGTATTCAGGAGTGTTCACCTTGTCAGGATCATAGGTGACCCTCAGCTTCTTGGCTTGCTTAGCCTCATCTTCTTGAGCCTTTATTTTTAGCCTTGCCTGTTGTTTCTTCTGATCCTTCTTCCGAAGATCAGCTTTGGACAAAAGTACTCTGCCACGGATCCAAGCAGGATCAACTTCTGATTGCTTCCTAACAGAATCTTCCAAGTGATGCTTGACAGCCTTGTGAAGTTCTAGATGGAACAGTGTTGCAAAACCTTCAACAGGAACTCTCCTTGACAGAATGTCAGGAAGGCTTGTACCAACAGAAGATACCGTCTGGATGAGATCAAGTCTGAACAAATCCACACCGTTGAAGACGGGACCTTGAACCACTCCAAGAAATTGGGACGCATCAAGGGTCCTGATGGAATCCAGCAGATTGCTTTCAGTCAGAATGTCATATATCATTCTGGCGAAGGGAATAATGTTCCTTGGAATATGAGGGTACTTCGCCCTTTCATCTTCTCTTGATTCAAAAATAGAAGTCTTCAGATTCTCAAACAGAATGTGAGAGATGTTGAGTTCTATCTTACTGCCAATGCAGAAGAGAGTGTACTTGTGATCCGGACTGATGTAGGCGGAGGGGGAGAACATCTTCTTTCTGTGGTGAAGGGAACCCAGAATAATCTCAGCCCATACTTGATAAAACGGCCTCAAAGTGCCCGTTTTATGAGACTCAGGTCCGAAGGCAAGAGAGATTTGATTTTCAACTTGATACCAGTTAACCGTTCCAGGTTGAGGACCAGTGCAACCTTCTTCATCATTCAGGTTGTATAGCTTCCTGATGAGCTTTTCAGTAATAACCACTTCATGCCCTAGCACGAAGGAAATGATAGCAGTTGGGGTAACCGTTGCATGTACCCAGAAGTCCTTCACAAGTTCAGGATAAATTGGTCCAACCAATCTATCAAGATATTTTGACCATCCTTGCTCCAATATTCTGACGTCACACAGAAAACCATTTGCTCGGAGGTTGTTGAAGTCTACAGCAGATTCACAAAGAACTTCCAGTTCGTCCGTGGGAATCATGCATGTTTTCAGAGGAGCATACCCATATTTGCGTAGAAGAATCTGAGTAGAGGTGAGTCTTTCTACTGGGCTTGAAGAACTTGAAGATGAATACATGATGATTATGCTTTGAGATCAGATCAGAAACTAGGGTTTGACGGAAACAAATGCAGAGAGAGAGATACATAAATGGAGAGAGAGAGAGAGAAAAGAATGAAATGAAGATGAAGCGGGTTATTTAAACGGTTTGAAAAAGAAATTAAAAATAAAGAAAAAAGAAAACTGTTTTAAATGAAATGATTACAAGAAAAAAGACATTAATGCGCATTTAATGAGAAATGACATTAGGAGAGAGAACGTGGTAAATGAAATGATTTAACACAGTTACCTAGGGCGGCGTCTCCTCAACTGCACGCTTCTTAACAACCGTACAGACACGTGTTCACCATCAGCAACTAATTGATGACAGCTGTGTTGTTCTGAATAGACTTTACACCTTTTGATTCTGATCACTGCTTCTGATTGTCATTCTTTAGAAATGATCTAGTTCTGATAGGATCATCTTTCTTTCCAAGGATCACATCTTCTGAGTGAGGTGATGAAAGTCTAGATGATCTTCTGACTGTTGGTTCTTCAGAAATCCTGAGATTCTCTAAAGATGCAGCAAATTGATCTTCTGATCCATTGCTTCTGAGACTTTCAGCTTCTGGAGCTTTGCTTCTTGGTTCTGCAGCTTCTGATATGTCAATATCTATATCTGCAAAATTCTCAAACTGCTTTGGTTTTTCAAGACAAGCTTATCATCAAACCTGATATTGATTGATTCTTCTACAACCAATGTTTCAGTATTGTATACTCTGTAGCCTTTAGAGCGTTCAGAATATCCAAGAAGAAAACATTTTTGTGCCTTAGAATCAAACTTACCAAGATGATCTTTAGTATTCAAAATAAAACACACACATCCAAAAGGATGAAAATATGAAATGTTGGGCTTTCTGTTCTTCCACAATTCATAAGGAGTCTTATTTAGAATAGGTCTTATAGAGATTCTATTCTGAATATAACACGCAGTGTTTATTGCTTCTGCCCAGAAGTGCTTAGCCATATTGGTCTCATTGATCATGGTTCTGGCCATTTCTTGCAGAGTCCTATTCTTTCGCTCTACAACTCCATTTTACTGTGGAGTTCTAGGGCAAGAGAAATCATGGGCAATACCATTTTCTTTGAAGAACTCCTCAAAGAATCTGTTCTCGAATTCGCCACCATGATCACTTCTAACCTTTATGATTTTACACTCCTTCTCAGATTGGATCTGAGTGCAGAATTCAAAGAACACTGAATGAGACTCATCCTTGTGTTTTAAGAACTTTACCCATGTCCAGCTGCTATAATCATCTACGATGACTAATCCATATTTCTTCCCTCTGATAGATGCTGTTTTGACTGGTCCAAACAGATCAATATGCAGAAGTTCTAACGGCCTTGAGGAAGAGACAACATTCTTAGATTTGAATGCAGGTTTGGAGAACTTGCCCTTCTGACATGCTTCACAAAGAGCATCTGATTTAAATTTCAGATTTGGGAGTCCTCTGACCAGATTTAGTTTGTTAATCTGAGAAATCTTTCTCAAACTAGCATGTCCTAATCTTCTGTGCCAGATCCATTGCTCTTCAGAAACAGACATAAGGCAAGTCACCTTCTGCTTCTCAAGATCTGAAAGATCAATCTTATAGATGTTGTTCTTTCTCTTGCCTATAAATAGGATTGAGCCATCCTTCTGACTTACAACCTTGCAAGACTTTTGATTGAAGATTATATCATAACCATTGTCACTTAATTGACTTATGGACAATAAGTTATGCGTTAATCCTTCTATAAGAAGTACATTAGTTATGGAAGGAGAGTTACCAAGACTTATGGTTCCAGAGCCAATAATCTTGCCCTTCTGATCTCCTCCAAACTTGACTTCTCCACCTGGTTTAAGCACCAGGTCTTGGAATGTAGACCTTCTTCCCGTCATGTGTCGCGAGCACCCAGAGTCCAGGTACCATGACATTTTGTTCTTTGTCCTCTTTGCATCTAAGGATATCTGCAACATAAATTATCTTCTCCTTGGATTATGATGTAACAGTCAGACGGGAACTGACTACCAGACGGGAACTGGATTTACTGTAACAGTCAGACAGGAACTGACTACCACATGAGAATTGGATTTGATGTAGCAGTCAGACGGGAACTGACTACCAAACGAGAATTGGATTTGATGTAACAGTCAGACGGGAACTGGATTTAATGTAAAAGTCAGACAGGAACTGACTACCAGACGGGAACTGGATTTAATGTAACAGTCAGATGGGAACTGACTACCAAACGAGAATTGGATTTAATGTAACAGTCAGACGGGAACTGACTACCAAACGAGAATTGGATTTGATGGTTTTCCAGGATGAGAACTGGACTTTGCAAGGATTGGCCAGGACGAGAACTGGACTTTGTAATGATTTTCCAGGACGAGAACTGGACTTTGTAATGATTTTCCAGGACGAGAACTGGACTTTGTAAGGATTTTCCAGGACGAGAATTGTACTTTGTAATGATTTGCCAGGACGAGAACTGGACTTTGTAAGGATTTGGATTTGCAAATGAAAATTGGGCTTTTGTAGTATGTGAATGCACTAGATGACATGTATATGCTAATGTGTATGTATGTATGCTGATGCTGATGTCAATCCCAAGATTTTATCTCCTTATTGACCCTGTTTAAACCATATTTGCACCTACACCACGACTATGCATTATGCTGGCTTGGTAATGTATATGGATAATGCTTATGCTTATGTATATGTTGATTGATGTAACAAGTGGAACGAAGTAATGTCTTCTATAAGACTACCTGGAAAGGTTTCTGGAATGGATATGAAAATTTGTCTTAAAGAAGACTACCTGAAAAGGTTCTTTTTTTTTAGCAAAGGATAAGGGATGTCTTAAAGAAGACTGTTTGGAAAGGCTAAAAGATGTCTGAAAGGATTACCTAAAAAAGGTTTTTAGAAAGAGAATGTCTTAAAGAAGACTACCTAAAAAGGTTCTTAGAAATGGCGATGATTGTCTTAGGGCAGACTACCTAGAAAGGTTCTTAGAAAAAGAATGTCTTACAGAAGACTACCTAAAAAGGTTCCTGAAAAGGGTGACAATTTGTCTTAAAGAAGACCACCTGAGAAGATTCCTAGAAAGGATCGTGCGATTTGTTTTAGAGAAGATTACCTGAAAAGGCTGAAAGATGTCTTAAAAGAGATTACTTGGAGAGGTTTGTGGAAAGGATGACAATTCGTCTTAAATAAGACTGCCTGAAAAGGTTCCTAGAAAAGATTGTGAGATTTGTCTTAAAGAAGACTACCTAAAAAGATATGGTGTGATGTATCAACCAATGTATGTAATGCATGACTTATGTATATTTGCATGATGCTCCAATGCTAGGTTGTTGATAACCGAAAGCGTATATAGCTTGTTAAAGTTGTAAGTTTATTTGATAAGGTGAGGTGTGATGCTAGCGCGACTTCCCAATCCCCGTTTGTTTGTGTCATACCCCAAAATTTGCCCTCTTATATTCAATCAAAGGTTCCCCTATGCATCTTCAATGGCTCAAGTTTCAAAGGCTTATCCAGGTCACTCGCTCATATATTAAAGTATCTCCATCAAACTTCAATCCCAAAACTCTCCCATACAATAAAAATTGAGAGAGTTATGACTCATTGAAGTTGGCAATATTGGTTAGAAAATGCAAGGGTTAATTTGAGTAATTTGGAAATTTTTTTGCTAATGGATGTAGCGGGGAAAATCTGATATCGAAGCCATGAGATTGACTCGAATCAATATTCCGTTTAAAATCGCCACCGCGCTTTATTTTTTCAAAGGAAAAGGGAAAAGAACGTAAAACCCAAAGTTTTGTTTTTAGAAAAACAAGAAAGAGATCTCAGGTACGGGTGTTGATTATATGAGGGGAAGGTTTAAAGCACCCCTCATATCTGTGGTACTCCATAAGAACCTTTTTGAAAATCCGTGTCGTGTGTGCTAAAAAAAGAGTTTGTTTTATTTTTAAAATAAGCTCGGAAAAGCGTTAAGCTTTGGGCCTACATACCTTCTCGGTGCAATGGAGAAGTCAAAGCTAATGTAGTTCCGCTTTTGGGAAAACGTTTTTTTAAAAAACGGATAAACACTTATCGTCGTCGGAGAGAAATACTCAGCCATTGATCTTGAGCATGAGAATAAATGAGTTCTTTGCATCGCAAATGAAAGAAAGGCTCCAACTCGGATAGAAATCAACGAGTATGCCACTAGCTCTCTCACGCGGAAAAGATCTCATTATATCAATCGATTTCAAAATCGTGGGGTATAACCACTCGTTTCGACAATGAACGGTGTCTAAACTTTTAAAGAAAAAAAGGCCATTGAAGGCAAAAGATATTTTTAAGGAAAAGGTTTTGAAAAGATTGCAAACATAAGAATATTTTGGAAAAAGGGAGATGATTTTGAAAATCTAAGAAGTGGGAGGAGGTGAAGAGGCTAACCTAGTGCATAAAATAAAAGCTAAGGAAAGAAACGGTCTAACCAAATAAGAAGCTAACACTTGACATTAAGAGCCAAGGTAGATTTCCCATCCTTTGGAATTATCAATACCAACACATTAACACTTGGGGAATCCAGATGAACTTATTATCTTAGCACCACTTTGCATTAAGCACATTAAAATTCTGACGAAATTCGGGCAGAGTAACGGCTGTTTTCGGGTAAAATCCTTATCTCAATGCCTTGGAATTAACCATCAAGGGCTTTTGTGGCCCTCGGTTTTTTACCATACCTCTCGCGGAGAGATACGCGAACTGACTCTTTTTGTTTCTGCTTTTGTATTTGAAAATCAGAGAGTCGCCACCGACCTTTTATTTTATCCAATTAAGGAAAGGTTTATAAAAGAAACAGAAAAAAGACCTTTAAGAAATTCTGGGTAAGGGGGTAGGTTATACAAAGGGAAGGTGTTAGCACCCTTTGTATCCATGGTTATCCATGGGCTCTTTAATTTGCTTAGCTCACTTGTTTTCAATTGCTTTTAAATGCTCGTATGTGGTTTCAAATACCTTTGTAAATTGAATTTGTAATGATCCTTGTGCGGATGTATACAAAGTGTTTTAATCTTTCAAAAGATGATTTGGAAAAAAGAGCGTTAACTTCGTAATGATCCTTGTTTGGATATATACAAAGTATTGTCTTTTTGAAAGTTTTATTTTGAAAAACAATGATATATGAGAGATTTGTTTGTTTTGATTTGAGCAAGCAAATTAGGAGGTCTACCCTGAGTTATAAGGTCTTTATCCTATTTCCTTTAAAAATCTATCCTTTCACCGGATATAAACAAAAGTTCGATTTTGCGTTTGAAATAATAGAATTTGACTTTGATTTTGAAAAGAATGAGAAAGGGATTACCCTAAGAGGTGCAAGTGTGATTGTGCTTGGATTCAGATATTTTATCTTTGAAGTTAGTGATCTAACGATTCAATTTTATCTTTGGCATACACGCAGTTTATATGTGCTGGAATTTAAACTGCGGAAATGTAAAATGCGGAAAGTAAATCTACGCTATTACATCGATTGTGCATGAAATGTAAACTACGCTATTTACATTAATTTGACAACCTATACATTTATCTAGGAATTTAAATTGCAAGAAAATAAAGAAATGTTTTTGGATTTTTTGTGATTGATTTTAATTATAATTAATGCATGATTAATTAAATTAAAATGAGGAAAAAAGATGAAAATAAATTTAAACCTAAAAATTAAGTTCAAAATATGTTCAAAATGCTTGTTAATTAATTTTAAAACAAAACTATTTTTTTTGGAATTTTTGAAATTGATTTGAAATTGATTAAGTTAATTAATACATAATTATACAAATAATTACACAAATAATTAAAACTTAAAGAGAAAATTATTCTAAATATGTACAAAATTAGTTTATAATATATAAACAATATTTAATATAAAGAACAATTTTTTTTATGATTTTTGATTGGTTGAAAATAATTAAAAGATAAATATATGCATATTATCTAATTAATTATACAAAATATTTAAATTATGAAGAAAAATAAAATATTTTTATATCAGAAAATAAAATATCATTTTAGAAACTTAAAAATATTTTTTGTGTATTTTTTGGATTTTTAAAACTATTTTTAATTAATGTAACAAAGAAATTAAAATAAAATAGAAAATAAAAAGATAGTAATCAGATGTGGAAATTAAATAAAGTCCATGGTAAGGATGAGTGTTTTGATGCGTTGGATTGAGAGTTTAATGAGATCAGATGGCCCAGATATTAAGGTCACATGGAAAGATGATGGAAAGCGCACATGGGAACCCATGATTCAAAAATACTGGCGCGCGCGTTCTGTCCAATGAGGTGAGGACACCTCATCATCTTCAACCTCCAGCAAACACATTTAATAGCGTTGTTATGATAAAAGCGCTGTAATAGATGTGTTCTAAACCTGCAAAATAGCGAATAGGGTTAAACATGAATAGAAATTTGGCGCGACATGTCCATTCGATTCGTCTTGATCTACTGAGTTCAACCATGCCCTTAATTTGTCCTATTTTTGGCTCTAACGAAGAACCCTAAATTTGAACTAAAAAACCCTAAAATGGTAGTTTCGTGTACAAGCCCCCAAACTTTAATTAAATGTCCAGAAATGATCAGGACATCAAACTAAGCTCAAATATATGTCTACATCTTGTTAAACATGCATGAATGATCAGATACGAGTTGGTTTTTATTTGAACAAATCGTGACCTGTAGTGCTTAATTCAGTGAGTTTCAAGGCTTGGAAATGATTGGAATAGGTTCAGTGACACTTGAGGAAGGTGTTTGAATGTTTAATTTGTATTGAAACTGACTTGAATTCAAAATTCGAATTTGGAATTGCTTTGAAAATTTTAAGTGATTACAAGTATGGTTACAAGTATAGAATGGCTCTGAATTTCTGTCTCTCTTGTTACTGAAGTAAGCTGCTTCATTTATAAGCCAAGTTGTGCTTAGAATCCAAGCCAAGAAGCATTGGTTGCCTTTGTTGAATTCTTGATTTTTAAATATTAAAAATCTTTGAATTGTTGACCAAGTCTTGCTCCCCTTCAATTCTCTTGCCTTGTACTTCAATCTTCTGCAGAAAATTAAAGATTCTTTGATGACTCATGCTTAGAAACTAAGCTATGCATTATCCTTCCATTTTCCATTTTCATTTAATCTTAAAATAGGATAAAATTAAACCAAAAATGAATAAAAATGGTATGGGCTTTGTCTTGGTCGTGGGAGGCCCATTATATCATGGTAAACATGTTTGAACCATGAAAACTTGGCCCCATTTGGAAAAAATACATTTTTGAGCAATGTTGGTTTTATGCATTTTCCCAAAATTTAGCCAACTTCAACAAGGTGTAAATCCCTCAATTTTTGTTATATGAAGGAGATATTGCACTTTTTGGAAACCTAAAAGAGTCCTATAACCAATGTCTTTGGTCTCATGTCAAAATGATTTTTGATGCTCCTTGTGTGTCCTTTTGAAAACAGTGTCTTTTTGTTGACTTTGAAAATGACGTGTAATGTCTTTGTTCATAATTTTCAAATGGTGAATGTAATGACCATGGGATCAATTTCATTTGAAAGATAATTGAATTTCCTTCAAGATGAGCTTTGGTTTGAATTTTTTGGATGAAGGATGAGAGAGTTATGACCAGTCAAAGTTCAGTTGACTTTTTAGGAGAAAACCCTAATTTTGAATCTTAAGGTTTTGTTGATTTTTGATCTTTCCTTGATGAATTATGATCATCCAATGATCAAATGATGAATCCTTTGACAAAATATGGATGTTAACAAAAAATTTCATTTTTGACTGTCTGTTGACTTTTTGGTCAACCGGGTCGTCTGTTGACTGTTTGAGCTGCTGACGGTGCGTCTGAGTGAATTGAAGTTTGAAAATTTGTATGATGGTACTTTGAGATATATGGATGTCCATGAAATCCATTTGAGGTCTCAAAAATTTGTTTCTCCTGAATAAACAAGAAACCCTAATTAGGGATTGTTTGTGTAGGAGACAGTTAAGCGTACCTGATTTTTGTGCAGTGCTGAGTCTCTGCTAATCATGTGATATTCAGAAGACTTCTAGGACAAAAATATTGGAATTTTGAAATGCAAAAGTTTGATTTGATTGATGGTACAAAACACGGAGAATTGTACTGTCAGCAGTTTGACTGTCAACTGACTGTTCAGGCATGTAACAGTTAGAGTGAAAAATCAACAGTCAAAGTTAATTTTCTTTTTTTTTTGTTATTTTTGTTTTATGTGAAAGATGAAAGTTTATTTACATGACTTGTTAGAAAACACAGACATAATAAATAACTATTATTTACTGTACGCGAGCAAAATTACCGATAATAACCCTGAAAATCATTTAATGCACAGAAACATAAATATTTGACTGGCAGAAAACACACAAAATATTATCTGAATAATTAAGCAACAATATGACGAATAGTACAACATTTAATACTGACAGTACAAATATTACATACTATAATGAACAGTATGACGAATAAACGGTACATTTAAGAAAATAAGAGATACGACAAACTTTAAGAATGACGATTAATAACCCAAGCTACAAACAATAACATGTAGATGATTGGGAATGCAAGCATCCCAGGTCCACAGTTTTCCGGGCTATGTAGACAGAAGAAAGACATGATTACCACCACAATGGTGATGACCATAAGAAAACACGTTTCTATCCGCTTCGCCATTTTGTCGGGGAAGAAGAAAGAATGAATATGAAGTAGAAATTTGAGAAATGGTTTAGAATTTGATGTGAGATTTTATGGAAAAAATGAGAGGTATTTATAGAATGGAAACAAGAATAGAGACGTTGGGGAATGAAGTGATTCCGTACAAAAGGAAAATTTTAGTGGAAGAAAGATTTGAAAGAAAGTGTATGATAGTGTTGGGAAAAAGAGAGATGTATGGCATAAAGTTAGGATTTGATTTTTGAAAGAAAGATTTGAAAAGAGATTTTGAAAATAATGGAATATAGTACAAAAGTTAGTGGGAAACAAAAATTAGTAATAATTTACTTGTTTGCCAGTACAGTATGAATCCCCAGACTCTGCGCCTGCAAAAGATTTAGTTCTGTACCAATTGCGTCAGTACTATTTATCTGTAAACAAATATCAAATAAATAGCGTGTGTGAAGCAATAAACAGTACTTGGCATTTGCGTAAGAGTAAATCCAACAGCGAGCCAAAATACTGTATAAGAAAAATTCTAAAAACTAAGTATTTCATATGTCAGGATATTTATGAAATAAAAATCCATGATTATATGAAACTCCTAATTTTTAGATTGGAGTTTTCTTGAAAAAAGATGCGGGCAAATTTTGGGGTATAACAGTTGCCCCTATTCAATCTTCTTAAACCTGAAGAGATTGTCTGAAATCTGAAGGTGGAAGATGATTGAATATTTTAGATGCCCTGAAAATTTGCACTTACCTTGATCGGAAGAGATGTTGGAAGTTGTCTTTGAATGTTGTCTGAGAAATGTTGTTGGCAGATCGGAACATTACCTGAGATGGGCTTTCAGATGCCACCTGGCAAATGTGTTTGATGGTTTGTTCATCAGAATGAATCCATTGATTATATCTTGATGAAGGATTTGAAAGTCTTTGTGTTGACTGTTTCGGAACCGTCCAAGGTTACCGCTTTAAGTCTAGGAGGATGATCGTCACGGAACTGTCCAAAGTTTTTCCGCTTTAGATTTTGAAAGTTGATCGTTGTGGAACCGTCTGAGGTATCAGCTTTAGATCTTCGATGGTAGATCGTTCTGGAACCGTCTGAGGTATCAGCTTTAGATCTTCGATGGTAGATCGTTCTGGAACCGTCTGAGGTATCAGCTTTAGATCTTCGATGGTAGATCGTTCTGGAACCGTCTGAGGTATCAGCTTTAGATCTTCGACGTTAGATCGTTCTGGAACCGTCTGAGGTATCAACTTTAGATCTTCGATGGTAGATCGTTCTGGAACCGTCTGAGGTATCAGCTTTAGATCTGTGTTACTTGTTTTTTTTAGTTGATAAGTGATTTGGAAAGAGAGATCTTTTCAGAATGAATCTTCGGCTTGATTATATCTGAGAGGACTGCTTATCTGAAAAGAATTCAGTGGAACACTGCATGTGATTGAGAACATCTTTGTTGAAGATATCCGTCTGCCTGAAAAATTCAAGTTAGTGATATGCAATGTTTACGATGCATGTAATGTATGTGTCGAGATTCTCGAACTAAAGGAGAAATATGCATGTTATGTTAGGTATGAATATGTGTATGAATATGCGTATGATGTATGATGCATGGTGTATGATGTATGATATATGATGTATGATGTATGAATATGATTTTGAGCATATCAAGCTTCTAGTCGGGAAAATAAATCCCTGCTAGTCATCTGGACATGAAGGCATTGTGATCGCTGATGATTTTTTGTCTTGTTTGAGTATCCTCGGCTGGAGACCTTCTTTGAGAACCATGGTGCTCTATTGAAGGATCTTCGACTACCGCTTGGGGATGAAATGTAATTGGAAGTTCTGATTTTGATGCCCTTTTAAAGTGGGAATGAGGAAGATGCATAATCCTCCGATGCACTATCTGACCAAGTCCTGGTGTGAAGATCACACCTTCTGGAGATAGTAACCTGGAAAAGCCCTACTGGGGAAATAAGATTTCTCGACTCACTTCGTTTGGAGAGAAAAATCTTATCGAGGAATTTGCTGAGAAATGCATTTCTCTTGGGGATTTTCTTCTGATGCTGGTTTCGGGATGATGTCCAAATGATTGGGACATTACCTGAATGCTGTTCCTGTTTTTTTTGGCAAACATAAATCATATTCAAATGCACATGTTCATTCAAAATTATCATTGAGACGTTTACGTATTCAAAACAGAAAAAATGAAAACGTTGATTTTGAGCCTAAGCTGCATTGATTTTTGAAAAAGAGCCATGATAGGCTGATTAGTTCAAGGAAACAAAAATCCTAGTAGTAGGAAATTGTCATAAAGCTTTGGAAAATATTTATAAAAATAAATAGCTATGTGAAAACAATCCAGTCAAGTTTCAATTCTGCTATTGCCAATCTGTCTTCGAGCATCTCATCCCTCGCTTGTTGGAAGAAAGTGATTGGACTGATCGGTGTCTTCGATGTGTTGAATCTTGATGGTGAGTAGGTAGCTGAACGGAACATAGTTGTACGCTTTATTCCCTAACTTTTCCCTAGGCTGCCTTTTCAGGTTTTCAGCCTACCGGGATAGTATTATTTAGTCTCTAATTTTTGAATGGATCGCCATTTCGGGTTTTCAATCCACCGAGACGCTCATTTTTTGCCTAAGTTGCCCTTTCAGGTTTTCAACTTAGCGAACTTTTCTTTTCAAGCGAAATACTTTTTGACTATGTCCGCATTTACAGGGTGTGGGAAATCCTCGCCATCCATGGTGGTAAGCAACATGGCACCGCCGGAGAACATTTTCTTGATTACAAATGGCCCCTCATAAGTGGGAGTCCATTTGCCCCTGGGATCACCTTGTGGTAAGATGATGCGTTTGACAACCAAGCCACCAGTTTGGTATGCTTGACTTTTGACTTTTTTGTTGAAGGCTTTGATCATGCGCTTCTGGTACAATTGACCATGACAAATAGCTGCGAGCCTTTTCTCATCAAGCAAGTTTATCTGGTCTAACCGTGTTTGAATCCAA
Organism: Vicia villosa; assembly: GCF_029867415.1. Classification (NCBI taxonomy): domain Eukaryota; kingdom Viridiplantae; phylum Streptophyta; class Magnoliopsida; order Fabales; family Fabaceae; genus Vicia; species Vicia villosa. The sequence goes on along the minus strand of NC_081182.1, from coordinate 115,548,472 downwards.
TCGTCTTCGTGTAGATCGACTTCTTTCATAATCCTTAGGGAAGGAATTTGAATTTCAATTGGAAGAACTGCCTCCATACCATAGACTAAGGAGAATGGAGTTGCCCCTGTTGAAGTACGCGCAGATGTGCGATAACCATGAAGAGCAAAAGGTAACATCTCATGCCAGTCTTTGTAGGTTACTGTCATTTTGTGTACGATCTTCTTGATGTTTTTGTTGGCATCTTCCACTGCGCCATTCATCTTTGGTCGATATGGAGAGGAATTATGATGTTTGATCTGGAATTGTGTGCAGAGTTCAGTAATCATTCTGTTGTTTAGATTTGTGCCATTGTCCGTGATGATCCTTTCGGGAATGCCATACCGACAAATAAGGTTGTGCTTGATAAATCGGGCCACCACATTCTTGGTGACAGAAGCAAATGAAGCTGCTTCTACCCATTTTGTGAAGTAGTCAATAGCGACCAGGATAAAGCGATGTCTGTTGGAGGCAGTAGGTTTGATTTCTCCAATCATATCAATACCCCACATTGCAAAAGGCCAAGGAGCTGTTAGGACGTTTAACGGAACTGGAGGTACATGTACTTTGTCAGCATATATCTGACATTTGTGACAGGTTCTGGAATGATGATGGCAGTCCGTCTCCATGGTAGACAAGTAATAACCTGCTCTGAGGATCTTTTTAGCCATTGTATGTCCACTTGAATGAGTACCGAAGGCACCATCGTGTATGTCTTCCATGATCTGTTCTGCTTCCTTCTTGTTTACACAACGAAGTAAAGTCAAGTCAAGTCATGATTGCGTTTGTATAGGGTCCCATTACTTAGAAAGAATTTGGTAGCAAATCTTCTTAGAAACTTTCTGTCGTTAATGGACGCCCCTTCAGGGTACTCATGAGCTTCAAGATATCTTTTCACCTCATGGAACCATGGTTTTTCTTCTGTTCCTTCGGTGTTAATCTTATTGCAATAGGCTGGTTCATCCTGTCTGTAAATGGTGATCATTGGCGCCTCATTGTCCCACCTGACTTTGAACATAGATGACATGGTAGCTAGAGCATCAGCTAGTTGATTTTCTTCGCGCGGGATGTGTTCAAAAGTGATTTCTTCAAAGTAAGGAATCAAACTCAGCACATATTCTTTGTAAGGAATTAGATTCGGGTGCTTCGTGTCCCATTCCCCTTTGACTTGGTAAATTACCAAGGCCGAGTCTCCGTAGACCTCCAGGAACTTGATTCTTAAATCAATTGCAGCTTTGAGACCCAGAATACATGCTTCGTACTCAGCTATATTGTTAGTGCAGTTGAAGCATAATCTGGCAGTGAATGGTGTATAACCTCCTGCAGGAGAAATAATCACAGCTCCGATGCCATTGCCAAGTGCGTTAGAAGCTCCGTCAAAAACCATAGTCCACCGGGATCCTGGCTCGGGTCCTTCTTCTGGTCCTGGTTGTTTGTAGTCATTGACTAGCATAATGTCTTCGTCTGGGAAGTCAAAGTTCAATGCTTGATAATCATCCACTGCCTGATGAGCCAGATGATCAGCTACCACACTTCCTTTGATTGCTTTTTGTGAAGTGTATTCAATGTCATATTCTGTTAAGATCATTTTCCATCTTGCTATTCTTCCAGAGAGAGCAGGTTTTTTGAACACGTACTTGATAGGATCCATTTTGGAGATTAGGAAAATGGTGTGATTTAGCATATACTGTCTTAGTCGGCGAGCCGCCCATGCTAAGGCACAACAAGTTTTTTCGAGTAGTGAGTATCTTGTTTCACAATCGGTAAACTTTTTGCTAAGATAGTAGATTGCATGCTCCTTTCCGCCGGGCTCTTCATGTTGCCCTAGTACGCACCCCATTGAATCTTCTAACACAGTTAGGTACATTATCTGGGGTCTTCCTTCCACAGGTGGTAGCAAGATTGGCGGTTTTTGGAGATACTCTTTGATTTTATCAAAGGCTAACTGGCATTTGTCATTCCACCTTTCCACTTGATCTTTCTTCAACAGTTTGAAGATCGGCACACAAGTAGTAGTCATGTGGGCAATAAATCGGGCGATGTAATTCAGACGTCCCAAGAACCCTCTGACTTGTTTCTCAGTACGGGGTATAGGCATTTCTTGAATGGCTTTGACCTTGGCAGGATCAACCTCAATACCTTTGCTGCTGACGATGAAACCTAAGAGTTTGCCGGATCTCACTCCAAAGGTACACTTATTTGGGTTCAGTCGCAACCTGTATTTCTTGAGTCTGTCAAACAGTTTGTGTAGATGACCCAGATGTTCTTCCTCGGTGTTGGATTTTGCAATCATATCATCGACATACACCTCTATCTCCTGATGAATCATATCATGGAACAGAGCTACCATTGCACGTTGATAGGTTGCTCCTGCATTCTTTAAACCAAAGGGCATTACTTTGTAACAAAAGGTTCCCCAGGGTGTTGTGAAGGTTGTTTTTTCCATGTCTTCGGGTGCCATCTTGATTTGATTGTACCCTGAGAATCCTTCCATAAAGGAGAATACCTTGCATTGTGCGGTATTATCAACCAGTACATCGATGTGAGGTAAAGGGAAATCATCTTTGGGACTTGCCCGGTTCAGATCTCTGTAGTCTACACACATTCTGACTTTCCCGTCTTTTTTAGATACAGGCACGATGTTAGCTATCCAAGGAGGATAACTTACAACTTTCAGGAATCCGGCATTGAATTGCTTTTCAACCTCGTCTGTGATCTTTTTTGACATATCAGGCCTACTCCTCCGTAGTTTCTGTTTGACTGGAGTGCTACCTTCTTTGATTGGCAGGCGATGAACCACAATGTCCGTGTCAAGGCCTGGCATATCTTCATAGGACCAGGCGAATATCTCGACGTAGTCTTGCAGCATTTGAATCAGTTTTTGCTTGACACTGTTTTCTAAATCAGCCCCTATTTTGACTTCTTTCTTTTCTTCGTTGCTGCCCAAGTTGATAACCTCAATTGGTTCCTCATGAGGCTGTATAGCCTTCTCTTCTTGTTCTAGCAGCCTTGCAAGTTCTCTTGGTACTTCACAATCTTCCTCACTTTCGTCCTTAGTTTGGTAGATCGGATTTTCAAAGTCATGACGCGCAATAGCAGAATCGTTATCAACTAGATCCAACGTGAATGTGAATCTGCATTTTATTTATGTGAGGGTGTGTGAGAAAACATAGCTATTTGAAAGCAAAGAAAGAAAAAGGATCACAAAATTTGAATATGCAAACATCCCATGATTTTATTGAATGCACATGATCATGATATGACAAGCCCTTATAAAAGGACCAGTGTGCTTCGGGCAAGGCACACGGTTTTCAAGATTATGGTTCGATAGTATAGGAACCATTTTTATCTTTGCACAATATACACAAAGAAAACAGGAAATTGCATTTACTCCTGATCAAAGGAGATCACATCCTCAGCTTTCCAGTTGTTCAATCCATTGTTGTGAGCAGGGAATATCCAGCTGTTCCAGTTGCAGTTGTCTCCTTCATCTTCCACAGCATTGATTTCATTAGTGGGGAAATGAGCCGGTGATCTTTCGGGATAAGTGATATACTCTGCTGGATACGAGAGCCCAGGCTGAGATATCTCTGTTGGCTGAGCGAGAGGCTCGATAAGGCCGTCCCATCCAGTCGGGATGATGTTTTGGATAGAGACTTGTGTATCCTGGTGAGGGGTGTACTCTGACAGAAAGTAACCCTCGTTATTTGGTGTTTCCCTGGCTTCTTCAAGAGTAAAATTGTCGTCATAATGTTCATCCCATCCAGTTGGGAAAATGTCTTCCATGGCGATTTGTGAGCTCGGAGGAGCGGAATATTTCACCATAAAGTCATATTTGCCACTAGGCTCTCCTAGCGTATCCCATACTTCTTTAGGTGGATTTTGATATTGCTGAGTGCTGGGACTTGTGAGACTTTTGTCATTCTCAAATTGATTACCCCATCCAGTTGGGGTCATATCTTCCATAGCAATAAAAGAACTCTGAGGTGCGGTATATTGATAATTATATCCGCCGCTTGGATCTCCCAAAGTATCCCACATTCCCATGGAAATGGGTGGAATTTCATCTGGATATGGCTGAATGATATGGTTCAAGAACACTCCATCGTCTTCAATGGTGTTTACTCCTTGGCTGATGAAATGTGAATTAATCCTCCAGAACGAGGACTTTGATCATTCTTTTGATTTCCACTATCATAGCCCAGGCCTAGCTTGTCGGACTTGTAAGGTATATCGAGAAGCTGTCCCCATACTGTGCAATCACCTTTTTCGATCACAGCTTTGGCATCTTTGAGAGACGCCATAGTTGTAGTTGGAGTAGCAGAAATATGCTTGGTCGTAGAGACATCTGGAGAGACCACCTCAAAAGATTGGCAGGGAGTTTCGATGAATTCGTCATCCAACTCAACATATTTGGAATTGCTTAGGTGACTAACCACATATTCCTCTTCGCCATAAACTGTGACAATCTTTCCTTTTACTGGATACTTCAACTTCTGATGCAGGGTAGAAGTTACAGCATTTGCCCCATGTATCCAAGGGCGTCCAAGTAAACAGGAATATGCTGGGTGAATTTCCATTATGTAAAAGATAGAATCAAAGATCTGAGAGCCTACTCTGATTGGGAGATTCACCTTTCCGTACACTGTTCTTGTTGACCCGTCAAAGGCTCTTACCACAACATCGCTTGGTTGTAACATAATTCCTTCGAAGTCAAGTTTTTCTAGTACTGTTTTTGGTAACACGTTCAAAGAAGAACCGTTATCTACCAGCACATGTGATAGAGTGGTGCCATTACATTCAATGGAGATATGTAGGGCTTTGTTGTGATTTTTTCCAGCAGGGGTTAGATCAACATCAGAGAAACCGAGGCTGTTATTCACGGTTAGATTGGCAACACAATTCTCAAATTGATCGACTGAAATCTCTTGAGGCACATGCGCAGCTTTCAGGAACTTCATCAGAGCTTTGGCATGAGCTTCTGAATACTTTAGCAGAGACAGCATTGAGCTTTTTGAAGCAGTGTGCCCCAGTTGCTCGACAATATTGTAATCACTCTTGCAGATGATTTTCAATATTTCCTCCATTTCTTGCTTTAATGGATCCTCAGCAGTGATCTCCACCGGTATTTGAACTGGCTCAACTTGTGGCTCTTTGCCTCGAGCGTTGTCATCTTGATTAGGAATTGGGATCTGGACTGGACAAGCAGCAACATTTGGAGAAATTTCTGGTGAAAAGATCCTTCCACTTCTCGTGATCTTGCTGGTACCCACAATATTATCCACAGTTGGAGAAGTTAACTTCGTGGCCTCTTTAGTCGTGGTATCCTGTTTAACTCCATGGACATAAACATTAGTGTCGTAACCCCACGAGACATCTTTGTCTGAGGAGTATGGAAATGGAGTTGGACTAGCAATGATTACTGATGCCACTTTGAGTGTAGCAGAAATTTTGAACGGAGCCTTGGCAGAGATTTTGAATGGTAAGCTGGAGATCACTGAGACATCCTCTATTCTCATCCCGTTTGCAAAGACTTCGCATAACATGTCCATAGAAAGGAGCCTCTCAAACATAATGATACGGCGATCCATCCACTTTTGAATTCCCATTCTCAGATTTTCACAACCGTTGAGCGAGTATGTGCAATAAAAGCAATCAGGGTCACAACCTGGAAAGTAACCAGCTTGGATTAGCTTTCCTTTGACTTCGAGGAGCGGAGTTGACAATTCGTTCACATCATAGATGTAAACAGTGTCCAGGATAGCGTTAACAGTTTTGTCATGCTTCGGCATAGGTGCCGTGATGACATTTGGAGTTTCTGGAGGATCGAACTCAATTTCCCCAGCATCTATCATATCTTGTATTTTATTTTTTAGGGCCCAGCAGTGATCTGCGTCATGTCCTGGACAGTTTGAGTGATACGCACATGTTGCATCGGGGCGATAACTCGGAGAGGAAGTGTTGACATTCTTTGGAGGATCTTTCAATGTGATCAGATCTGCTTTTAGCAAATGATGCAATGCCTGAGAGATTGGCATGTTGATTCTGGTGAAATTTCTTCTTGGCGCATATGGTCGACGCGTATATTTTGGCTGTTGATCTTTTTGAGGCGCAGATGCGAAGATCAGAACTGCCCCTACAGATTGGTGATGTTCGTTCTTGCGACCTTTCTGAATTTGCATTGTATTAACCTCATTTCTCCCACTGATGGGCCTTTTTGTAGTACCAGAGGAGGAGCCTATTTGAATTTTTCCATTTTGAATGCCACTTTCGACACGTTCTCCAGTCAATATCAGGTCAGTGAAACCTGATGATGAGCTTCCCAGCAAATGACTATAGAAAGGGCCAGTTAAAGTGCCCATGAATATGTCGACCAGCTCGCGATCAGATAAGGGTGGTTGAACCCTTCCAGCCATATCTCTCCATTTTTGTGCATATCCTTTGAAACTTTCTTTTGGTGCCATGGACATGCCCCTTAGTTGAGTACGGGTTGGTGCAAGATCAGCATTGTATTGATACTGTTTGTAAAAAGCAGCAGCTAAATCTTCCCAGGTATGGACTTTGGTACTTTCCAGCTGGTAGTACCACTCGAGTTGTGTACCCGACAAACTTTCTTGGAAGAAGTGAATCCACAATTTATTATCTGTTGTGTGAGGTTGTATCTTCCTTACATAGGGCCTCAGATGTAGTTATGGGCAAGAAACTCCATCATATTTTGCAAAGACAGGAACTTTGAACTTTGGAGGGATTACAATATCTGAGACGAGTCCCAGATCATTGAAATCTAAACCAGGTATTTTTTGTATCTCCATAGCTTTCATGCGTTCTTCCAACTGCTGGTACTTGTCGTCATCCGGTTCGTCTCCAGAATGATAATCTTCTTCATTGGAAGAGAGAGAGGGTTTGGCAGAACCCTGGTTGCTGTGATTGTCTCCTTGTCCACCATCACCGACTATTTCAGGGATTGGTGGCTTTTTGAATTTTTTGGCTGGGATTTTGATCTTTCTTTTCAGTTGGCTCAAGCCTACAGATCCTTTGAGCCTCTTTTTCTTCTTGATCATCAGGGCTTTCAGTTCTTGTTGCCCCTTTGCCAGTTCCAGAATTGCCACTTGAACTTGGGCGTTCTGTGCTTCGAGATTCTTGATGCTTGTTTCAGATTCCATCTCTTCTGACTGAAATAAACAGCGAGGAGATGAGAAATCCGTCATGTGAACCTGTTTATGCAATGTGTATGAATGAATGAAATGTATATGCAATGTATATGAATGAAATGTATATGCAATGTTTTCAAGGATCTTAGAGTTTAGATTTGTTAAAACAAAGGAGAAACAAACATTAGTTAAATAATTTATTTCTTTTTTTTCTGCTTTTTTTTTCTTTGCCTCATTCGAGCTTACAAAACAGAAATAAAGGAAATGAATGATCCCTCAGGTCTCCCATGGACGCTTTCTCTTTGCACCCAGGAATGTGTTGATCTGCTGTTCTTCTTGGAGTTGTCCGGTGAGCTCCAATAATCTTCTCTCATAGTCTTGATAGTGTGGTTGGAAGGTGTCTCTTTCCTCCTTTAGTTGTACCCAAGATTTCTGCAATTCCTCCAGGTCAGTTGGCATATCCGGATGTAGAATAACTTGAGGTTCGTCTCCTTCGACTTACGGCTCAATAGTCACAGGTAGAATAGCGGGATATGGCATGATGAGTTTCTGAGCATGAGCCCGCACCCATCTGAGGTAAGGTTCCATAGGGATAGAATTCCATTGCCCCAAAGTTTTGCTTTCTATTCTATAGACACTGCCCCATGCATGTATAAACCTCCGTCGGTGTCTATGGGAATCATCCTCGTAATCAAACACAATGCCACGGATAATCATGTCGTGAGGACCGTTGCTCCGTGCATATCCAAATTGGCGTAAAGCTAAAGAGGGATTGTAAGTGATGCCCCCTTTGATGCCAAGTAGTGGCACATTAGGGTACTCTCCACAATGATCAATGATAGTAATGTCTCTTTGAAAGAAGTTGTTCCACCGGATATCTGAATGAGACAAAGACATAATCCTGCGAGACCATTGCATTCTTTGTTCATTTCTCAATACTGATCGGGGAAGATGAAATGTAAACCATCTAGCCAGTAGTGGTATACAGCACATAAGAGTTCCTCGTTTCTTCATGGTACGAGTGTGTAGAGAATGTAGAATGTCTCCCAACAATGTTGGTACCGGGTTACGGGTTAGGAAAAGATTGATAATGCGTACACTTATGAACTGATCGGGATTAGGGAATAAAACCAACCCATAGATCAAAAGAGCCACAACCTCCTCAAAAGCTGAATAACTTTTGTTTCCCAATTGGACTCGATTTCCCAATTGAACTGATCGAGCCTTTAGCAAGCAAACCCTTAACTCCGCTCTTTGTTTCCCAATTAGACTCGATTTCTGATTTTCGCAAATGTAAAGCAGCATCAATGATTTCAGGTTTTGGAATCCTTTCTAAACCAGTGAAAGGTAGTTGATCTCGAACAGGTAATCCAATTAGTTCAGAAAACTCTTCCAAGGTGGGTACTAACTGGTAATCAGGAAAGGTAAAGCAATGATGTTCAGGGTCAAAGAACTGGAACATGACCCGTATCATGTCTTCTTCAAATTTTGAGGTAACCAAATGGAGTAGGTGACCGTGCTTTTCGGTGAATTGAACATTCCTGGGGAATTCTGATACTAAGTTTTTTAGTTCAGATGGCACCGTTGAGATGTTGATGCGGATGTAATCTCTGATGGCGGGAGCCATTACCTGCAATAACAAAAGGTAAACTCTTTGATCCTTGAAATGATTAGTTAGAAAATGATATGCTTATGATGCTTATGATGTCAAACATGTGGCACACACAAACAAATCAAACAATAGCCTTAGGTTTAAAGGCTTGCATGAAGCTGATAGGTGATACCCTCCCCACTGAAGTTGAGTTGGTTAAAACCTGTCCTAGAATAGTATTCGGGTTCTACGATCCTTGGAGGTAACATCTCAATACGGCGCTCGGACGGCCGATCAAAATATTCCTCGAGGATAACTAACTTCGATCAATTTCAAAGCTAGCCACTTAATAGGCCGCAAGTCAAGTTCAACTAAAAGGTTCTAAGACAAATTAGTGTTTAATGACATTTAGGAAGCCTAATATACTCCTTGATCGTTTTCAAGGGACATTAGTATAAACCAAAGTATCGCACTAACGGTGACTACCAGATCAACCGTATCGGTACATGCCGTACAGTTTCCTTGGTCTATTGTCACATACTTAAGGTATCTCGAGATTCGGGTTAGAATCTTTCACACAAGCAAAATACCCAAACAAACCTTTGAAAAATAGAGCAATCAAGTCAAACAATTGAAAACATCGGAGTGATCTATTCTCTAAAGGTAACCCCTTTTGAAAACATTTTGTTTTTAGAAAACTATCCCCAGCAGAGTCGCCAGTTCTGTGGCCCTTGGTTTTTGGCCCCACCTCTCGCGGAGAGATACGCGAACTGACTCTTTTTTGTTTCTGCTTTTGTATTTGAAAATCAGAGAGTCGCCACCGACCTTTTATTTTATCCAATTAAGGAAAGGTTTATAAAAGAAACAGAAAAAAGACCTTTAAGAAATTCTGGGTAAGGGGGTAGGTTATACAAAGGGAAGGTGTTAGCACCCTTTGTATCCATGGTTATCCATGGGCTCTTTAATTTGCTTAGCTCACTTGTTTTCAATTGCTTTTAAATGCTCGTATGTGGTTTCAAATACCTTTGTAAATTGAATTTGTAATGATCCTTGTGCGGATGTATACAAAGTGTTTTTATCTTTCAAAAGATGCTTTGGGAAAACGAGCGTTAACTTCGTAATGATCCTTGTTTGGATATATACAAAGTATTGTCTTTTTGAAAGTTTTATTTTGAAAAACAATGATATATGAGAGATTTTTTTGTTTTGATTTGAGCAAGCAAATTAGGAGGTCTACCCTGAGTTATAAGGTCTTTATCCTATTTCCTTTAAAAATCTATCCTTTCACCGGATATAAACAAAAGTTCGATTTTGCGTTTGAAATAATAGAATTTGACTTTGATTTTGAAAAGAATGAGAAAGGGATTACCCTAAGAGGTGCAAGTGTGATTGTGCTTGGATTCAGATATTTTATCTTTGAAGTTAGTGATCTAACGATTCAATTTTATCTTTGGCATACACGCAGTTTATATGTGCTGGAATTTAAAATGCGGAAATATAAAATGCGGAAAGTAAATCTACGCTATTACATCGATTGTGCGGGAAATGTAAACTACGCTATTTACATGAATTTGACAACCTATACATTTATCTAGGAATTTAAATTGTAAGTAAATAAAGAAATGTTTTTGGATTTTTTGTGATTGATTTTAACTATAATTAATGCATGATTAATTAAATTAAAATGAGGAAAAAAGATGAAAATAAATTTAAACCTAAAAATTAAGTTCAAAATATGTTCAAAATGCTGGTTAATTAATTTTAAAACAAAACTAATTTTTTTGGAATTTTTGAAATTGATTTGAAATTTATTAAGTTAATTAATACATAATTATACAAATAATTACACAAATAATTAAAACTTAAAGAGAAAATTATTCTAAATATGTACAAAATTAGTTTATAATATATAAACAATATTTAATATAAAGAACAATTTTTTTTATGATTTTTGATTGGTTGAAAATAATTAAAAGATAAATATATGCATATTATCTAATTAATTATACAAAATATTTAAATTATGAAGAAAAATAAAATATTTTTATATCAGAAAATAAAATATCATTTTAGAAACTTAAAAATATTTTTTGTGTATTTTTTGGATTTTTAAAACTATTTTTAATTAATTTAACAAAGAAATTAAAATAAAATAGAAAATAAAAAGATAGTAATCAGATGTGGAAATTAAATAAAGTCCATGGTAAGGATGAGTGTTTTGATGCGTTGGATTGAGAGTTTAATGAGATCAGATGGCCCAGATATTAAGGTCACATGGAAAGATGATGGAAAGCGCACATGGGAACCCATGATTCAAAAATACTGGCGCGCGCGTTCTGTCCAATGAGGTGAGGACACCTCATCGTCTTCAACCTCCAGCCAACACATTTAATAGCGTTGTTATGATAAAAGCGTTGTAATAGATGTGTTCTAAACCTGCAAAATAGCGAATAGGGTTAAACATGAATAGAAATTTGGCGCGACATGTCCATTTGATTTGTCTTGATCTACTGAGTTCAACCATGCCCTTAATTTGTCCTATTTTTGGCTCTAACGAAGAACCCTAAATTTGAACTAAAAAACCCTAAAATGGTAGTTTCGTGTACAAGCCCCCAAACTTTAATTAAATGTCCAGAAATGATCAGGACATCAAACTAAGCTCAAATATATGTCTACATCTTGTTAAACATGCATGAATGATCATATACGAGTTGGTTTTTATTTGAACAAATCGTGACCTGTAGTGCTTAATTCAGTGAGTTTCAAGGCTTGGAAATGATTGGAATAGGTTCAGTGATACTTGAGGAAGGTGTTTGAATGTTTAATTTGTATTGAAACTGACTTGAATTCAAAATTCGAATTTGGAATTTCTTTGAAAATTTTAAGTGATTACAAGTATGGTTACAAGAATAGAATGGCTCTGAATTTCTGTCTCTCTTGTTACTGAAGTAAGCTGCTTCATTTATAAGCCAAGTTGTGCTTAGAATCCAAGCCAAGAAGCATTGATTGCCTTTGTTGAATTCTTGATTTTTAAATATTAAAAATCTTTGAATTGTTGACCAAGTCTTGCTCCCCTTCAATTCTCTTGCCTTGTACTTCAATCTTCTGCAGAAAATTAAAGATTCTTTGATGACTCATGCTTAGAAACTAAGCTATGCATTATCCTTCCATTTTCCATTTTCATTTAATCTTAAAATAGGATAAAATTAAACCAAAAATGAATAAAAATGGTGCGGGATTTGTTTTGGTCGTGGGAGGCCCATTATATCATGGTAAACATGTTTGAACCATGAAAACTTGGCCCCATTTGGAAAAAAAACATTTTTGAGCAATGTTGGTTTTATGCATTTTCCCAAAATTTAGCCAACTTCAACAAGGTGTAAATCCCTCAATTTTTGTCATATGAAGGAGATCTTGAACTTTTTGGATACCTCAAAGAGTCCTCTAACCAATGTCTTTGGTCTCATGTCAAAATGATTTTTGATGCTCCTTGTGTGTCCTTTTGAAAAAAGTGTCTTTTTGTTGACTTTGAAAATGACATGTAATGTCTTTGTTCATATTTTTCAAATGGTGAATGTAATGACCATGGGATCAATTGCATTTGAAAGATAATTGAATTTCCTTCAAGATGAGCTTTGGTTTGAATTTTTTGGATGAAGGATGAGAGAGTTATGACCAGTCAAAGTTCAGTTGACTTTTTAGGAGAAAACCCTAATTTTGAATCTTAAGGTTTTGTTGATTTTTGATCTTTCCTTGATGAATTATGATCATCCAATGATCAAATGATGAATCCTTTGACAAAATATGGATGTTGACAAAAAATTTCATTTTTGACTGTCTGTTGACTTATTGGTCAACCGGGTCGTCTGTTGACTGTTTGAGCTGCTGACGGTGCGTCTGAGTGAATTGAAGTTTGAAAATTTGTATGATGGTACTTTGAGATATATGGATGTCCATGAAATCCATTTGAGGTCTCAAAAACTTGTTTCTCCTGACAAAACAAGAAACCCTAATTAGGGACTGTTTGTGTAGGAGACAGTTAAGCGTACCTGATTTTTGTGCAGTGCTGAGTCTCTCCTAATCATGTGATATTCAGAAGACTTATAGGACAAAAATCTTGGAATTTTGAAATGCAAAAGTTTGATTTGATTGATGGTACAAAACACGGAGAATTATACTGTCATCAGTTTGACTGTCAACTGACTGTTCAGGCATGTAACAGTTAGAGTGAAAAATCAACCGTCAAAGTTAATTTTCTTTTTTTTTTTTGTTATTTTTGTTTTATGTGAAAGATGAAAGTTTATTTACATGACTTGTTAGAAAACACAGACATAATAAATAACTATTATTTACTGTACGCGAGCAAAATTACCGATAATAACCCTGAAAATCATTTAATGCACAGAAACATAAATATTTGACTGGCAGAAAACACACAAAATATTATCTGAATAATTAAGCAACAATATGACGAATAGTACAACATTTAATACTGACACTACAAATATTACATACTATAATGAACAGTACGACGAATAAACGGTACATTTAAGAAAATAAGAGATACTGCAAACTTTAAGAATGACGATTAATAACCCAAGCTACAAACAATAACATGTAGATGATTGGGAATGCAAGCATCCCAGGTCCACAGTTTTCCGGGCTACGTAGACAGAAGAAAGACATGATTACCACCACAATGGTGATGACCATAAGAAAACACGTTTCTATCCGCTTCGCCATTTTGTCGGGGAAGAAGAAAGAATGAATATGAAGTAGAAATTTGAGAAATGGTTTAGAATTTGATGTGAGATTTTATGGGAAAAATGAGAGGTATTTATAGAATGGAAAGAAGAATAGAGACGTTGGGGAATGAAGTGATTCCGTACAAAAGGAAAATTTGAGTGGAAGAAAGATTTGAAAGAAAGTGTATGATAGTGTTAGGAAAAAGAGAGATGTATGGCATAAAGTTAGGATTTTATTTTTGAAAGAAAGATTTGAAAAGAGATTTTGAAAATAATGGAATATAGTACAAAAGTTAGTGGGAAACAAAAATTAGTAATAATTTACTTGTTTACCAGTACAGTCTGAATCCCCGGACTCTGCGCCTGCAAAAGATTTAGTTCTGTACCAATTGCGTCAGTACTATTTATCTGTAAACAAATATCAAATAAATAGCGTGTGTGAAGCAATAAACAGTACTTGGCGTTTGCGTAAGAGTAAATCCAACAGCGAGCCAAAATACTGTATAAGAAAAATTCTAAAAACTAAGTATTTCATATGTCAGGATATTTATGAAATAAAAAGAGAAATAAAGCAATAAAGCGAGAAATATAAAGAGCAATATAATAAAAGTGCGGAAATTAAAGTCAATTGTTAGATGTTAAAGATAACCATCTTGAAACTATGATGAAATGATAAAATATGATGAAATGATAAAATAAAGCAATAAAGCGAGAAATATAAAGAGCAATATAATAAAAGTGCGGAAATTAAAGTCAATTGTTAGATGTTAAAGATAACCATCTTGAAACTTGTCAAGTATGTTATCAAAGTTAGTAATGAAGATCGATGGTGAGTGAAGGATGTACTCGGATTTAAATTCAATGGACATTTATCAGAAGCTTGATAAAATCATAGCGACTACACGATAAACCTCCATAAGTCTTAAATCAACCGCATACAATTCTCTTCCATATTTGATCTTTTTTATTCGAGACACGAAATATTGCGCTATGTTAAGCAGATCGCCAAGTGATTTATGTAGAAATCACCCTACAACGAGGCCGGTCAAAACTTTATGTGCTAATGCATGCGAGAGAAATGATATGTAGATCATTCTCCGAAAGCAATACCGCACGAAAAGAAAATAGGTAACGATCTAGTCTTTACTAAGAATCCATAAGAATTCTCAAAATATTAAGACTTTCATCGATCAAAAGAAAAAAAAAGGAGAAGAAGAAGATAAAATGGATAAAGTAAAATCAACTCACACTATCATTAATATCATTCATCTAATATTATGGATTTGGTCCTTTCAAACCTATCAACATCCTAGATCTAATGATATTAATGAAGTGGAGGAAGTAGGAAGCCAAAACAAGCATAAAAAAGGCAAAAAACCACATTCTGCCAGCAGGAAATCAATTTCATGCAGGGGGAAATCGATTTCCATAGTGCAGTTTTCAAAAAAAATAGGTTACGTTCAGCAGGAAATCGATTTCAGCCTTAAGGAAATCGATTTCATCAGTGTAAATTTCAGCAAAAACAGCATTTAAAGGCATGAAACTTGATTTGAACAAATATACAAACACCTTATGATCACACATCAATTGGAGCACGAATTTTCCATCAAATCACCATCAAATAGCACCAATATAGCATCAAAGATGCATTGAACACAAGCAATAAAGATCTACATGATGGATCTAGCAAATTACCACTTCTTTGAACAAAATTCTTGGAGTAGCTTCAAGAGCAAGCACAAAGTGTGTAGATCCTTCAAGTTTGGAGATGAACAAACAAAGAAAAGAGTGAAATGTAGGAGGCTTAGTTCAAAATTAGCAAGATTCAATGTGTATCTCACTAATCTTATGAAAATGAACTTTGGGTGAGGGTTTTGGAAAGGGTGAGAAATGAATTTGCAAGCAATTTTTTTGGCTCTCCAAGCTTGAGAAATGAGAGAGTAGTGGGCTCTATTTATAGGATGAGAGCAAGAGTAGTGGTAGTTTGGTCTTTTTGCATTTGGTAATTAGCTTGTGTTTAATTGGTGATTAAAGTGGCATTTAAATGGTAAGAAATGGTAAAATGAGGTTTAAGTGGGTTTAATGAAGGGGTTAATTTTGATGAGGTGGAAAATTGGTAAAATGATCAAATGAAAAGGTGCCAAAATGATGTCAAGCTTCCCTCCTTATATTTTTTGATTTTCGCCTTAAGGAAATCGATTTCCCCAGGAGTGAAATCGATTTCACTCTGTTCTAGAAGAGAATTTGGCGCAAAATACACTAGGGAAATCGATTTACCCAGGAGGGAAATCGATTTCATGCTGTCCAGAATGTGATTTTGGTGAAGATTGCTGCAGGGAAATCGATTTACCCAGTAGGGAAATCGATTTCATCAGTCAAAAATGTGAAAAATGCCTTGTTTATTGCATGTCTTGGCTTGGTACCTACAAAACAAAAGCCTACAAAGAAACAAAGCAATGTTTTTGGTATTTGGGTTAGTATAATATGCATACAAGATAAACAATCGTTGGTGCTTGATGGTCCCTCTTATTGATGAGGTGAGCGAAATACCATAAACAAAACTTCCAAGTGAAGCTCTTGATTAGTGATTAGGATATGAATGATATAGGATCTTAGGGTCAAAAATTGGGGTATGACAGATGCCCCTATTTAAGTTTCTTCGATTTGGAGATACGATGATTGGAAATCTTCGTTTTGACAAAATCGATGAGACTTAAATATATAAAACACAATTTTTGAACCTAAGATGCTATGCAATGTTTAATGAATGCATATGGTGAGGATAAAACATGGCCACACTGGGGAGTAAAAGGAACTCCACTGGGGAAAACAAATGTCTTGCTGGCATAACTCTGCTGGGAAAGGCAAGACTTCGTTGGAGAGATGAAACTTTGGTGGGGAAAGAAACTTCTCTGGGGAAAACACTTTGCGTCAGAGAGGTTATAGCATCCTCTTTCACTGGGGATGAGAAAAGGGGATCATCCTCTTTCACTGGGGATGAGAAAGTATGCATCCTGAATCAGAATGCCAATCTTCCGTTAACAGAAATCACACCATCGTACCACTGATGATATGAAGAGATGTACCGCCGTACCACTGACGATAACACATACCAACGTTCCACTGAAGGCATGAAGAGATATACCACCGTACCACTGATGATATAAAAAGAGATGATTCATCGACGTACCACTGACGATGAAAGAGATGTACCGCCGTACCACTGACGATAACACATACCGACGTTCCACTGAAGGCATGAAGAGATATACCACCGTACCACTGATGATATAAAAAGATAATTCATCGACGTACCACTGACGATGAAAGATATGTACCGCCGTCCCACTGACGATAACACATACCAACGTTCCACTGAAGGTATTAAGAGATATACCACCGTACCACTGATGATATAAAGAGATAATTCATCGACGTACCACTGACGATGAAAGAGATGTACCGCCGTCCCACTGACGATAACACATACCAACGTTCCACTGAAGGCATGAAGAGATATACCACCGTACCACTGATGATATAAAAAGAGATGATTCATCGACGTACCACTGACGATGAAAGAGATGTACCTCCGTACCACTGACGATAACACATACCAACGTTCCACTGAAGGCATGAAGAGATATACCACCGTACCACTGATGATATAAAAGAGATGATTCATCGACGTACCACTGACGATGAAAGAGATGTACCGCCGTACCACTGACGATAACACATACCGACGTTCCACTGAAGGCATGAAGAGATATACCACCGTACCACTGATGATGTAAAAAGAGATGATTCTCCAATGTACCACTGACGATGAAAGAGATGTACCGCCGTACCACTGACGATAACACATACCAACGTTCCACTGAAGGCATGAAGAGATATACCACCGTACCACTGATGATATAAAGAGATAATTCATCGACGTACTACTGACGATGAAAGAGATGTACCGCCGTCCCACTGACGATAACACATACCAACGTTCCACTGAAGGTATTAAGAGATATATCACCGTACCACTGATGATATAAAGAGATAATTCATCGACGTACCACTGACAATGAAAGAGATGTACCGCCGTACCACTGACGATAACACATACCAACGTTCTACTGAAGGTATGAAGAGATGCCCCTTTGTACCAATGACGGTGAAGAGCAATCAATAATACTTTTACAATGATTTGAGGATGCAAACATAAATGCATAATCTCAACATTCATCATCCAACAACCAAAATTCAATCCATGACCAAATGGAAAGAAGCTGCCAAAAAGATTGGACTAAGTGAGGGAGAAACTCACTATTCTTTTGTTCGTAGACATCTGAACAGAATAACTGAAACATATTATCCACCTAGAAACAAATTCAGTGGGGATTTTCAAGGAAAGTGCGCTTTTTCTGCTTAAGACACTCTAAATGAAAGAGTAATCTGTTTGACAGTAAACTTCATGATAGCAAATGTGAATGTATGACTGTTTTTTATGCATGTTAATGATGCACATGCTGCCAAAACTTAGCACAAGAATTAACTCAAGAGATGGAGTGCGAAGATAGAATAATCAAGCATGTCTCAAGCTGAACACCAGAGCAGAAACTGCTATAACAATCTTTTGATGGCTTCAGAATAAAGGCCACCCAACACTAGGGGAACATCAGAGCTGAGAGAACAAAATAACCAAGTTCTACATCATCTTCGAACTAGGCCAAAGGTGCATTGAGTGGAACACATTCTTCCTCTTTTGCATATGAATACATCAACATATCCATTCCTTGTAATGCACTCATGAATCAAAGTAAAAATTCTTTTATAATTTTCAAAAAGATTTTGTTGAAATCAATTTTCTCTTTGTTTCAAAAATTACTATCAACAATAAATGACATTTTGAAAGATATGAAAGAAATAAGATTGCCAATAAAAGGGTAAAGGCTCAAACTTTTTTAATGGAATGGTAGCTTGCAAAAGGCAAGACCCCATGGATTATTACAAAGTTTGGAAAGTGGTAATTTTGTGGAAAAGGTACATTGAAATGTAATGACCCCATCCTCTCTCTCAACTTGGAGTTCCTGAGCAAAAGCTTCCGTTGAAATGTGTTGAACTTCTTTATGATAAACAAATGACTGCTGATGATCAAGTCTTGTCTGATGTAGTTACTTGCCATGAATCCCTAACTTTTGCCTGGACCGCCCTTTCGGGTTTTCAGTCCACCAAGTATTTTATTCTGTTTATGTCTCTAATTTTTGCCTGGACCGCCCTTTCGGGTTTTCAATCCACCGAGACGCTCTTTTTTGCCTAAGTCGCCCTTTCGGGTTTTCAACTTAGCGAGCTGTTCTTTTATTATTTTTAGGCGAAGTATTTTTTGACTACATCAGCATTCACGGGACGTGGGAGCTCTTCTCCATCCATAGTTGCAAGGATTAATGCACCGCCAGAGAAGGCTTTCTTAACAACATATGGTCCTTCAAAATTAGGAGTCCACTTACCCCTTGAATCAGAGGTGAAAGACAAGATCCTTTTGAGCACGAGGTCGCCTTCTCTGAGTACACGAGGTCGAACCTTCTTATCAAAAGCTTTCTTCATTCTTTTCTGGTACAACTGACCATGGCATAAAGCCGTCATTCTCTTTTCTTATATCAAATTCAATTGATCAAACCTACTCTAACACCATTCAGCCTCAGATAACTTGGTTTCCATTAAAACTCTCAATGATGGAATCTCAACCTCGACGGGGAGCACTGCTTCCATACCATAAACCAAAGAAAAGGGGGTTGCCCCGGTTGAAGTACGAACAGATGTACGGTACCCATGGAAAGCAAATGGGAGCATCTCATGCCAGTCCTTGTACGTAACAACCATCTTTTGCACAATTTTCTTAATATTCTTATTTGCTGCTTCAACAGCTCCATTCATCTTTGGCCTATAAGGCGAAGAGTTGTGATGTTCAATCTTGAAGCTTTCACACAGTTCTCTCATCATGCTATTGTTCAAATTCGAGCCATTATCAGTAATGATCTTGCTCGGTACACCAAATCTGCAGATGATGTTGTTCTTGATAAATCTAACCACAACTTGCTTTGTTACATTAGCATATGAAGCAGCTTCTACCCACTTGGTAAAATAATCGATTGCTACCAGGATGAATCGATGTCCGTTCGAAGCCTTGGGTTAAATCATGCCAACCATATCAATACCCCACATAGAGAAAGGCCATGGAGAGGAAATGACATTGAGAAGTGTCGGAGGCACATGAATCTTGTCAGCATACACTTGACACTTGTGACACTTCTTTACAAACTTGTAGCAATCAGATTCCATTGTCAGCCAATAGTAACCTGCTCTAAGCATTTTTTTAGCCATCGAATGTCCATTGGCATGGGTACCAAAAGAACCTTCATGAATTTCATGCATCAACATGTCTGTTTCGTGTCTATCCACGCATCTGAGCAAAACCATGTCATAATTCCTTTTATACAAAACATCAGCATTGATGAAGAAACTGCCAGCCAATCTCCTCAAAGTTTTCTTATCCTTATTTGATGCCTCAAGTGGGTATTCTTAAGTCTGAAGGAAGTGCTTAATATCGACATACCAAGGCTTTTCATCTGTTGATTCTTCAACTGCAAAAACATGAGCAGGTCTATCAAGACGCCTGGTTGTAATCTGAGGTTCCTCATTATGGAAGTTCACTTTGTACATGGAAGACAATGTGGCTAATGCATCAGCCATCTGATTCTCATCTCGAGGGATGTGGTGGAATTCAACTTTGTTGAAGAATGTCAATAGCCTCCTGGCGTAATCTTTGTAAGGGATTAAACCAGGATGACGAGTTTCCCATTCTCCTTTAATCTAATTAATCACAAGCGCAGAATCTCCATAAACATCAAGAATTTTAATTCTCAGATTAATGGCCTCTTCAAGTCCCATGATGCAAGCTTCATACTCCGCAATATTATTTGTACAGTCAAAACATATCCTTGCAGTGAAAGGTACATGTGACCCATGCGGAGTGACAATAATGGCGCCAATTCCATGGCCATGAACATTAGAAGCTCCATCAAAAATTAAACCCCACTTGGATTCAGGATCTGGCCCTTCTTCTGGCAATGGTTCATCCCAATCTTGAGCTCTCAAATACATTATATCTTCATCTGGGAAATCCATTCTGATAGATTGACGATCATCAATTGGTTGGTGAGCGAGGTACTCTGCCAACACACTTCCTTTCACAGCTTTCTGAGCTCGATATTCAATATCATATTCTGATAACAACATTTGCCAGCGAGCGATCCTTCCAGTTAATGCAGGTTTCTCAAATACATACTTAATTGGATCCATTTTGGAAATCAATAGAGTGGTGTGGTTCAACATATATTGTCTCAGTCGGCGAGCAGCCCACACCAAAGCACAGCAAGTTTTCTCAAGCAGCGAGTATCTTGTTTCGCACTCGGTAAACTTTTTGCTAAGGTAGTATATTGCATACTCTTTTCGACCAGACTCGTCATGCTGACCCAACACACATCCCATTGAATTTTCAAGCACTGTGAGGTACATAATCAGAGGTCTTCCCTCAGCTGGAGGGAGCAAAATGGGAGGTTCAAGCAGATATTCTTTGATGTTGTCAAAAGCTTTCTGACAATCTTCATTCCACACACATCCCTGATTTTTCTTTAACAACTTGAAGATTGGCTCACAGGTAGCAGTCATATTGGAGATGAACCTGGAGATATAATTCAAACGTCCGAGGAAACCTCTCACTTGTTTCTCAGTCTTTGGTGCTGGCATTTCCTGAATTGCTTTAACTTTATCAGGATCTACTTAAATTCCTCTCTGACTGACAATGAAACCCAATAATTTTCCGGAACGGACACCAAAAGTGCATTTGTTTGGATTTAAGCGGAGACGATACTTTCTCAAACGCTGAAACAACTTTAAAAGATCTTCCATGTGCCCTTCCTCTGACTGGGACTTGGCAATCATGTCATCCACATAAACCTCAATTTCTTTGTGCATCATATCATGGAAAAGAGTGGTCATGGCCCTCTGATATGTCGCGCCAGCATTCTTCAACCCAAAAGGCATTACTTTGTAACAGAATGTCCCCCATGGCGTAATAAAGGTTGTCTTTTCCATGTCTTCAGGTGCCATCTTAATCTGGTTGTATCCTGAAAAACCATCCATAAAGGAGAAAACCTCAAACTTTGCCGTGCTATCTACCAACATATCAATGTGAGGTAGAGGAAAATCATCTTTCGGACTGGCTTTGTTCAAATCTCTATGATCAACACACATACGAATTTTTCCGTCTTTCTTCGGCACAGGCACTATATTGGCAATCCATTGAGGATATACAGAAGTGACAAGGAAACCTGTGTCTATCTGCTTCAAGACCTCATTCTTAATCTTCTCTGCCATATCAGGATGACTCCTTCTTAACTTTTGCTTGACAGGAGGACATTCTGGTTTCAGCGGTAAACGATGCTCCACAATATCTGTGTCCAACCCAGGCATATCTTGGTAGGACCACGCAAAAATGTCAACATACTCTTTAAGAAGCTCTACCATCCTCTTCTTAACATCTTGACCAAGCAGTGCCCCAATCTTGACTTCCTTTTTATCCTCTTCGGAACCCAAGTTGATGACTTCTAATGGCTCTTTATATGGCTGAATGGTGTCTTCCTCGTGCTCAAGCAGTCGGGAAATCTCATCAGGAATACATTCATCACCTTCTTCCGCCTCATACACAAGACACTCAAAGTTAGGAGAGGGTGCAGGGTCATTACTTTCAACGGTTTTATTGATTAATCTGCACAAATGATTATTATTTTAGGAAAAGAAAGGATATATGCAAACATGTAATCGTACAGATTATGAAAACATTTTAAGGGTTTTTTGTGTTACCACTTTCCAGAAAAGCAAAAAGATAAAAAGCATGTATATGCAGAAACAAAATGACTTTTATTGATGATTTTAATGTTTAAAACAAACAGAAAATAGCCCCAACAACTTCACTTTCATCTTGGGCAGAATGAAAGGATTTTGAAAAACATAAAAGCAAATTACTTTGAAGCATGAATACACTCAGGAATGTCAATGGTGATCCAGTTCTTAATCATCTTTCCATGGGTCACAAAATTTGGCACTTCTGGCTCTGATTCATCTTCAACAATAGCATCCACCTCTGGCAGAGTTGGTTGTAGAAACCCAGCACTATGAAACATCTCCTGATAAGGACGAAAAGCAGACTTGTCTGAGGCAGAGAATCCCAGACCAGCTCTATTCTTGTTCTCTTGTAGACTCACCACTTGTCCCCAGACTCCTGAATGTCCATTCTGAACCACCGGTTGAGCATCTTTGAAGGAGGCAATGGAAGCTTCATCCTTTTTGAATTCATCATTAACAGACAGGGCTTGGAATTCAGTTCCAATGACCACTTCATCAGCTTCTATGGTACGGAACGAAGAGAGATGACTAATCAACAGAGCTTGTTCTCCATTCACAACGACCATCTTTCCATCTTTCACAAATTTCAACTTCTGGTGGAGAGTCGAAGTAACTGCCCCAGCCTCATGGATCCATGGGCGTCCCAATAAGCAACTGTACGCAGGGAAAATGTCCATCACTTGAAAAGTAATCTTGAAGACAAACGGTCCAATACCAATAGGCAGATCAACCTCTCCAACCACTGATTTCTTCGATCCATCAAAAGCCTTGACAATCACATTGCTAAATCTCATTGGTGTGCCACCATAAGACAGCTTAGCAAGAGTGGATTTTGGCATGACATTCAGAGATGATCCGGTATCAATCAACACATTAGACATTGAGTCCTCTTTGCAACTAACAGAGATGTGCAAAGCCAAATTATGATTTCTTCCTTCCTCAGGCAAATCTTCATCACTGAAGCTCAAATTATTACATGCAGTTATATTACTCACAACCCCATTAAATTGATCCAGCGTCACATCATGATCCACAAAGGCTTGATCAAGTATTTTCATCAAAGAATCCCTATGAGCAGGAGAACTTGTCAGCAATTCCATTATAGAGATCTTATACGGAGTGCGATGTAGCTGATCCACGATTTTATAATCACTCATCTTGATAAGCTTCAAAATCTCATCCATCTCCTTTCCTGAAGATGACCCAACATTCACTTTTGTTGCATCATTATTGTTCACAGGCACTTGAGTAGGATTCCTCTGGACATCCACAACTGTTTGGGGTTGAGTAAAAACTCGTCCGCTTCTAGTCACTCTACTAACATCTGCTATATTCTCAACAGAAGACAGAGGCTTAATCTCGATTTCTAGTCCAGCTTCTAATATGGTGGCATTGTATCTGTAAGGTACAACTTTATCAGAACTATAAGGTACAGATCCAGGCAAACATATCACAAGAGGTTCCACAGCAGCTTTGCCATAATAACCAATCTCTACACATTCCGGGATTTCAAAGCATGGTTCAATCACATTGACATCATCTTCATCTCTATCCCTCAGAATCTCAACGAGCCTTTGATTTATCATCTCTTGTAAATCTCTTCTCACAATATAACACCCTCGAGGATTAACTGAACAAACCCTACAAGCAGCATGATTATGCTCATAATGACTGTATTCACACAGAGTGGCATGCATCTCTACCAATGATCCTCTGATGTGTTCCACACGATAAATCTTATACTTCCCAGGGCACCCAGATACCATATTCACAGCAGACACTTCATGAGTTGGCAGCGGATTGTTCTGCACATTAGGGCCAATATCACGGAAGGAGAGCATTCCAGAACGAACCAATCTCTGAACTTCATTCTTCAGGGCCCAACAGTTTTCCAAATCATGCCCAGGAGCATTCTGATGATAAGCACAAGTGGCATCAGCTTTGTACCACCAAGGGAGTTTCTCTGGAACAGGAGGTGGTGACCTTGGTCGAACCAACTTCTTATGAATTAGAGCAGGATACAGTTCAGTGTACATCATAGGGATAGGATCAATATTAACCCGAGGATACGGATTCCTCCTTGCGGGTTGGTGATTAACAGGAGCTACAGGCACTGAATACACAACAGGAGTTACTGACGCCACTTGTTGAGATTGATTTCTGAATCGACTATTCCTCCCATGAGAAACAGCATTAGCATCTGAATCCTTCTTTTTCTGGAATGAAGAACCATACTTCTTTGCACCACCGGACCAATTGTCATTTCGCACAAGACGGCCTTCTCGCACAGCTTCTTCTAGTCTGACACCCATACCCACCATTTCGGCGAAGTCTACAGGAGCACTTGCAATCATCTTCTCATAATAAAACGGACCAAGAGTCTTCAGAAAAATCTTAGTCATCTCTTTTTCTTCCATCGGAGGAATCACTTGGGCGGCAACCTCACGCCATCTCTGAGCATATTCCTTGAAGGATTCTTTCTCTTTCTGCATCATAGCTCGCAATTGATCCCTATCAGGAGCCATGTCCACATTATACTTGTATTGCTTCACAAACGCCTCAGCTAAGTCATTAAAAGTGCGAATATGGGTGCTATCAAGGCCCATATACCACTTAGAAGCAGCTCCAGTCAAACTGTCTTGGAAATAGTGAATCAACAGATGTTGATCATCAGTGTGAGTGGACATCTTTCTCACATACATCACCAAATGTGCCTGAGGACAGGAATTTCCTTTATACTTCTCAAATTCAGGCAGCTTGAACTTAGCAGGTACTTTCACATTGGGAACAAGGCAGAGATCATGTACGTTCTTTCCAAACAGCTCTTTCCCAAGCAGGGCTTTCATCTCTTTCTGCAGTTCTTCAAACTGATCTTGGAAACCATCCATTCTGTCATGAATTTCACTAGGAGCAGCATCATAAATGGGCTTTGGGACAAATGGACCAGTATGAACAATAGGAGATGTGTTGACCATAACAAGAGTCAACGGACGAGTCATCTCAGGAACAGACAAATAACCTCCAGGCATGCCCCAGGGATATCCATTAGGCATACGTTGCTGAGTAGCACCAACAAAAATAGCAGGAATTGTTGTAGCAGCAATTTCAGAAATCACAGTGGTCTGACCCTGAGCTTGGGCATTGGGAGTAGGAACTTGATTCTGATTCTGAGTCTGATTCTGAGCAGCCATCAATGTCTCAACCAGAGCAGTGAGACAATCCACACCAGATCTCAAAGTAACAACCTCTTCACGGAGCTCATGATTCTCTTGTTCAAGACCTTCCATCTTCTTCTTGCAGTTAGCTCGAGTGTTATACCGGTGATACAACTTGATTCTGTATGAAGAACACTGAATAAGACCTTGGGAATACTCTCGGAAGCGAGACCAAAAATGCAGAATGATGCATGAAATGCAATGCAAATGATTTTTATTATTATTGGTTTTCAAGGAACTTTAAGACATTAATTGTAAACATTAGCAAAAACATCATAAAACATAACAATATTCTTTCATTAGCAATGGGAAAGCATACAAAAGGATTCAAAGATCCAAAATTACAAAATAAAGGAAAAGCTAAAAACTAGAAGGGAACACTTCTGCTGAAGATCCATCTCCTCTCTGCAGCTTCCTACGGAGCTTCTCCAATTCATCTTCATAAAAGGCCTTCAAATGAGCATTCTCGACCATCAGCTTATCAGCAACTTCTTTCCATGCCATTGAATCTTCTCGTTGTCTCTTTCGCTTTTCACCATGTGGTTGAAGCAACTCTTCTTGACGACGAATCTGATCATCCTTTTCCATCAACCAACCATCTTGGATATCAAGCATTTAATCTTTTTCCTTCAAGTGTATCTTCAACTCTTTGTTCTCAAACTCCAAAGCATCTCTTTCCGCTCTCAACTTAGCCACGAGCTCTAGATGTTCCCCACTACTTTCAATAGGAGTAGTGGAAGACAATGGTGGAGTAACGAGTAGAGAGGGCTCCTCAAGTAAATAAGGCATCTAAAAAGTGTGAGCTCTAGCTTGAACCCATTGTTTCGTTCCCAAATGTCTCTTCCTATCAATATGGTTCCAAGCACGCACAAACCGATTTCTCATATCCGAATTTCCATCTTGATTAAGATAGAAGATTCCTGACACAAGAATATTAGCGGGTCTCTCCTTCATGGGGTAGCAAAATTGACGCCTTGCAAGAACGGGGTTGTAGGTAATTCCTCCTTGTATACCAAGAAGAGGTACATTAGGGAATTCTCCACAACTATCAATAATCTCACCAATGTCATAAGCAGGATTGTACCAATGGATATTCCCATTAGTAAGAGGCATGATCTTCTGAGACCATGAGAGACCATCAGGATTGTTCAGGAAACTCTTAGCTTGAGGTAAGTGCGAAATAAACCACTTATAGAGCAAAGGAGTGCAACAGTTGATAAGTCCACCTTTCTTATCATTCCTATGGTGAATGGAATGGTAAGTATCCCCAAGCAAAGTAGGCACAGGATTCCCAATCATGAAGATCCGAATAGCATTAACATCGACAAAGTTGTCAATGTTGGGAAAGAGTATCAAACCATAGATGAGCAAGGCCAGAAATGTCTCAAAAGCAATCATACTTCCTTTACTAGCCAACATAGAAGCCTTTCCAATCAAGAACTTAGAATTCAATCCCCAAATTCCTCCTTTTTTGGTCATGTTCGCTTTTACATCTGATATTTTCAACTAAAGAAGCTCTGCTATCTCATCAATCTGAGGCTCCTTCTCTAGACCACTAAACGGTATATCATTTGTAACTGGCAAACCAATCCAATAAGAATACTCCTCCAAAGTGGGCATAAGCTGGTAATCAGGAAAGGTGAAACAATGATAAACCGGGTCATAAAACTGCATAAGAGTCTCAAGAATCCCTTTTTCCACTTTGGTCTTCAAGATAGAGATCAATTTCCCATAACGGTTTTTGAAGTTGTCAAGATTAGGAACCAAAGTTGCTAGTTCTTTCAATTCCTTTGCACTTGAATTCCTGAAAGTGTACTTCTTGATGCTTCTCTTTTGATCCATGGTACCTGTGATGTTTACAAAAAATGTCTCTAAGTTCCTTGAAAACCATTTGTGAATGTCATTTTTATGAATGCATGAATGCATGGTTTATGCATCAATCACAATCAAGAGCACACAAGATCACAACAAATCACATGAAATCACACAGTCCAGGTTCTTAGGTTCGACGTCACGAGCATGGAGCCATGGGTCTACCCATACCACAAGGCGTGATCTAGGGAATTTTGTACCTACCAATCGGGTTCTACAAAGGTTCCCAGAGTTTTCAATCTTCTATCGGATATTACCGGCACGCACAATTGCTCATGGGCGCCAACAACATGCCTAAAAAAACCTCGTCTGAGCGTAGTATCGCATGACATCAAGCTCAAATTGGTACTTGATCTTGTTTCTGCACTACATCCTAAAAAGGCTTAGATTGGTTAAAAAGGTTCTAGGCCATTCAGCTTCTACGGACACTCACTATTGAAAGTAATAGCGTTATCACGATGGTTCGTAACAACCTCTACTACCTTCCATGAGGCCTCCATTGATTGGGGTTCCACCATATGACGCTCATGGTAAGGATTGCTCCTAACATGCGACTATTGGTCTTACCACCTCCTATCTCAAGTTACTCACCAAAGTTCGGGTTAGAACTTTGTCTCATCACAGAGGAACCATCGGGCATCAAAAAGAAAAAAAAATAAACAAACAAAGCACACAACAATATATACAGATAAAAACACAGATAAACAAAAATAGGCTTAACACTCTTAAAACTGGATGCCCAGTGAAGTCGCCATTTTTCTGTAGCGGGGAAAATCTGATATCGAAGCCATTAGATTGACTCGAATCAATATTCCGTTTGAAATCGCCACCGCGCTTTATTTTTTCAAAGGAAAAGGGAAAAGAACGTAAAACCCAAAGTTTTGTTTTTAAAAAAACAAGAAAGAGATCTCAGGTACGGGTGTTGATTATATGAGGGGAAGGTTTAAAGCACCCCTCATATCTGTGGTACTCCATAGGAACCTTTTTGAAAATCTATGTCGTGTGTGCTAAAAAAGAGTTTGTTTTATTTTTAAAATAAGCTCGGCAAAGCGTTAAGCTTTGGGCCTACATAACTTCTCGGTGCAATGGAGAAGTCAGAGCTAATGTAGTTCCGCTTTTGGGAAAACGTTTTTTTAAAAAACGGATAAACACTTTATCGTCGTCGGAGAGAAATACTCAGCCATTGATCTTGAGCATGAGAACAAATGAGTTCTTTGCATCGCAAATGAAAGAAGGGCTCCAACTCGGATAGAAATCAACGAGTATGCCACTAGCTCTCTCACGCGGAAAAGATCTCATTATATCAATCGATTTCAAAATCGTGGGGTATAACCACTCGTTTCGACAATGAACGGTGTCTAAACTTTTAAAGAAAAAAAGGCCATTGAAGGCAAAAGATATTTTTAAGGAAAAGGTTTTGAAAAGATTGCAAACATAAGAATATTTTGGAAAAAGGGAGAAGATTTTGATAATCTAAGAAGTGGGAGGAGATGAAGAGGCTAACCTAGTGCATAAAATAAAAGCTAAGGAAAGAAACGGTCTAACCAAATAAGAAGCTAACACTTGACATTAAGAGCCAAGGTAGATTTCCCATCCTTTGGAATTATCAATACCAACACATTAACACTTGGGGAATCCAGATGAACTTATTATCTTAGCACCACTTTGCATTAAGCACATTAAAATTCTGACGAAAATCGGGCAGAGTAACGGCTGTTTTCGGGTAAAATCCTTATCTCAATGCCTTGGAATTAACCATCAAGGGCTTTCAAGGAAATACCTGCACATATAAACAGACAACAATCCAATGCCAGACAGACAGAATAACAGCAGAGTAACAACAGAATAAGGGTCCAGAGGCACTAAGTCCATAAGTCTGAATCTCCAAAATGCTAAGGATAGTAACCGATAGTCCAAAGAGAGCCTTAAGCGTTTTTTAGATTTTTTGTTGTTTATTAGTGTTTTAGCATAAAAGTAAAGTACGGTCCAAGTGGACAAAAGAAAATAGCGGAAGCATAAACATATGTCCAAATGGACAAAGAGAAAATAGCGGAATATAAACGTCCAAATGGACAAAGGGAAAATAGCGGAATGTAAATATGATGAAATGATAAAATAAAGCAATAAAGCGAGAAATATAAAAAGCACTATAATAAAAGTGCGGAAATTAAAGTCAATTGTTAGATGTTAAAGATAACCATCTTGAAACTTGTCAAGTATGTTATCAAAGTTAGTAATGAAGATCGATGGTGAGTGAAGGATGTACTCGGATTTAAATTCAATGGACATTTATCAGAAGCTTGATAAAATCATAGCGACTACATGATAAACCTCCATAAGTCTTAAATCAACCGCATATAATTCTCTTCCATATTTGATCTTTTTTATTCGGGACACGAAATATTGCGCTATGTTAAGCAGATCGCCAAGTGATTTATGTAGAAATCACCCTACAACGAGGCCGGTCAAAACTTTATGTGCTAATGCATGCGAGAGAAATGATATGTAGATCATTCTCCGAAAGCAATACCGCACGAAAAGAAAATAGGTAACGATCTAGTCTTTACTAAGAATCCATAAGAATTCTTAAAATATTAAGACTTTCATCGATCAAAAGAAAAAAAAAGGAGAAGAAGAAGATAAAATGCATAAAGTAAAATCAACTCACACTATCATTAATATCATTCATCTAATATTATGGATTTGGTCCTTTCAAACCTATCAACATCCTAGATCCAATGATATTAATGAAGTGGAGGAAGTAGGAAGCCAAAACAAGCATAAAAAAGGCAAAAAACCACATTCTGCCAGCAGGAAATCGATTTCATGCAGGGGAAATCGATTTCCATAGTGCAGTTTTCAAAAAAAACAGGTTACGTTCAGCGGGAAATCGATTTCAGCCTTAAGGAAATCGATTTCATCAGTGTAAATTTCAGCAAAAGCAGCATTTAAAGGCATGAAACTTGATTTGAACAAATATACAAACACCTTATGATCACACATCAATTGGAGCATGAATTTTCCATCAAATAGCACCAATATAGCATCAAAGATGCATTGAACACAAGCAATAAAGATCTACATCATGGATCTAGCAAATTACCACTTCTTTGAACAAAATTCTTGGAGTAGCTTCAAGAGCAAACACAAAGTGTGTAGATCCTTCAAGTTTGGAGATGAACAAACAAAGAAAAGAGTGCAATGTAGGAGGCTTAGTTCAAAATTAGCAAGATTCAATGTGAATCTCACTAATCTTATGAAAATGAACTTTGGGTGAGGGTTTTGGAAAGGGTGAGAAATGAATTTGCAAGCAATTTTTTGGCTCTCCAAGCTTGAGAAATGAGAGAGTAGTGGGCTCTATTTATAGGATGAGAGCAAGAGTAGTGGTAGTTTGGTCTTTTTGCATTTGGTAATTAGCTTGTGTTTAATTGGTGATTAAAGTGGCATTTAAATGGTAAGAAATGGTAAAATGAGGTTTAAGTGGGTTTAATGAAGGGGTTAATTTTGATGAGGTGGAAAATTGGTAAAATGATCAAATAAAAAGGTGCCAAAATGATGTCAAGCTTCCCTCCTTATATTTTTTGAATTTCGCCTTAAGGAAATCGATTTTCCCAGGAGTGAAATCGATTTAACTCTGTTCCAGAAGAGAATTTGGCGCAAAATACACTAGGGAAATCGATTTACCCAGGAGGGAAATCGATTTCATGCTGTCCAGAATGTGATTTTGGTGAAGATTGTTGTAGGGAAATCGATTTATCCAGTAGGGAAATCGATTTCATCAGTCAAAAATGTGAAAAATGCCTTGTTTATTGCACGTCTTGGCTTGGTACCTACAAAACAAAAGCCTACAAAGAAACAAAGCAATGTTTTTGGTATTTGGGTTAGTATTATATGCATACAAGATAAACAATCGTTGGTGCTTGATGGTCCCTCTTATTGATGAGGTGAGTGCAATACCATAAACAAAACTTCCAAGTGAAGCTCTTGATTAGTGATTAGGATATGAATGATATAGGATCTTAGGGTCAAAAATTGGGGTATGACAATGGGCCCATAATTTGAATTCTAATCACACCCATGACCTAAAGAAAGGCCTCTAAATCCATCCTTTTATTTTTTATAATTTTATTTATGTTTATGTGGATTTTATTCACTTAAATATTAAATAGATTATTCAAATATATATATATATATATATATATATATATATATATATATATGTAATATAAATGGATTAAATGGTAAACAATTTTTTTCTAGAAGCCAAAGGATGTAATTTTGAAGTGGCAAAGAGGTGTTTTCTAAAAAGATTGGCTTGATTAAGGAAAAAAAACAAAATTGGATAGTTTGTATTTCATTTTTCAATCATATATCCAAATCCAATTTTGCTAAGATTGCATCCAATTTTGTTGTTCTATTTTGATTCTGATATATAACGATAACATATGCTGAACATGAGGAGGGGGGTTGGACGAAATTCTGGCTGAAAAAAAGACTAAAACCGTGTTCCAAAAAGGGAGGAAAATTTGAAAACGAAATTCGTTATTGGAGGGCGATTCAAGGTTCTTGAAGGATTCTAACGTGATCTTGGGAGTGTTCTGAAGCAAACCAGATTATCCCCTTTAATTTACACGTACAGAATCATGCCTTTGATGCCCACGGTTTGTGGTGATTTTGTTTGCGGGGTCTATGGCTACATGGCAAAAACATTGCCAAATGGTTGTTCATGTTCCAGCTCCTATGAGGACGATGAAGCAGCTGGGCGCGGGCTGTTTTGTTTGAAATCCTCTCCGCTTATTTTTTTATATTTTGCTTTCAAGTCAATTGCCTAACAGTGACTATCCATTGGCCTAGTGGAGGGCGCGTTTTGGTTATTGGACGGCAAGGGAGCTCGTGTTCGATTCCTAGAGAAGGCTAATATTTTTACTAATTATTCGATTGCTGATTCAGCGCCACAGCCCAACGTGTGACCATGGTACGGCCTCGTCCCAAGACCATCAGATCTCTATAACATCAGATCCAACGCACCATGGACTGGAGGTACACGATGAACCTCACAAATGCGCCACATAGGATTCCTCACCAGGTTTTCTTAACTTTATTCATTTATTTAGTTATTTGTTTAAATATTTAGGTTAGGTGTTGATTAATCATGTTTAATTTAATTAATTTGTTAATTATGGTTACAAAATAAATTAGGATTAGAAATATAATTATTTAAGATTATTTTCTCGATTACCCGATTTAATTAATTTAATTTTAATTATTATAAGTCATAAAAAAACCCTAGAAATAGGTTTATCAACGGATTAGGGTTCTCGAACCGACTTAGGTTTTAGCCAAACAATTTTAGAATTTTATTCGCTTCGATTAAATTAATTGATCGCGGTGGGTAATAATCAATTGTCTAATTAATTAAATTCAAATCAAATATTAAAATAACATTTATTTTTGTTAAATGATTTTAACCAAATCTATTGGTTATGATGATTAGCATTTTCCCTTTATCAAATTCGTTATTATTTGTAATCGAATCTATCGATTATGAGGATTACCAATAAATTAAAATACACACATTTGTTATTCGCGATAATCGAATCTATCGATTATAGTCGTTAGTAATCCTCCCTTTAATCTGTTAGCCGTGGTAATCAAACCTATTGATTATCGTAACTAATGGTAACAAATTAAAATCGGGGTTGTACGCCAAATCCTAAAACACTTCCCAGATCAAAAATCTCACTTTTCCCCTGTTCAATTCCTTAGCTATTAAATCCTATTATTTTAGCCATAAACTGTTACCTTAGATTCAAAGCCATAGGAAAGGGTTGAGGGTGACTAACACCTTCCCTCGACCTGATTATAATAACTTACCCAGATCTTCATACTACGTAGGGTTTCCTATTCGCCCTTCAGAATAGGTGGCGACTCTAAAAGCTATATTTTTAGGGCAGGTTGCTACAGCTGGCGACTCTACTGGGGATAACTTTAATGGTGAATTATTATGCTCCTATAGGTTTAGGCAAGATTTAGGGTTTTTGGCGAAACATTTAGGTTTTTGGCAAATTTTGTAGGGTTTGGCTAATTTGCCAAAATTAGGGTTTTGGATTAGGATTTAGGGTTTTTTCATTTTTTTATTTAAATTTTTTATTTAGTTACATTTTCATTTACAATAACTATTTACAATTTAAATATATATTTGTTTACTTTGCTATACTGCATTTTGGACTTACAAATAACGGGGCTGCGGGATCAGGTTCTTTTAAATAATTAAATTAAATTAAATTTAATTAATTTATTTATTTATTTATTTATTTATCTACGGTTTTTATTTACAGTAATTTTTATAGTAATTTAAATAAATGTTTATTTAATTGCTTACTTGTTTTACTTTATATTTTCTGGGTTATATATAAATTGTTGTTAAACCTAAGTGTGGGAGTTATCTTTAAGACCAGGGGGGACTTGAATCGCCTACGAGTCTTATTGATAATTCCACTCGGAGTGGGTTGAATATTCGGAAATGTCCAAAACGAGGCTTGACTTTGTTGAGGGCAGGACTGGGTATTTGGCTGATCTCTCCGAGAACCTACCCCAAAAATTCGAACCTGATGGATAAAATGAGTTGTTCTAAAATCCGAAGAGACAAAAAGTCTCGGAGGCTACGAACGACCCCATGAGACCTTCTAGAACCCCCCATAAAAAGGTAGGCTCCCTAGGGCCGCTACGTCGAACCTATGAACCTAGGACTTTTGTGCTTATGTGCTTATTATATGTTTGCAATTTATATGCTTCGAGTATCTATGCGTTTCAATTTTGCAGGTATCCCTACGTATTCCCTAGCCTATAGGGATCCTATTCTTAAAATCGTGTCCTTCGTACAAAGGACACCTTCGTTAGCATACATCGATTGGCCTCTCGATGGCCATGAGATCTAGTGACTGTCTTGAACGGTCACTCTATGCTTGCTCCTACGCACTCCCTAGCCCGTAGGGATTTTCCTTTTACACCTTTGTATTTTTACAACCACGTGTCCTTCCCACGAAGGACGTCTTCATTAACGCATGTCGATTGGGCTCTCGATGGCCATGAGATATAGTGACTGTCTTGAACGGTCACCTCGTGCTTGCTCACGCGCACCCCCTAACTTGTGTAGGGTTTGGATTTCCATCTATACATCTTTTATCCCTAGCCTGTAGGGATTCTCTTTCCGTTAAATATCGTCTTTAGATAGGTTGTGTTCCACACAGAGAACCTTCCCACGAGGGACAACTCCATTGGTACACGTCGAACGGCCTCTCGATGTCCATGAGATTCGGTGATTGTCTTGAACGGTCACCGGCCGTTACCTTCTCCATGCTTTCGAATCTAAGGAATTTCCCTTAGCATGTCATAACATTTATCCTGCAAAGATTCAACGAGGGTCTAATGTCGCCTCTAAGGCTATCCCTAGAATCATCTGTCACACGTCTACATTGCATACAAGGAGTTATAATACAAGGAGTCTATCGCATATCCATGCACTCGCACTTTCATGCAGTCATACATTTGCATCTACATTTTCATTTCTACCTTCACCCACATCCACACTTACCGTGCTAGCCGGTTTCCGGATACTCATGGAGAAAGATCAAAGGATCATAAACTATGGAGAAAGGAGGATAAACTATTGAGAATGAACACAACCTTACAAGGAGAAAAAAGAATGCCTTTCGCCATGCCAGTCGCATGTCCATGCCTTGTCGTAACAAGATTATAAATACAACAAAGGCTATCGTCGAGCAAGGATTAGTTCAACAAAGAGTTCCCTCATAGATACACTCAAGATGTATCTAGTCATAAAGGGGTTTGTCTTAGAACATATCCAACTTACAAGGACGCTCTACGATAATCTGGGGGCAAGGATTAGTCCAACTGGGGCAATACCCTGAACAAAGATGCCTATTTACAATGGAGAGAAGGCGGCATATGTTAGCTCCCCACCAAGGGGCAAAAGGGCCATAGGTCTTCTTCATCAATCTACGAACTCCGAAGATTGCGAATGGTTTGACGTACCCAAGTAGAATTCAAGATCACCCTTTACTTCTACAAGTCCACGAACTAAGGAATAAAACAAGGTCAATGGACTCACAAAGGAGTTTGCCCTTATGATTAATAGGTTTATCATTTCAAGTTGTAACTTCTACGATCACAAAATGTTATTTGATGTAAAGCGTTGTACCTTTCGAATAGAAATTCAATAAAATAATCATGCATGTTTTGAAATCAATTCGTTCGCTTCACTCTTGCATTACTACAACCTTCCATTTCAAATTATCTTTCAAATCATCACTTTCAATTATTAACAAACATAAGGGAGAATGACAAATACAAATAACTAAGTCCAGCTAAACATAAGCTTTCAAGGTAAGACCGAGCCGAGGATGTGCAGGCATTGTTTCAATTCTCAAACAGTGGAGATATAAGGATGTTAATCCCTCGTCACCCCCTCGAGCCAGGAGTTGGAGATTGTTTCTACTTTTCAAATAAACCTTGATTTTAACCAGGGGCAGGGTAGATTTCAATTAATTCAATGGTGTATTTTTGGCTGTCAAGAGAATCAGTCAATCCAAGCAAAGGATTCAAGCATAGAGCAAAGCAAAGGTTCAAGCATATCTTCTTCCTCGCATTCATCCAAGATTGAGGAAGCAATGGAGATAACATTCACAACAATCTTCTTCCTCACTACATCATTCAAGATCGAGGAAGTATCAAAGGTGAAGCTTACAAATCAAAGTCAACATGGCAGTCACAACATTCAAGGATCAATAAATCTCAAAAGGAGTATTCAAAAGAAAAAGGAGAAAAGCGCCCGCTAAGTCAAAATGAAAAATGTCATGAAAGAAAACAAAAATGACTTAGGCAAAAATTTAGGGCATCCCGATGGATCAAATTCGAAGGAGTTGGTTCATGCAAAAATAAGGGATAAAAACAAAGGCAAATACAAAGGAGATACTTGTGACTGCTAATAAATCATCGAAGCTTCTCAACTATGCTTGGATCTTTACAACATTTTTTCATCAATGCTAGGATCTCTACTAAAGCTTCTGCTCAACATCGAAACTGAAACGATTCTCTTGCAAACAAAGCACATTCATTGGATTAAGCGAATTTTCAGGATCTGGAGAACATCAAGGAGAAAGGGGTGGGATAAATAAATTTTTGAGCCTTATATCCATTGTTTCTTAAAACATGAACCAGGCCAAGTTACAACAGTTAAAAGTCCTAATTGAGGCAAGGTTAACCATGAAGGCATACTAAGCATGATTTTGTTATACTGACTCCTAATGTTTGTTAAAACTATTCCTAACCACTACGCTTCTTCAAGCACTCATTTCTAATTATCCAGTCCTAATTCATAACGGACTTCGATTTCAAAACTTGCATACGCATTCCATTGGAGCTACTTCTTAAAGGGTACAACATCATCTACGAACATACACTTAGCACTCAAGGCGATCTCGATATTGGTGTAACTAAAGGCGATCATTTCCGATGAAGACTCTGGAATGGGGGAATCACATCTAGGGGGTTCTCCTAAACAGGGGCAAAATTTCAAGGATCACAGGGGCATGCAGTCAAACATCCTATCAACTAGGGGCATTCATCCTAAAGGTTCAATTGACTTGGGGCACACCTCGAAGCAATAAAAACAGGGGCATGTCAAACATGGAAAAAATTCAAATTCAAAAGGATAGAACACTATGGATAGTCCTCCATATCCTGGAGATCAAGGGCACACCCTCCAATCTAAACATCGAAGCATACGACAAAGCCAAAATAGGGCAAGGCGCACAGCATAAGGAAAAGGCGTTCTCACACTCTACAAACGTCGAACAAATCTTTCTCCTAACTACGATCTTCAAAGTTCAAAAAATAGGTATTGGGGAATCACGCTAGCATCCAACAACCTTACAACTCCAGCGAACTATATACGCTTTGGTTATTAACAACCTATCATTGGAGCATCACGCAAATACATATAAGTCACGCATTACATACATGGGTCGATACATTACACCATACATTTTCAGGTAGTCTTCTTTAAGACAAATCCTACGATCCTTTCTAGGAACCTTTTCAGGTAGTTTTCTTTAAGACATTATTTTCCTAAGAACCTTTCTAGGTAGTCTTCTTTAAGACAATCATCATCATTTCCAAGAACCTTTTTAGGTAGTCTTCTTTAAGACATTCTCTTTCTAAGAACTTTTCTAGGTGGTCTTTTCTAAGACATTCATTGTCCTTTCCAGGAACCTTTTTAGGTAGTCTCTTTAAAAACATCTTTCAACCTTTCCAGGTAGTCTTCTTCAAGACATTTCTCTTTCTAAGTACCTTTTGAGGTAGTCTTCTTCAAGACATTCTTTTTCTAAGTACCTTTTCAGGTAGTCTTCTTCGAGACATTCTTATTCTAAGTACCTTTTCAGGAAGCTTTTTTCAAATCAATTTATTAGCCTTTCTAGGAACCTCTTCAGGTAGTCTTCTTTAAGACATTATTTTTCTAAGAACCTCTCCGGGTAATCTTTTTAAGACATCTTCCAGCCTTTTCAGGTAGTCTTCTCTAAGACAAATCGCACGATCCTTTCTAGGAATTTTTCAGATAGTCTTCTTTAAGACAAACATTCACATCCACTCCAAAAACCTTTTCAGGTAGTCTTATAGAAGACATTACTTCGTTCCTACCCATTGCATCAATCAACATATACATAAGCATAAGCATTACCCGCATACATAAGCATAGTCATGGTATAGGTGCAAGCATGGAGTAAACAAGTTCAACAGGCTCAATAAGGAGATAAAATCTTAGGATTGACATCAGCATCAACATACATACATACGCATTAGCATATGCATATCATCTATTACAAAAGCCTAGTTTCCAACCCTCGTGTTGTGATAGGTGTGTTTTCCGACCCACGTGTCGCGAGTTTCCAACCGTCGTGTTGTCATAGGTGTGTTTTCCTACCCTCGAGTCGTGAATGTCTGATCCTCGAGTCACGAGTCTCCAAACAGGTACGCTTGACAGAACCATGGCAAGTAATCCCTAATGGTGTAGGTGAAATTTGTCCGAACCAGGACAAATGATCCAAATGGTGTAGGTGAAATTTGTCCGAACCAGGGCAAATGATCCAAACGGTGTAGGTGAAATTTGTCCGAACCAGGGCAAATGATCCAAATGGTGTAGGTGAGTTTGCGATAACCCTCGCAAATGACCCTAATGGTGCAGGTGAATTTGCTATAACCATAGCAAATAATCCTATTGGTGCAGGTAAGTTTGCTATAAGCGTAGCAAATGATCTTATTGGTGCAGGTGAGTTTGCTATAATCATAGCAAATGATCCTATTGGTGCAGGGATTTATTTTCCCATATCAGGATTTTCTGCCCGGAGTTATCAATACATTTCAACCACATAGTGGTCATTCTACAATCAAATGAATATTATCAGTCCTTTTCAAGAACCTTTCTAGGCAGTCTTCTTTAAGACATATTCCATCCTTTTCAGGAGCCTTTCCAGGCAGTCTTCTTTAAGACATATTCCATCCTTTCTAGGAGCTTTTCCAGGCAAACAGGGTTTTACAAAGGATTTTACAACAAGGATCTACAAAAGGGTTTCTCAATTGGGTTTCTTATCACGTTAGTCCCTCGGCAGTGATATCTTTCAAAACATCATCAATAACACGCAAAGGTTTTATCTTTCTTTTCAGAATTACTAACATACTTCAACTAACATAACTAACAATCATGCATCATCCAACTAACATACTTCATTCATACATAATGCATATACATACATCGCTCTCATTTATTTTGAGAGGCTTACTGCATCATACATCGCATGCATCATACCATTGCATAAAATTCTGGTTGCCTCTTTAGGCTATGCTACAATCAAAGCATCTGGTTCCTTTCAAAAGTATCTGCTTCACATCCAAGAAAAAGAGGGGTATTTACCTCGGATGGCATCTCTAAGCCCATTTCCCGCAGAAAATCCTTCCCGACAAATGCAAATTTTAGGGTATTCTCAGTGTTCAATCATCTTCTACCTTTAGATCACGATAGGCAAACGTGCCTATCTGACTCTTCAGGTTTAAGAAGATTGAACAGGGGCGGCTGTCATACCCCAAAATTTGCCCTCTTATATTCAATCAAAGGTTCCCCTATGCATCTTCAATGGCTCAAGTTTCAAAGGCTTATCCAGGTCACTCGCTCATATATCAAAGTATCTCCATCAAACTTCAATCCCAAAACTCTCCCATACAATAAAAATTGGGAGAGTTATGACTCATTGAAGTTGGCAATATTGGTGAGAAAATGCAAGGGTTAATTTGAGTAATTTGGAGATTTTTTTTGCTAATGGGCCCATAATTTGAATTCTAATCACACCCATGACCTAAAGAAAGGCCTCTAAATCCATCCTTTTATTTTTTATAATTTTATTTATGTTTATGTGGATTTTATTCACTTAAATATTAAATAGATTATTCAAATATATATATATATATATATATATATATATATATATATATATATATATATATATATATATATATATATATATATATATATATATATATATATATATATATGTAATATAAATGGATTAAATGGTAAACAATTTTTTTCTAGAAGCCAAAGGATGTAATTTTGAAGTGGCAAAGAGGCGTTTTCTAAAAAGATTGGCTTGATTAAGGAAAAAAAACAAAATTGGATAGTTTGTATTTGATTTTTCAATCATATATCCAAATCCAATTTTGCTAAGATTGCATCCAATTTTGTTGTTCTATTTTGATTCTGATATATAACGATAACATATGTTGAACATGAGAAGGGGGGTTGGACGAAATTCTGGCTGAAAAAAAGACTGAAACCGTGTTCCAAAAAGGGAGGAAAATTTGAAAACGAAATTCGTTATTGGAGGGCGATTCAAGGTTCTTGAAGGATTCTAACGTGATCTTGGGAGTGTTCTGAAGCAAACCAGATTATCCCCTTTAATTTACACTTACAGAATCATGCCTTTGATGCCCACGGTTTGTGGTGATTTTGTTTGCGTTCGCTCTTAGTGATTTACAATTTGTTAACACGATTTGATTGTATATATGAGTTTATGATGATCTTCTGAAGCTTTTGGCATAGGTTAATTGAAGTTTGATTACAGAATTGAGAATCCACCATTGTTGGGGTTTAGAAGCTTGAAATTGGGATTTTCCATTAAGGCAAAATTAACCCAAACTAAGGATACCAATGGATTCAAAAGGAAATTTGCAATCGATTTACGTCTTTAAAATTTATTTATGCGTTGTATTTTGTATTATTTGAATTTTCAGGGTCTATGGCTACATGGCAAAAACGTTGCCAAATGGTTGTTCATGTTGCAGCTCCTATGAGGACGATGAAGCAGCTGGGCGCGGGCTGTTTTGTTTGAAATCCTCTCCGCTTATTTTTTTATATTTTGCTTTCAAGTCAATTGCCTAAAAGTGACTATCCATTGGCCTAGTGGAGGGCGCGTTTTGGTTATTGGCATGCGAGGGAGCCCGTGTTCGATTCCTAAAGAAGGCTAATATTTTTACTAATTATTCGATTGCTGATTCAGCGCCACAGCCCAACGTGTGACCATGGTACGGCCTCGTCCCAGGACCATCAGATCTCTATAACACCAGATCCAACGCACCATGGACTGGAGGTACACCATGAACCTCACAAATGCGCCACATAGGATTCCTCACCAGGTTTTCTTAACTTTATTCATTTATTTAGTTATTTGTTTAAATATTTAGGTTAGGTGTTGATTAATCATGTTTAATTTAATTAATTTGTTAATTATGGTTAGAAAATAAATTAGGATTAGAAATATAATTATTTAAGATAATTTTCTCGATTACCCGATTTAATTAATTTAATTTTAATTATTATAAGTCATAAAAAAAACCCTAGAAATAGTTTTATCAACGGATTAGGGTTCTCGAACCAACTTAGGTTTTAGCCAAACAATTTTAGAATTTTATTCGCTACGATTAAATTAATTGATTGCGGTGGGTAATAATCAATTGTCTAATTAATTAAATTCAAATCAAATATTAAAATAACATCTATTTTTGTAAATGGTTTTAACCAAATCTATTGGTTATGATGATTAGCATTTTCCCTTTATCAAATTCGTTATTATTTGTAATCGAATCTATCGATTATGAGGAGTAACAATAAATTAAAATAGACACATTTGCTATTCGCGATAATCGAATCTATCGATTATAGTGGTTAGCAATCCTCCCTTTAATCTGTTAGCCGTGGTAATCAAACC
Source organism: Vicia villosa (assembly GCF_029867415.1). Taxonomy (NCBI): domain Eukaryota; kingdom Viridiplantae; phylum Streptophyta; class Magnoliopsida; order Fabales; family Fabaceae; genus Vicia; species Vicia villosa. The sequence continues at coordinate 115,506,586 of NC_081182.1, read as the reverse complement.
TATTGATTATCGTAACTAATGGTAACAAATTAAAATCGGGGTTGTACGCCCAATCCTAAAACACTTCCCAGATCAAAAACATTCAAAACACTTCAAATCGAACTACGGATTTTCATCCTTATTCAAAACTACGATAGGCCATTCAAAAAGCCTTCAAACCCTATCAAATCAAATTCTAATCCTAAGGGCGTACAACCCTTCCCCGAACTACGTTGACTCTGGTTCTCCCTAAGGAGATACGTAGGCACTTGGGTAACCAAGGCGAGTCCCCTTCCCTAAAATCTCACTTTTCCCCTGTTCAATTCCTTAGCTATTAAATCCTATTATTTTAGCCATAAACTGTTACCTTAGATTCAAAGCCATAGGAAAGGGTTGAGGGTGCCTAACACCTTCCCTCGACCTGATTATAATAACTTACCCAGATCTTCATACTGCATAGGGTTTCCTATTCACCCTTCAGAATAGGTGGCGACTCTAAAAGCTATATTTTTAGGGCAGGGTTGCTACAATTTTAACTTTGAAGATTGCAGTTAGGAGGAAGATTTGTTTGAGGTTGTAAAGTATGAGGACGCCTTTTCCTTTTGTTGTGCGCCTTTCCCCGGTTTGACCCTTTGAATTACTCCACGCCTTTGAATACTCGAAGTTCTCCACGCCTTTAACCTCTCGAGGCTCTCCACAACTTATGGATTTGATATCCAATGCCCCAATGTTTAGCGGAAAAGGATGTCTATGATCTCCAAGCTATGAAGGGAACACTCCAAGAAATAACCTTGTCATATGCTCGGACGTTTAGATTGAAGGGTATGCCCTCGATCTCCAGGATATGGAGGACTATCCATAGTGTTCTATCCTTTGTATTTGAATTCTTCCCATGTTTGACATGCCCCTGTTTTTTATTGCTTCGAGATGTGCCCCCAAGTCGATTGAACCTTAGGATGAATGCCCCTAGTTAATAGGATGTTCGATTGCATACCCCTACGATCCTTGAAATTTTGCCCCAGTTTAGGAGAACCCTTTAGATGTGGTTCCCCCCCATTCCAGAGTCTTTATTCGAAATGATCGCCTTTGATTAAATTAGTTTCAAGATTTCCTCGACGCTACGTGTATATTTGCAGATGACGTTGTACCCTTTGAGAAGTAACTCCAATGCGATGCGTATGCAAGTTTTGAAATCGAATTCCGTTATGAATTAGGACTGGATGTTTTAGAAATGAATGCTTGAAAAAGCATAGTGATTTAGGGATAGTTTTAACAAACATATGAGTTAGTATAACAAAATCCTGCTTAATATGCTTTCGTGGATAACCTTGCCTCAATTAAGACTTTTAACTGTTGTAACTTGGCCTGGTTCATGTTTTCAGAAACAATGGATATAAGGCTTAAAATTTTATTTATCCCACCCCTTTCTCCTTGATGTTCTCCAAACCTAAAATTTGCCTAATCCAATGATTGTGCTTTGTTTGCAAGAGAATCGTTTCAGTTCTGATGTTGAGCAGAAGCCTTAGTAAAGATTCACGCACGGATGAAAAGTGTTGTAGAGATTCAAGCATTGATGAGAAGCTTTGATTAGTCAGCAGTCACAAGATTATCCTTGGTATTTCTCCTTTGTTTTCCCCTTATTTTTGCATGAACCAATCCCTTTGAGTTTGATTCATCGGGGTGCCCTAATTTTTGCCTAAGTCATATTTTTTTGCTTTTATGGAATTTTCCATTTTGACTTAGCGGGCGCTTTCCTCCTTTTTCTTTTGAATGCTTCTTTTGAGATTGATCCTTGGATATTGAATGTTGTGACTTCCGTATTAACTTTGATTTGCAAGCTTCGACTTTGATACGTCCTCGATCTTGAATGATGCATTGAGGAAGAAGATGTTGTGAATGTTATCTCCATTGCTTCCTCACTCTTGGATGAATGCGAGGAAGAAGATATGCTTGAACCTTTGCTTTGCTTGAATTCTTGCTTGGATTGACTGATTCTCTTGACAATCAAAATACGCCATTGGATTAATTGAAATCTACCCTGCCCCTGGTTAAGATCAAGGTTTTTTTTTGAAAAAAAAAAGAAACAAACTCCAGCTCCTGGCTCGAGGGGGTAACGAGGGATTAACATTCTTATGTCTCCATTATTTGGGAATTGAAGCAATGCCTGTACATCCTCGGCTCGATCTTACCTTGAAAGCATATGTTTAACTGGACTTAGTTATTTGTATTCGTCATTCTCCCTTAAGTTTGTTAATAATCCTAAATTTGAAATAGAATAGAATAGAAGTGTGCGAGTGGAAAGTCGTAGTGGTGAGCGAATGAATTGACTCCAAAACCTGCATGGTCATCCCATCATAATTGCTAATCTGAAGGTACAACTTCTATCCTGAATAACACTTAGCGATCGTAGGGGTTGAAATTCCGAGCATGATAAACACCTATTGATCCCAGGGGTAATCTCCTTTGTAGATCCATTGAACTTGTTTCACTCCTTAGCTCTTTAAACTTGTAGATGTAAAGGGTAATCTCGAATTCTCCCTAGACATGTCAAACCTGTTGGGAATAAATTTTGTTAGCGGTGGGTTTTCGTCGTATTAGAACTTCATGACTTTCCTTTGACTAAACCTCTTTTGATTTTCCTAAGGATAGTGTCACACCGTTCGTAACCTTCAACGTTTGTAAATTGCCGAAAAAATCTAGGACCCTTTTGCCCCTTGGTGTGGAATTAACATATGTTGCCTTCCCTCCATCGTAGTTATGCATTGCCCCAGTTGGACTAATCCATGCCCCAGGTTATCGTAGAGCGTCCTTGTAAATTTGATATGTTCTAAGACGAACCCCTTTATGTCTAGATACCCCTTGAGTGTATCTATGAGGGAACTTCTTTGCTGAACTAATCCTTGCTCGATGGCAACCTTTATCGTATTTATAATCCTGTTATGACAAGGCATGGATGTGCAGCTGGCATGGTGAAAGGCATCCTTATTCCCTTATTAAGACTAAGATCATTCTTGATGTTTTATCCTCCATTCTTCGTAGTTTATGATCCTTTGATTTTCTTCGGGAATTTCGGGAAACCGGCTAGCGCGGTAAGTGTGGGTGCGAGCGAAGATGCAAATGTAAATGTATGAATGTATGAAAATGCAAATGCATGCGTATGCGAGAGACTCCTTGTATTATAACTCTTTATATGTAATGCCATGCATACGTGTGACGTATAATCCTAGGGATGGCCTTAGAAACGACATTAGACCCTCGTGAAATCCTTGCAAGATAGACGTTACGACACGCCAATAAAGATCTCTTAGACTAGGGAGTATGCAGAAGGTAATGGCTGGTGACCGTTCAAGACAGTTACCAAGTCTCATGGCCATCGAGAGGCCGTTCAACGTGTACCAATGAAGTTGTTCCTTGTGAGAAGGTTCTCTATGCGGAACACAACCTATATAAGGACGATATCGGACGAAGTTGAATACCTACAGGCTAGGGATTGAAGACGCACAAATGGAAATCCAAACCCTATAAGTTAGAGGGTGCGCGGAAACGAGCATGGAGTGACCGTTCAAGACAGTCACTAGATCTCGTAGTCATCGAGAGGCCAATCGAACGCATGCTAATGAAGTTGTCCTTCGTATGAGGGGTGTGATTTTTTTAGAAATAGAATCCCTACAAGCTAGGGAATGCGTAAATGTAAGCACATGGTGACTATTTAAAGTAGTCACTGGATCGCATGGCCATCGAGAGGCCAATCGACGTGCGTAAACATAGATGTCCTTCGTGGGAAGGACACGTAGTTGTAAGAATACAAGGATATATAAGGAAAGTCCCTACGGGCTAGGGAGTGCGTAGATACAGGCGCAGAGTGACCGTTCATTACAGTCCCTAGGTCTCATGGCCATCGAGAGGCCAATCAACGTGCATAAATGAAGGTGTCCTTCGTGGGAAGGACATGGTCTATAGATAGAATCCCTGTAGGCCAAGGAACGCGTAGGGATACCTGCAAAAATTAGAATGCAAGGCATTCGCAGTATATAAATTGACATATATAATAAGCATGTAAGCACATAAGCCCTAGGTTCATAGGTTCGATGTAACGGCTTAGGGTGCCTACCCTTCCCATTGGTATGTTCTAGAAGGTCTCACGGGATCATTCGTAGCCGCCGAGACTTTTTTGTCTCTTTGGATTTTAGAACAACTCATTCATCCATGAGGTTCGAGTTTTAGGGGTAGGTTCCTAGAGAGATCAGCCAAATACCAAGTCCTGCCCTCAACAAGGTCAAGCCTCGTATTAGACATTTCCGGATATTCAACCCACTCTGAGTGGAATTATAATAAGACTCGTAGGCGATGTAATTCCCCTCTGGTCTTAAATATAATTCCCACGCTTAGGTTTAACTGCAATTTATATATATCCCAAGAATGCGATAAAATAACACATATTCAATTAAATAAACATTTAATTGAATTACGGTAAATAAAACGAATTGCAGTAAATAAATGTAATGACAAATAAATAAATAAATAAATCGAATTTAAATATTTATATAAAAAAACCATAAACCCTAAAAATGGCGAATTAGCCAAACCCTAAAAATTTTCGCCAAAAACCTAAATCGTTTGCCACAAACCTAAACCTAAACCCTCTCAAGCCTTAGGAGCATAATAATTCACCATTTTTAGTTATCCCCAGCAGAGTCGCCAGCTGTAGCAACCTACCCTAAAAAATATCGATTTAGAGTCGCCACCTATTCTGAAGGGCGAATAGGAAACCCTACGCAGTTAAGAGATCGGGGTAAGTTATTTTAATCAGGTTGAGGGAAGGTGTTAGGCACCCTTAACCCTTTCCTAAGGTTTTGAATTAAGAGGCGGAGGTTCATGGCTAAAATTTATTTAGGTTTAATAGTTAAGGAAGTGAATAGGCTAAAATTGAGATTTGAAAGTGAATTGAGGTTTTAGGGTGGGGGACTCGCCTTGGTTATCCAAGTGCCTACGTATCTCCTTATGGAGAATCAGAGTCAACGTAGTTCGGGCACAGGGTTGTACGCCTTAGAATTAGTATGAATTTGTTTGAAGGTTTTTTGACTGGCCTGTCGTAGTTTTGAATTTGATTTGAAAGGCATTTTGAGTTGCCTTATTTGAAAGGATGAAAATCCGTTGTGTCGTGGTTTAGTGTGTTTTGAATGTTTTGGGCGTACAACCCTGATTTAATATGTCACCGTTAGTTGCGATGATCAATAGGTTTGATCATTATAGTTAACGGATGGATGGGGTATGGCTGGTTACTCTGACCGATAGATTCGATTGTCGCGGGCCGCAAATAAAGTGTGTTTTAATTTTGTTACATTATTAGTTTTACCATTATCTCTCATAATCAATAGGTTTGATTATTACATGATAATGAATTGAATTTGCTAATCATCGTAACCAATAGATCTGGTTAAAACCATTTAGCAAAATTAATGGATTTTTATATTGTTAGTATTTTTTTATTTTTTAATTGTGTTTGTTGGATATTTGATCGGTACGACATTAGTAGTTCACTAATTCGAAGACTTAGGGAAATTATCATTCACTCGTCGTATTATTTATATAAAAAAAAAATAATAATAATTTGATTAAAAGTGTGTGATTTATGTATAGGCTAATTTATTTCCAAGAGAGGCAACATTATTTTGTGAATATTAATATTTGATTTTTAAGCTAAATAAATAAATAAAAGAACACTAAGTTAGAGAATTTAGTCAAAGGTAAATCAACCTAAATCTTAGATGAAGTAACTAATAGCAGTTTAATTAAAGAAATAACCAAAAAAAAAATATTAAAAGTGAAGAATAACATACAAAACAATGGAGATGTCAAGGATGTACACCTCATGTAGCCACCATCTGCACGTTAGTTCCAAACACATCTAGCAACAAACATTTGACGAAAGAAACATGAGTTCGTGATACATCGCACCGATCCCGTCGAAAAGGTTGCCGCGTGTATTTCGGGCAGCGGCTGAGCAAAGCTATGGCAGCGGTGCGACGTGGTTGGTTGTCCGGTTTTTGTGTGATGACTGCAGGGAGTTGCTCGCCGGATCTGCCACGGCGGAAGCTGTTGACCGGTGGCTCAAGGGTCTGGACGCGGTGGTTGCGCGGCTTTGCGGCAGAAACATCGTCTAAGGAGAACGCGGCCGCAAGTGGTGGTGCTGCGGCTTCTTTGAAGATCTGATTTGGTTCTCTTTCCGCTCCCTTTGGATTTTCTTCGCCAAAAGCCAACCACCATTCTCGACAACAATAACCTGCAAGCATAAAATTAACGGCAAAAATTTCCTCTTTCTTTTCTACTCTGAATCTCATTGTTTCCTTTCTTTCTAATTTTAACGAATATTGTTTTGTGTTGGGATCAGACTGGTTGTTGAATTTTGGTGTTATAATTAGTGAATGAAATTAAGATTTATGGTTATTGATGGAATTTTGAAGGATAATGATATTGCTTGGAAAGGTTGAAAAGTTTGGTATGAAGGTTGTTTTACTGTAAAAAAAAAAACAGCGTGTGAGATGGGTTGGAAGAGAGTATATGTTTACTCTTTGGTTTGATCAATTTGACTAAATAGAGAAAAAAACTCTTTGTATGATCTAAGTTAGTACCGAGAATGTTAGAAAATTAGAGCGAAATATGTATAAGATCGGTGTATGGTTTTGTATATGAATGGAAATGGAAGAGTATGGAATTGTTCTTGAAAAAAAGAATTTGGCCCCCTTGTGCTTTGTAGGTGTTGGTTCTAAAGTAGGGTTAGTGGATGGAGTTGGCCTCCTCTAATTGAAAAAAACACACCCTATTTATAATGTTTAGATTAGGTTTTTTTATTCCTAATGGGCCGAATAACCAATTAGTCTAATAATTATAAAAAGGCTAAAAATAAATCCTAATAAAACTAATATTTAAATTAATACTAATCCTAATAATAACACCAATAATCCCTAATGACAATTCTACTAATAATATTAACAATAGTTAATTAGTAAAGTTAATAATATTAATACTAATAATTAGTAATAATAAAATTACTAAAAACAAATGTTAGTAAAAGAACCATAATCCCAAAAAAAGATAAGACCCTTGTAATAATTGGGCCCAAGGTTTGGATCCCAAAACACCTGTTAATTGCACCCTATTTTAACTCGCCCTGATTTATAAGAGAGAGAGTTTGACAATAGAAATGTCAAACCCTATGACTCTTAATTTTGACTCTTGATGGGTTAAGAGACGTAGATCTGATCGGGCAAATTTTGGGGTATGACAGCTGTAGCAACCTGCCCTAAAAAATATCGATTTAGAGTCGCCACCTATTCTGAAGGGCGAATAGGAAACCCTGCGCAGTTAAGAGATCAGGGTAAGTTATTATAATCAGGTTGAGGGAAGGTGTTAGGCACCCTCAACCCTTTCCTAAGATTTTGTCTAAGGCAATGGTTTGTGGCTAATTCAGGTTTAATAGCTAAGGAAATGAACAGGGGAAAAATGAGATTTTAGGGAAGGGGACTCGCCTTGGTTATCCAAGTGCATACGTATCTCCTTATGGAGAATCAAAGTCAACGTAGTTCGGGCACAGGGTTGTACGCCTTAGAATTGATTATGGAGGTGTTCGAAGGCTTTTTGAATGGCCTATCATAGTTTTAAAATGCAAATGTTCGCAAGGTATTTTGAATTACCTTATCGTAGTTTGAACATCGCAGTATCGAAGAGATGAAAATTTATAGTGTAATGGTTTGGTGTGTTTTAAGATGTTTGGGCGTACAACCCTGGTTTGATATGTCACCGTTAGTTGCGATGATCAATAGGTTTGATCATTATAGTTAACGGATTAAATTGTATTGCTGGTTACTCTGATCGATAGATTCGATCGTCGCGGGCAGCAAATAAAATGTGTTTTAAATTTATATTTTTTATCTCTTGTCTAATGCGACCAATAGATTTAGTCGGGTCGAGAAGAGAATTAAACAATGGATTTACCGTTTTTATCTCTCGTCATTGCGACTAATAGCTTTAGTCGGGTCGAGGAGAGAATTATTCGAGAGTCATTTAAAAAATTATTTCTCGTCTAATTGCGACTAATAGGTATAGTCGGATCGAGGAGAAAATTAGATTGAATGTTACTGTTTCACCAAATGGGCAATGGGATCGGGCAAACCCTAATGCACATCACCTTTCTAGGGTTTTTATTGTGATTTTTAATATCAATTAAAACTAATTAAATCAATTAAATCGAATAATCGACATAATCGAATAATCGGGGAATATAATTCTAAACCCTAGTCACAAATCTAACCTTAATAATATTATCAACTTAATTCTAAACAAAAATCAATTTATATAACAATATATTAAGTTTAATACAATTATAAAAAACAATATATAAAAAATAATATGTAAAAGGACCTGGGCAGAATCCTATGTGGTGTATTGATGAGTGAGCATGGTGTGTCTCCACGCTGTGAGTCATTGGATCGATCCTCATGTGCATCTAGTGGTGGTGATCGCAGGTGTATGGTAGGCGGATGAAGAGAGCAAGCGCTTGATCTTGTGTATAGTTGTACCAGAAAATTGATGAAAAATAATGGTGGTCGCTGAGGATCGATCTCGCGACCTCTCTGATACAGGGCTTTACGTATTGCCAACTGTGCTACACTCTTTTGCTGTTAAAACAATGATCCTGCACGGTAATATATGATAAAAACAAACGAGCCAGAATTAAAAAAAAAAAAAGAAAGAAGCGCGCGGACCCAGGGGCTTCTTCTTCATCGTGAGTTTTTTTCTGCAAGTTAAAAACCTTTGGCAACGGTTGTAGCATGTTGCCATAGCCCTGTGGTACACAAATTTGTTATACCGTCCAGAAAAATTCCAATAAAACATACAAATCGAATAAAAACTATCTTCTGAAAACGATGGAGCACTTTGTTTTGGTTAATTTAGCCTTTATCTGTTTATCCCCAAATTTCAACCTTGAAATCCTAGCTATGGTAGATCACGAAAATCGCTTCATAATTCGAATTAAATTATCCAAACAGATTGCAAACAAAATTATGAACACAGTTATGCCCTTAAATCATATTAATTACGCGAGAATCACATGAATCGACGCTCTGAAAAAATACCACAAACCGTATGCTTTAACGCCGTGATTCTGAACGTGATAATAAGAGGTAACGGTGAGGTTCCTTCCAAAATGCCTCGAGGACCCTTCTTTTTCGCTCAAAAGGGCCTGAGTTGGTCTTAAAACATATTTGCCATGGCACACGAATTCACCCTTTGTTTGAAGTTTTTTTTTTCGTTCAGGATATTTTATAAGAGGGTGGGTTTGACAATAGGAATGTCAAACACCATGGCTCTTAATTCTAACCCTTGATGATTTAACAGACGTAGATTTGATCGGGCAAATTTTGGGGTATGACACAGTCATCAAGGCTCAGGTTTGCTCAGATCACCAGATTAGGGTTTTGAGCCCATCAAGGACTAAGATCAGGGATCACATTTGGGAAAACATAAAAAGCCCCAGGGCATCACTCAAAGGATTCAATCATCTTCAAATGATCCATATAACAATATCCACCAAGCATTGTACTTCAATTCAAGATCTGTAGTCATCGATTTCATCTAGTCGACAATTAGGGTTTCAGACCTAATTCACCTGGATAGTTGACTTTTAATCAAGACACAGATCAAAAACTCAAAACATGACTCAAGAACTTCTATTACCTCAGTATAATCCATTCACATCACTCATTTGAGGAGGAGAGTTTGATTCTTCACAAAAGTCCAAGATTTCCTTCATCACAAAAAAGTCAACCGTACAAGATCACCTTTGACTTTTGGGATTTTTGGTCAAACCATGACTTTTAAGGGTCAATATCATCAACATATGAGTATTGGAGTCATTTGACCAAATAAAATCAAGAAAATTCATCAAGGATCAAAAAGTCAATAAAAAGTCAAACTAAGTCCATTTTGACCTAGTTCATGGATCTCAAAATTTTGCCTACACACTCAAAAATCTCCTAACATGAAAGTTGTAGATCTTGCAAAATAAAACAACTTCTCACAATGCAAATTTTTTCAAGAGATCAATCATTTAAGAGATGTGTACTTTTGAAGTTATAGGTCATAAAAACATAGAAAAATTCTAAGTGTTTTTTTAACCTAGTTTTCTTCAAACTCAGGGCCTGTTTTTCACAAATTTCCAAAATGATTTTGAAGAAACTCCTAACTAACGAATTGAAGTACATGTTAAGGGCTTTCCAAATTGTGCTCAACCTTCTCCAAATTTATTTTGAGCTAGGAGTTATGATGATTCAAAGTTGGGCTCATGAAGAGAAATTATAGGTCATGCCTTAAGTTTGAAACTTGCAATTTTATGCAAATTCCTACACCATTTGATACCTCTAAACTTCAGAAACATTATGAAGAATAAGAGAGAATCAAATGCATCATTGCAAAGAGATTGAAGAATATTCAAAAATTGAATGCCATGTGATTAAGTAATCATCACAAAATGGAATATTAGTGAATCATCAAGGAATCTTCTCCTAAGCCAATTGGAAGCCATTCTACATCAAAATTGTCCCCTATGATCAGAAGAGATCAATGGATGGGGAACTAACTCGAAAACACCATCATTGCATCTTGAAGATTCCTTGAATTCCTTCATAACCAAGAAACCAAGTTAACCTCATTAAGCAAGCTTACTATCTTCAATTGCTCTGAGCCTTTTGCCTATAAATAAAAGGGCATACTTCAGTATCAAACCACTCCAAAGAAACAAAAATCTTGCTTTCTCTCTTCTCCCTTCATACTTAGTTTTTTCAAAAGTTCTTTGGCAAGAAGACTCGGATTCTTCAAACCAAAGCTCTTCCTTTGAAAGTAAGTATTCAAACACATCAAGGGAGGTATTTAGAGGTGATCCAAACACCTGTAACATCTATGTACGTGGAGAATCATCATCTTCACATCTCACTTGGAGCCATATCAGTTGGGGTCGAGCAAGAAGTTCTCGGAAGTTCTAACCCAAACTAAGCATCTCAACACCTTCCTGGGGGATCACTGAGGCTTTTGGGATCGTTACAACAACTTTGTAGCACCATTTGATCAGAGCTCGATCTTCATTTCAGAGGTAAGTTTCATAAGCTTCAAACCCTATGATTCTTATTTCATAAATCAAAACTTGCTATACCAACAAGTTTCTGCACCTGAGAGGATCATTATCCCTCAGTCAATTTCATCATATCATGCATATATAGTATTTCATGTTAAAAACAGTTTTAGGGTTCTTAGTGTTCATACGTGCGAATTTTGAATTACACTAAAAATAATTAAAATCAAAGGATACCATCATAATTCTTGTTTAAAAATAAGCGAAATCCATGTTTACATCTCTGAGTTTGGTTGAGAAATGAGTGAGATAGCAAATTCAAAAACCATGGAAGCTTGAGGTTGAAGGTGAAGATGGTGGCGCCATTTTTCAAATTTACCAGAAGCAAGTTTATTTTATTTTGAATGATAGGCGTGTTATCTACGAATTCATCGTAGTGTCCCAATGGTTACAGCGCGCGTCACAACTCTTGCCATGCCTTTGGTATGGGGTTCGATCCCCCCCTCAAACCTTTTGTTCATTTTATTTTTTTTACTTATTTATGAACTTGTTTAAAAATATAATGAATTGAAAGTGTTCACATAACAAGCTACGCGCCTGGTCCAGATGGTAAATGTTTAAGCTGGTAACCTAGAGGTCGTGAGTTAAAGCCCTTTAGGAGACAAATCCTATTTTTTAGCTCTTTTCTCATTCATTTTCTTCATAACTTCATATAATTATTCCACCTATCAAATTAAGTCATTTTCACTTGATTTTTCACACACTTCTCATTTAATATATCTATTTTGAGGTTATATTAAAAAAATCATAAAAATATATTATTTTAATATGTTTTAATTAGGTTTAAAATCCATATCTTTAAGTATGTTTTGATACTTTAAAAATATAATTTTCACTTGATTTTCAAAACCTAATCTGTTGTAAATATATTTTGAATTAAAAGCCTAATCATTTAGGTCTTAACCAGGTATAGACTTTGTCTTTATTCTAATTAAGTTGATTTTTCTGTCAATTTTCAAAACTGTATTTAGAAAATCTTCTTTCTGTTTTCAAAACATTCTTCTGGTATTTGAAGGGCATTATTCCCGGTGAAACTCTTCAGATATCTATGTGACCTAAGGTCCATCTTCACTTCTTCTTTTTTCAAAAACCTTTAACTCTTTATAATAAATATTCAACTATTATCAATAAAAAATCAAACTACTGGTAAGGCTTTGTACATACATCTTCAAAGGCCTCCACTCCGTCCAGGTTAGGCTTTATAGCTTTCAATTTACAAGTTTTCATTTAAATTATTGTCAAATATAAACTGTATATATATTGTTTAGAACTACGTCTAAGTACAACCTTAGGAAAGTTAAACTATATATATATATATATATATATATATATATATATATATATATATATATATATATATATAATAGGACTATGGCCTAGGATTGAGAATGTCTTCCCGGTGAAGGCTCTTTCCTAATTAGAGATCTTTAGTTCAAACCCTCAAGATTAATTATTCCCCGTGTAACATCTTGAAAAAAGCCGTAGAGCCAAAACTAGGACACATCCACCCAAGAGGAATTATTCCCAGTGAAACCTCTTACCCATTTGCTCAGAGCCAAACTAAGTTCAAAAACCACATAGCTTTCTCTTGTGCTATAACAAGGACCCTCGATTAGCCTCCTCTTGGGGTTTGTACAAGGACTCACAGGCTTCTTAAATGCATTCATAGCTTCCTCTTGAGCTTGTATACAAGGACCCATCAGATTTCTTATAAACATAAGAATAGGTCTTTAGTCACCTTTTAGCCTACCCTGGTGAGTTTCTTCTGCTCTTTAAACCGGACTTTAAACAAGCTAAGATCGTCTCAATCCTAGTATTGAGTTCACCTTTTGGAATGAGAGACATGGACAGTCTCTATCATCCTTATATTCAAATTTTCTTCCTTAGAAGAGTCTTGGATCCATATCTGTCTATCCTTAGTCAGTGTCAGCCTTAATCTGGGGCTTTAAGCAAGAAGTCTCCAATAGTTAATCATTATGCCATTATCAAAACCCCTTGAAAGGGTCAGCCTCCATTCATTCCTTCATTTTAACAAAATTCCCTGGAAAGGGTTAGCTTCCAAAAATTAAACTTTCAAAAGATAAACTCTCCAGCAGAGTAAATTCCCTAGAAATGGTTAGCCTCCAAAATCAGTCCTTTAAAGTCATAATTCCCTAGAAAGGGTTAGCTTCCAAAAATTCAACTTTTAAAAGATAAATCTCACCTAAGGTCAGTCCCAGTCAATAAAAACCAATTCCCCAGTAGAGTCCATCTTTAAACCTAGGTCTTTCATTCAACAAAAGCACAATCCTCAGTAGGGTAAACCTTTAGTTTCCAAACAAAAGAGTAATCCTCAGCAAAAATTCCCTCTGAGTCAAAAGATGCAACACTGGTAGATCTTTCCCGATTTTAAAAAAGGGCCAGCCTCAACCTTGGGCTTTGTACAAGCCACATACTCCCTTTAGAGTCAAAACCTTACTCATAGGTATTCCTTAATGAGTCAGCCACAACCTTGGGCTTTGTACAAGGCAGATAATAGAGTCTCCCCAGTGAGTCCTTCATCATCAAGTAGCCACAACCTTGGGCTTTGTAGAAGGCAGATAAAACCACATTCTCCTGTGTCAAAGATTCCTAACCTTTAGGATCTTTTCCCCATAGAGTCATCCATACTCAGTTTCCTCAGCACTCAGCCACAACCTTGGGCTTCATACAAGGCACAAAAATAGAATCTTCCCTAGCAATGGTCAGCCACAACCTTGGGCTTCATACAAGGAAAAAAATAATATATTCCCCAATTAAGAGTTAGCCACAATTATGGGCTTTGTACAGAACACCAAATAAAATCCATCAAATAAACACTCTCCAACTAGACTCAGCCTCAATTTTGGGCTCCGTACAAAACACAAAACTCCTTAGTTAAAGTTAATTCCCAGTGGAGTCATCTCCCGGAGTCAATAAAAACAATAAAAAAAAAGCCTCAATCTTGGGCCTCATACAAACCAGCTAAAAATCAAATCTTTCAAACAGTAGGTAGACATAGCTTATCTCTATAGAAAGATATTTCTCTTATCTCACCACATATAAATAAACAAACATTTCAATTTCAATTTCAAACATTCTCCCATTTAGGACTTTGAAAGGCATGCTCTGAGGAAAACACACCCAGACTTGTACATTTTCCCTAATTTGGATGAGAATCTTTCTTTCATTCAAGAGACACGCGACTAGCATACTTGCAAACATACAAGTAAGGTCCCTCTCTTAATGAAATGAATTCAGCTTTTTTGTCACTTTTTTTAATGTTTGTGGTGGAATAGTAGAAATAAAATTCATCCCGCAACAGGCGCTTCCTCCTTCCAAATTTTCTGTGAAGGGTCTAGCGTGCCGTCCTTCCAAGTGAAAAGGGGAGGTATAAAAATGACACCACAGAGGGTTCTTGGGTAGGTTGAAGTACATCTCAAGGTTCATTTCATATCTAACAGCCACGTGTGAGCCTATATTTAAGTTACTAAGGAAAGATCAGCGGATCAAATGGAATGATGATTGTCAAGTAGCCTTCGAAGCTATAAAGAGATACTTACAAAATCCACCGATTCTCATACCTCCCGTGCCAGGGAGACCACTAATCATGTACCTCACGATTCTCGAAAGGTCTATGGGATGTGTAGTGGGGCAACAAGATGAAACAGGAAGAAAGGTGCACGCTATTTACTATCTTAGCAAGAAATTCACAGATATCAAATCTCGATATTCACCATTGGAAAAGACAATTTATGCCTTAGCATGGGCCTCCAAACGTCTATGGCAATATATGCTGACATATTCCACATGGTTGATATCAAGGATGGATCCTTTGAAATACATGTTCGAAAAGCAGGCTCTCACATGAAGAATTGCAAGGTGGAAAATGTTACTGTCAGAATACGATATACATATGTCAGACAGAAAGCAATAAAAGGGAGTGAAATGGCAGAACATCTTACCCACCAACCCCTCGAAGAATATCAATCTATGAAATTCGACTTTCCTGACGAGGACATCATGGTGATAAGGGATTACGAAATACCAGGACTCGACGAAGGACCCGAACTAGGGGCAATATGGACACTGGCGTTTTATGGGGCCTCAAATGCACTAGGTCATGGTATAAGGGAAGTCTTGACATCTCCTGACAATCGTCACTTACCTTTCACTGCGAGATTATGCTTTGACTGCACCAACAATATTTCAGGTTACGAAGCGTGCATATTGGGGTTAGAAGCTGCGATTGATCTAAGGATTAAGCTGCTCAAGGTGTATGGAGATTCAGCGTTGGTGATTCACCAAGTCAATAAAGAATGGGATACTCGAGATGCAAAGATAATCCCGTACCGGGACCTCATACTAGAGCTAATGGATGAATTTGAAACAATCACTTTCACTCACATCCAAAGGGAAGAGAATTAAATGGCTGACACACTGGAAACATCTTCCTCCATGTTCAAAGTAAATTGGCCGAACCATGAACCACGAATAACGGTTAGACATTTCGATGAGCCTACCTATTATCTCACCATCGAGGAACAGCCTGATGATAAACCATGGTTCCATGATATCAAAAGGTACCTAGAGAACCAAGAATACCCAGAGAATGCCTCTGCGATTGACAAAAAGACACTAAGGAAATTGTCAGCCAAGTTCTTCTTTAGTGGAGATATCCTATACAAACGAAATTATGACTCGGTATTGCTGAGGTGTGTGGATAAAAATGAGGTGAAGGAGATTATCAAAGAAGTACACGAAGGAACCTTCGGAACCCATTGTGGTTGTCGTTTTTTTTACCTCCCCGTTTCACTCTGGAGGACGGCACGCTAGACCCTTCACGCAAAATTTGGAAGGAGAATGCGCCCGTGGTGGGATGAATTTTGTTTCAGTTCTTCCTACGATATCATACGAACTTTCTTATTGTCCTACGAGTAGGAAAGGGAAAAAAGATCTCAACTAAACCCTAGGAGTTTGCTAAGTGTGGGGATTTCACCTAGACTAGAAATTCTGGAGTCCAGGGGGTCAGTTATACATAGGGAAGTGTTTAAACACCCTACATATCTGTAGTACTCTACAGGAACCTTCTCTGTGTCATTTGTGTTGGTGTTTGTTGCTAATGATTGGGAAAGTTTCTCCTTTGTGTTAGGAGAGAGAATTGAATTGATTTTAAAAGACAGACAGACAGATAGACAAACTGACTATTTTTGGTATTTTATTAGCTCGCTGAGATTCCTTGTGAACCTCATGCCTACATATCCCTAGTTGAAGTCAGAGGTTAATGTAGTTCGGGGAACTAACTAGGGAAATTAATTATTTTTGGTGCCTTGCTTGAATCTCAAGGTTGAAGCTTTGAATTAAATCTCTGTTTACAGTAATGAGACATGAAATCATCTTTACAGAGAGGTATTTGTACTATTCCACCACAAACATTTTAAAAGAGTGACAGAATAACTGAATTCATTTCATTCAAGAGGGGACCTTACTTGTGTATGTGCAAGTATACCAGTCAAATGCCTCTTAAATGAAAGAAAGATGCTCATCCAAATTAGGGAAAGTTACCACATGTCTGGGTTTTACTGCCAGCTCATGCCTTTCAAAATCCTAAATGGGAGACTTGATTGAAATTGAAATAAAATTTAATGTTTGTTTGAATGTGGTAGAGTAGTAAAAATATCTCTCTATAGAGATAAGCTATGTCTATCTACTGTATAAAAGATTTGACTTTAGCTGGCTTGCATGAGGCTCAAGCTTGAGGCTTTTTGATTGATTTATTGAAATGATAACTCTACTGGGGAGAAATTTAAACTAAGGAGTTTTTTGGTGTTCTGTACAAAGCCCAGAATTGAGGCTGACTCTTTTTAGGGAATTTATCTTTTAAAGGGATGAGTCTTTGAATTTAAAGGAGTGATTTTGGAAGCTAACCCTTTCCAGGGGTTTTGACTCAGCTGGAGAAATTGTCTGTTAAAAGACTGATTTTTTGTCATGTTTTTTTGGAGGCTGACCCTTTCCAGGGGTTTTTTTGACTCTTTTGGGGAAATTATCTCCTAAGAGAATGAATCTTTGGTTTTTTGAAGGACTGATTTTGGAGGCTAACCCTTTCCAGGGGTTTTTGTTAAAATGAAAGAATGTGTGGAGGCTAACCCTTTTCAGGGATTTTGAAAGAATGTGTGGAGGCTAACCCTTTCCAGGGATTTTTGTTAAAATGAAAGAATGTGTGGAGGCTAACCCTTTCCAGGGATTTTTATTAAAATGATTGAATGATTTGGAGGCTAACCCTTTCCAGGGTTTTTGTTAAAAATGATAGAATGTGTGGAGGCTAACCCTTTCCAGGGATTTTTATTAAAATGGATGGCAGAAAGATTATCTAGTGGAGACTTCTTGTTTAAAGCCCAAGATGAAGGCTGACTCTTGCTGAGGATAAGCAAACATGAATCCTAGACCCTGCTAAGGAAAATTGATGAAGATAAGGGTGACAGAGACTGTCCATGTCTCTCATTCCAAAAATATACTCAATATGAAATTGAGACAATCTTAGCTTGTTTAAAGTCTGGTTTAAATTGGAAGAAACTCACCAGGGTATGTTAAAAGGTGACTAAAGACCTGTTCCTATGTTTATAAGAAACCTGATGGGTCCTTGTATACAAGCTCAAGAGGAAGCTGGAAATGCTTTTAAGAAGCCTGTGGGTCCTTGTACAAAGCCCAAGAGGAAGCTAATCGAGGGTCCTTGTTATAGCACAAGAGAAAGCTATGTAGTTTTGAACTTATTTTGGCTTTAAGCAAAGGGGTAAGAGGTTTCACCGGGAATAATTCCTCTTTGGGTGGATGTATCCTATTTTTTTGGATTCTAAGGTTTTTGCCAAGATGTTTCACCGGGAATAATTCATCTTGGGGGTTTGAACTACAGATCTCTAATTAGGAAAGAGCCTTCACCGGGAAGACATTCTCAATCCTAGGCCATATTCCTATAATATATATATATATATATATATATATATATATATATATATAGTTTAACTGTCATAGGGTTTACACTCAAACGTAGTTCTAAACAAATATATGTACAGTTTATATTTGACAGTAATTTAAATAAAGACTGTAAATTGAAAGCTTGTAAAGCCTAACCTGGATGGAGTGGAGGCCTTTGAAGAAGTATGTACAAAGCCTTACCAGTAATTTTTTGTTGTTTTGTTGATAACAGTTGAATATTTATTATAAACAGTTAAGGGTTTTGAAAACAGAAGAAGTGAAGATGGACAAAGGTCACAGAGGTATCAGAAGAGTTTCACCGGGAATAATGCCCTTCAAATACCAGAAGAATGTTTTGAAAACAGAAAGGAGATTTTGTAAATACAGTTTTGAAAAGCAAACTATGAAAAGAAAAAGGTGTTGGGTCTTACACTCTATTAGAGGCCCAGAGATTATTTACTGTTTGTGAAGCAGTGAAAATGAAGATTGGAATGATGTAAGTTTTTGTTGTTTGAAAACCTTAATCATCTTGTTTAATCGGAGATTGAAAACAATTTTGAAAATTGACAAAAGTCAACTTAATTAAGGTAAAGATAAAGATCTTCACCTAATTAAGACCTAAACAATTAGGGTTTTATCATAAAATTATCCACAAAATAATTAGGTTAAAACAAAATGAGTGTATACATTTAAAGTATTTAAAAAAACACTTAAAAACATACTATTTTAAACCTAATAAAAATATATGAAATAATAATATTTTTATGATTTTTTTGATTATTCACAAAATAGATATATTAAATAACAAGTGTGTGAAAAATGAAGTGAAAATAACTTAATTTGATAGGTGAATTAATTGTGTGAAGTTTGTGAGAAAAATGAAAGAAAATGGGTGTTAAAAAAATAGTTTTGGCCCTTGGAGGATTTGAACCCACGCCCTCTAGGTTACACACCTAAAACAAACACCACTGAGCCAACGCGCGTGTGGTGATAGTAAGCTGGTTTCAATGCAATTCATATAGCGTTCAAGTGTATAGAAGCAAAAAAGAAAATAAAATCAAAAGGTCTGAGGCGAGGGGGATTCGAACCTCAGACCTTGGGCATGAGGAGACTAAGAGCGCATGTGTGGCCACTGGGGCAAGTTATTCATTCGTTTACGAAACGCATATCATTAAATATAAAATAACCTCTGCCCAGAGATTTGAAAAATGGCGCCACCCTCCATCTTCGTCTTCAACCTCAAGCTCCAACATTTTTGAAATTCTGATTCACTCAAATCTCAACCAATGGCCAAGGTGTAAACATGAAACTTATTCTAAATTCACTCACGATTCTAAATATGTAACTAACACAAATTTATATTGACTACATCTAACTAATTTACTAGAAAACATGAAGAACCCTAAAATTTAAAAATCAAATTAAATGGCTATACTGAAAGATAAATGAATGATGATAGAGGGTTTTCAATCCTCTGATGATGCTGAACAAGATAGAATCGAGCTTTATCACAAAGAGTGCTTAAATTAAAGAGGTGGAGTTCAGAAACTTACCTCTGAAACTGAAGGTCGTGAGGATGATGGAGAGCACCTGGGTTTGTATGAATGATCCTAAAAGCTTCCTTGGGACTCAGTGATGCTAACTGGATGCTTGTGGTGACCTCTAACCTTCTGAATTGCTCTATTCGACTTCTTAGATTTGAGCTTCAAGTGAACATGGAGGATGATGAATCTGCAGTTACAGATGAGCTGCGACCATCTGAACAGCTTCACTATGATCCGAGGAACGTGCCTGGATGCCTAACCTTGCTTGGAACCTCCTGAATTGTTCTGTGGTCCTCCAACTGCAAGTGCTCCAAATGAGAGGTGGAGATGATGATTCTCCACGCCCAGAAGTGTTCCAGAGGTTTGGATCACCTCTAAATGCCTCCCTCAATGTGTTTGAATACTTACTTTCAAAGAGAGAGCTTTGGTTTGAAGAATCTGAGTCTTCTTGCCAAAGGACCTTTGAAAAAACTAAGTATGAAGAAAGAAAAGAGAAAGCAAGAATTCTGTTGCTTTGGTGTGTTTTTCTACTGAGGTATGCTCTCCTATTTATAGGCAAATGGTTCAGTATAGTTGCAGAGGAGTGAGCTTGCTTAGTGAGGTTGATTTGGTTTTCTTGGCCATGAAGGAAGTTTGCAAATATCTCTTATGCAATGATGAGAATTTTGATTCCATTTGATCAATCCCCTAGCCCTCGATTTTGCTTGATCTTAGGGGACAATTCTGAGACAGAAATGAGCTCTAATTGGTTGGTGAGAAGATTCCTTGGGTGATTCATCAATTTGCCATAAATTCCCAAATGTAATCATTACATAATCACATGTTCTTGTTTTGGGAATCTTCCTCAATTCTTATGCTATGGTGAAAATGAATGCATGGCATGTTTTCAGATGTGGTATGGGTCGTGTAGCATCCATAAGTGAGGTCATGTGCACAAAATCTCAAAGTTCAAAAATGAGGCATGACCTATAATTTCACTTCATGAGGCCAACTTTGAACAAGCATAACTCTTAGCTCAAAATGAATTTGGAGAAGGTTGAACACAATTTGGAAAGCCCTAAACATCTACTTCAAATCATTAGTTTATGGTTTCTTCAGAATCCTTTGGCAAATTTGTGAAAAATGAGGCCAAAGTTGGAAGAAAACTAGGTTAAAACACTTAGAAAATTTTCTAAGTCTTTATGACCTAAAACTTCAAAATTTCCAAATCTCTTAAATGGTTGATCTTTTGAAAAAAGTTGTTATGTAAGATTTTGTTTTATTTTGCAAGATCTACAACTTTCATGTTGGAAGTTTTTTGAGTTGTGTAGGTGAAATTTTGAGTTCCCACAATGCCCTCAAAAACCCTAATTCCCGACTTTTTGCTCCTTGATGATTCTCTTTGACAATCTTTGGTCAAATGACTTTAATATCCATATATTGATGATATTGATCCTTGAAAGTCATGGTTTGACCAAAAATCTTAAAAGTCAAAGGTGATCCCATACAGTTGACTTTTTCCAAATAAAGTGAGATTTTGGACTTTTGTGTGGAATTAAGATCTTCTCCTCAAATGAGTGATGTAAATGGATTATATTGAGGTAGTAGAGGTTCTTGAATCATATCTTGAGTTTTGGATCCATGCCCTGATTAAAAGTCAACTATCCTGGTGAATTAGGTCAAAAAAACCCTAATTGTCGACCAGATGAAAATGATGACTACATGCTTTGAATTGAGGTGTGATGTCCAGTGGATCTTGTCATATGAGCTATTTGAAGATGATTGATGTCTTTGAATGATTCCCTAGGGCTTTTTAGGGTTTCCCAAAGGTAATCCCTGATTTTAGTCCTTGATAGGCTCAAAAACCCTAGTTTGGCAACCTGAGTAAACCTGTACTCAGATGACTGGATGTCTAATCAATCATGGGTGAAAAAATGGAGCTTTTGAGTCCTATGATTGTGTTAGAGACTAATCCTTCTACTGATTGATCCTTTGCCTGAGTTTTCTTGTTTTTGAACATCCTCGATTAAATGCCAGATGAAGAAGTGACTGCTCTGGGTACTTGTTTTGACCTGATGAAAATCCTGAAGATATGTCATCTCAGGGGGGTCAAAAATTATGGTATGACAGATGCCCCTATTTAAGTTTCTTTTATCTGGAGGGAGAGAGATTGATATCTCGATCTCTCCTGCGTGAAAGAGACTTAAATATCAGAGAATGCCCGAATTTTGGGCGCTCCTGAGATGTTGTAATTGATAAAAACTTTGCATGACTTGATCCCGTTGTCGCACTTGGCGGGGGATGAGGAGACAAACTCCTGTAGAAATACTTGATGTGGACTCTGGCAAATGGATGGCAGTGTAGGATGCACAATCCATCTTCTTTAACTAAGTGTTGATACTTAGAAAAAGGTAAACAACCTCCCCTCGTTTCGGATGTCCATATCTCGAAACTGGTCTCAGTCGTGTTTGGACAATATCTCAGATAAAGAGAAAATTTCAAAAGATTTGTTTCCTCATCAAACTTCTCATCAGCACTTGGAGATGAGATACCATTTGATGGTAACAAAGAAACTTCAAAAGTTTGTTTCCTCATCAAACTTCTTACCAGCACTTGGAGGTAAGATACCATTTGATGGGAAATAAAGAAACTTCAAAGGTTTGTTTCCTCATCAAACTTCTTACCAGCACTTGGAGGTAAGATACCATTTGACGGTAAATAAAGAAACTTCAAAGGTTTGTTTCCTCATCAAACTTCTTACCAGCACTTGGAGGTAAGATACCATTTGACGGTAAATAAAGAAACTTCAAAGGTTTGTTTCCTCATCAAACTTCTTACCAGCACTTGGAGGTAAGATACCATTTGACGGTAAATAAAGAAACTTCAAAGGTTTGTTTCCTCATAAACTTCTTACCAGCACTTGGAGGTAAGATACCATTTGACGGTAAATAAAGAAACTTCAAAGGTTTGTTTCCTCATCAAACTTCTTACCAGCACTTGGAGGTAAGATACCATTTGACGGTAAATAAAGAAACTTCAAAGGTTTGTTTCCTCATCAAACTTCTTACCAGCACTTGGAGGTAAGATACCATTTGACGGTAAATAAAGAAACTTCACCATCTTCCCTTTTGACTTGACGTCTTTGAAAGAATGTCATATGGCCTCGCGCTCTTTTGAGGGGCTAATGACTTTGCTTGAAGGCGGACGAACTGTTTTCGGGGTGAAAACCAACATTCATCGACCTCTTGAATGTTTAACAGACAAACGGTGTTTCCTTGGGGAAAGACTGCCATTTGTTGATTCCGCTGGGGATCATTTGTCGATCTGCTGGGAGATTCTGAATTATTTCCTTTGACGAAAAGTGGCATCTCTTGACCCTGCTGGGAAAATACCAAACTGTTTTCCAGGAGGAAAAACTAACACTTGTCAATTATGTCGGGGAATCCACACTACTTGGAGAAGAGAACCGCTCATCGACCCTGTAGGGAATTCCAAAATGCAAAATAGACTATCTTATCTGAAGAAGATTGTCGAGCGTCGCTCTGCGGGAGAGTCTCAATTAGGGAATTCCAAAAGTGAACAAACTATCTCTTTGAGGGAGACCACCATTTGTTGACTTGCTTGGGGAGATCCTTGTGTATGAACTGTCGTCTTGAAGGAAAAAGTTCCTCCATAACTTGCAGGGGAATATTGAGTTCATGCCTTAATGACTCGGGCATTCACATGATCAAAGCCTGACTCGACTATGCAGTTATAATGTATGCATGAATATTATGACAAATATAAAGTGAAAGTGAATAGAATTGTCGCGGATGTAAAATCCTATGATACGACTTGAATCTTGTTGATCAGAAGATGTCTTCTTCTTGAAATGCGCTCCATTGGGGATATCTGGTCATCAGTTACCCGCTGTTTTGAAGTGGGTGATATGATTTGAATTGAAGACCCATCATCGGGAGATGTTCGCAAAGCGATCTCATGGGGAAATCTAGGTTCCCGGAGTCTCAACCATTCTCGGAGCAACTGTTGGCATTCTTCCTATTGTTTGTAATCCTTAGAAAGAAATTTCACCTTTATTTTTGCAAGTAAATTCATTTTATTTTATGAAAACAATTGTTTCAAGAAAATGATTGTTTAAACTTAAAATGCATTTCAAGAAACTGAATAAGACTAGATTTGCAAAAAAAAAAAGCACAAGGCTCAAATTATTATATATGGAATGGTAATCAGCCAAATGCTTAATTCCATGGAGTATTTACAAAGTTGGAAATTGGTAATTTTTGGGAAAAGGGCTACGATGAAACGTGACGACCGTTATCTTTCCCTTCCATTCCGAGTTGCGCAGTATTCGTGCTTCGTAGAAGATGACCTGCTGATGATGACTTTTGAATGATCAAGTTTGTCCTGAACACAGTTACTTGCCATATATCCCTAACTTTTGCGTAAACTACCCCTTTCGGGTTTTAAGTCTACCGGGATTGATTATTTATTTTTATGTCTCTAACTTTTGCCTGAATCGCCCTTTCGGGTTTTCGATTCACCGAGACGCTCTTTTTTGCCTAAGCCGCTCTTTGCGAGTTTTCAACTTAGCGAGCTGTTCTTTTAATTATTTAGGCGAAGTATTTCTTGACTGCGTCGACGTTCACACGACGGGTGAATTCTTCTCCATCCATAGTCGTGAGTATTAAGGCTCCTCCTGAGAAAACTCTCTTGACCACGTAGGGGCCGTCATAATTGGGAGTCCATTTCCCTCTCGAATCTGTGATAAAAGATTGAATCTTTTTGAGTACAAGGTCGCCTTCTTTGATTGTGCGAGGTCGAACCTTTTTGTCGAAAGCTTTCTTCATTCTTTGTTGATATAGCTGACCGTGGCATAAAGCTGTCATGCGCTTTTCTTCGATCAAGTTCAATTCATCGAATCTGCTTTGACACCACTCGGCTTCTGTTAATTTCGCCTCCATCAAGAATCTCATTGATGGGATCTCAACCTCTATGGGTAGGACTGCTTCCATGCCATATACAAGGGAGAAAGGAGTTGCTCCAGTCGAAGTACGTACTGATGTACGGTAACCATGAAGAGCATACGGGAGCATTTCATGCCAATCTTTGTAAGTGATGACCATCTTCTGAACGATTTTCTTGATGTTTTTGTCAGCTGCTTCTACAGCTCCATTCATCTTTGGTCTGTAAGGAGATGAGTTGTGATGCTCAATCTTGAATTCTTCACAAAGCTCCTTCATCATTTTGTTATTCAAATTTGACCCATTGTCAGTGATTATCTTGCTAGGAATGTCGTAGCGACAGATGATGTGATTCTTAATAAACCTGACGACAACTTGTCTTGTAACGTTTGCATATGAAGCTGCTTCAACCCATTTGGTGAAATAGTCTATAGCTACCAAGATGAACCGATGTCCGTTGGACGCTTTTGGCTCGATCATTCCAATCATGTCGATTCCCCACATGGAGAAAGGCCGAGGGGAAGAGAGTATGTTGAGAAGAGATGGTGGCACATGAATTCTATCGGCGTAGATCTGACATTTGTGACACCTCCTTGCGTACTGGTAGCAATCTGACTCCATTGTCAGCCAATAATATCCTGCTCTCAGTATTTTCCTTGTCATGGTGTGTTCATTGGTGTGAGTACCAAAGGAACCTTCATGTATTTCTCTCATGAGTATTTCAGCTTCTTTTCTGTCAACGCATCTGAGCAGAACCATGTCGAAGTTTCTCTTGTACAGAACATCTTCATTCAGGAAAAATCTACAAGCTAACCTTCTCAAAGTCTTTCTATCTTTCTTTGACGCCCCAAGAGGGTACTCTTGCTTTTGAAGAAAGTTCTTGATGTCGTGATACCACGGTTTGTCGTCGATGATTGCTTCTACTGTGAAAACATGAGCGGGCCTATCCAGGCGCATAACATCGATCCGAGGAATGTCATTCCAATGATTTATCCTAATCATGGAAGAGAGTGTGGCTAATGCATCAGCCAAGTTGTTTTCTTCGCGAGGAATGTGATGAAAATCTACCCTGTCGAAGAATGGTAATAATCTTCTCGCGTAGTCTTTGTAAGGAATTAGCCCTGGTTGGCGTGTTTCCCATTCTCCTTTGATTTGATTAATGACCAAAGCAGAATCTCCGTATACATCCAAGTGTTTGATTCTTAGATCCACGGCTTCTTCGAGACCCATGATGCAAGCTTCATATTCGGCCTCATTGTGTGTGCACTTGAAAGTTAATCTGGCAGTAAATGGAATATGGGTACCCTGAGGTGTAACAATGATTGCCCCAATTCCTCGTCCATAAGCATTGACAGCTCCGTCAAAGATTAAGCCCCACTGGGATCCTATCTCAGGTCCTTCGTCTGGTAGTGGCTCGTCGTAATCTTTCATCTTGAGGTACATGACGTCCTCGTCCGGAAAGTCGAAACTGGTTGATTCATGACCATTGAGTGGGTGGTGAGCCAGGTGCTCAGCTAGAATGCTTCCTTTCACGGCTTTCTGTGCGTGATACTCAATGTCATATTCTGATAACAACATCTGCCAACGGGCAATTCTCCCAGTTAAAGCAGGCTTCTCAAAGATGTACTTGATTGGATCCATATGAGAGATCAAACAAGTAGTATGTCGAATCATGTACTGGCGGAGACGCTTGGCAGCCCAGGCCAAAGCACAACACGTCTTCTCGAGCATGGAGTAGCGGGATTCACAGTCAGTGAATTTCTTGCTCAGGTAATAGATGGCATGCTCTTTTCTTTTCGTCTCGTCTTGCTGTCCAAGGACACAACCCATGGAGTCTTCTAAGACGGTTAAGTACATTATCAAAGGTCTTCCTTCCACTGGAGGAGACAAGATGGGTGGTTCGAGCAGATATTCCTTAATGCTGTCGAACGCTTTCTGACAATCGTCTGTCCAGACGCAACTTTGATTTTTCCGTAGAAGTTTGAAAATAGGAGCGCAAGTTGCAGTCATGAGATATATGAATCTCGAGATGTAATTCAGACGTCCAAGAAATCCTCTAACTTGTTTCTCGGTTCTGAGTGAAGGCATTTCTTGAATTGCCTTGACTTTGTCTGGATCTACTTCAATTCCTCGTTTGCTGACAATGAAACCAAGGAGTTTTCCTGAGTAGACACCAAAGGTGCACTTGTTGGGGTTCAGGAGAAGCTGAATCTTCCGTAAGCGTTGAAATAACTTTGTCAGATTTTGTATGTGATCTTCTTCATTTTCTGATTTGGCAATCATGTCGTCCACATAAACTTCCACTTCTTTATGCATCATGTCGTGGAAAAGCGTAGTCATGGCTCTTTGATAAGTTGCCCCTGCGTTCTTTAGTCCAAAAGGCATAACACGATAGCAGAACGTGCCCCAGGGGGTGATGAAAGCTGTTTTCTCCATGTCTTCAGTGCCATTTTGATTTGGTTGTATCCTGTAAATCCGTCCATGAACGAGAAAACTTTGGATTTTGCTGTACTGTCTACCAACATATCAATATGTGGTAAAGGAAAATCATCCTTAGGGCTAGCTTTGTTCAAATCTCTGTAGTCGACGCACATGCAGACTTTTCCGTCTTTCTTAGGAACGGGAACAATGTTAGCTAACCACTGAGGGTATTCTGAAGTGACGAGGAAACCTGTGTTGATCTGCTTTTGAACTTCCTCTTTGATTTTCATAGCCATCTCCGGATGAGTTCTTCTTAATTTTTGCTTGACCGGAGGGCATTATGCTTTTAATGGCAAGTGATGCTCCACTATACTGGTATCCAACCCTGGCATATCTTGATAAGACCAAGCGAAGACATCTGAGAATTCTTTGAGCAGTTGCATCAAACTCTCTTTGATCTCTGAACTGAGCGAAGCTCCAATCTTAACCTCTTTTCTGTTTCCATCGGAACCAAGGTTAATGATCTCTAGAGGCTCATTGTATGGCTGAATGGCCTCTTCCTTTTGTTGAAGTAATCGTGAAATTTCCTTTGATATTTCTTCGTCTCCTTCTTCCTCTGCCTCGAATACAGGAAACTCAAAGCTTGGAGAAGTCATACGGTCGTTCGTTTCAACGGGGTATTTTATGATTAATCTGCATATGTGTGATAAATTTTATTTAGACAACGAGGGAAGACTCGGTGTATGCAGTTAATGGAATTTTTGATGTTTTTTAAGGGTGTTTTTTTAGGATTACCAGTTTCCGAAAAAAGAAAAAGAAAAACTAAACGAAGGAAACAGAAAGACATTTTTATTTATTGACAGTCATTTCTTGAAACAAAGACCCTATAAAACAAAACTCTATTGCTTTGGGCGAAGCAAAGAGGGACATTTTCCTAAGAAATAGTAAAATGCAAAGCCCTACGAAACATCTCTTCACCCTGGGCTATGGTGAGAGGACAAAATCACGGTGAAAGTTCCTACTTAGGAGTGCGAACAACAGTTGAAACTTCAACAGCTGTCCAGTAGTGGCGAACCCCATTGTGCACTAAGTAATCTGGAACCTTAGGCTTAAGCTGGCCTATGGTAGGTCTTGATTTACCAACCACTGTCTTTGCAACACTCAGACGATCTTCTTCGACTTCAGCAGACTGAGCGGTGTGAGCATACCCATTTCTACGTGGAGTATGTCGGTTTTTCTTTTGAGGAAACTTCCAATCTTCTGAATGGAGAGACTCGTTGTCGGAGACACTTTCGAGATCATCCTCTTCTGTATTTTGGTCTTGCTCTTCTCCCAAGATGGCATTGACTAGATATGTGAACTCTAGATCCGTAGCCTCGGAAGGTGACTTGGGGATATAATCTTCAATGATAATTTCACCAGTCGATGACGATGAATAGCAAGGGTTATACATCTCTTTTGGCTGGGAGAGGTACTCAAAATCACTGTTCCATCCAGTTGGAACAATATCTTCAAGAGAGATTCTTGAACTTTCAGGAGCGAAGTATTTCACCATGTAGTCGAATTTTCCGCTTGGTTCTCCTAATGTATCCCAAGTCTCTTCGGGGATAGGAGGAACTTCTTCTGATGAACCATGACTTCTGGTGGTGAAGCTGTTAGTAACTTCATCACTGCTTGGTTGAGTCTTACTTTCAGATCCTTTAGTCGGATAACAGCAAGGTGAATCAGACTATGATAGGGAGATGTATCCTGCTTCGAGAAGGTAGGACATACATTCCACTTCAAAATTCTCATCGGTGTCTTCCGTGCCGACAGTATTGACTGTTTGTTGAACAGGTTGAAGAAAACCTCCACTGCAGAAAGTTTCTTGAATTGGGAGAACTACCTCAATCCCTGGGATAGCTTTTGATGATGTTGGAAAGAATCCGATTCCTGTTCTGTTCTTGTTGTTGGTAGGAATATTAATGTGTCCCCAACCACTGGTAGTGCCATTCTTTACAACTTGGATTGCATCTTTGTATGAAGAGATAGATGCTGCTTTCTCCTTTCCTTTGTCCAAGGAAAGTGCTTGGAATTTAGTTCCAACAACTTCTTTTGGTTCTATGTCGGAGAATGATGATAGGCTGCTGACGATCAGAGCTCGTTCCCCACATACGGTTACCAATTTGTCATTTCTTATGAACTTCAGCTTCTGATGAAGTGTTGAAGTAATTGCCCCAGCCTCATGAATCCATGGGCGACCTAGCAAACAACTGTATTGTGCTGGAATATCCATAACTTGGAAAGTGATTTTGAACGTCTGAGGTCCAATAGTTATGGGAAGATCCACTTCTCCGAAAACTGACTTCCTTGATCCATCAAATGCTTTGACGATGACATGACTTTTTCTTAGAGGGTGATCTTCGAAAGGTAATCTTGATAATGTTGATTTAGGCATGACATTGAGAGAGGATCTGTTGTCTATTAGGACTCTTGTGAGTACATCACCCATGCAGCCAACTGAGATGTGAAGTGGAAGATTGTGGTCCACTCCTTCTTCAGGAAGATCTTCGTCACAGAAACTTAGGTTAGTTCCGGAGGAGATGTTGGCAACGATGTTGTTGAATTGGCTTATTGTAACACTTGGTTCTACAAAAGCTTGTTCCAAAACTTTCTGTAGAGCTTCCCTATGAGCTTCAGAACTCAATAGCAGGGAAAGAACAGAAATCCTAGACGGAGTATGTAATAATTGATCTACAATGTTGTATTCACTCCTCTGGATTAACTTCAAGATCTCATCATTTTCTTTCGCTTGAACAGCATTGGTCGGATGATTGTCTTGCCTATGTGGTACTTCCTCTGAAGGTTTCTCCACATTTTCTGTTGTTCTATTGAAGACTCGTCCACTTCTGGTGACTCGACTAACATCAGCAATGTTGACAACAGACGGTAACGGTATTTCCTTACCATTTTCAATAAATGTAGCGTTGTACTTGTATGGTATAGCCTTGCTGGACTCATACGGTACAGGACCTGGTAAGTAGATGACTAGTGGAGCAACTGCTGTCTTCCTGCTGTCATACTTAACTTGCATTGGTTCAACTTGATTAATTTGAGGAGATACGGTAAAGACTTCATCATCTTCTCTGTTGGCGAGAACAGTAATGGTATTGTCATCCATCAGCTTTTGAATGTCGTTGCGAACACGTAAACATCCTCGTGAATTTCTTCGACAAATTCTGCATCTACTGTAAGCGAGGAAATCTGTTCCAAAGTAGGCAAGTCCATTTAAAGTTTTATGGAACCTGACTACCGATCCTTCAAGATCTTCAACTTTGTAGATTTTGTATTCTCCTGGACATCCTTGAACCATGTTGATGTCATGTTCAGTTCTGACTCGGATATGTTGAATCCATCCTAAGTCCAATTGTTCTTGTAATACAGCTTGAACTACGGCACATCCTTGATTATTCTTTGGACAAATATCGCATGTGAAGTAGTTGTGAGGTGGTACATGGCCGTACCCCGCTTGTTTAGCGTGCATCTTGACAAGAATTTCCCCTATCTGACGAATGTCGTAGATTTGAATGACGTTAGGGTGTTGATCTATCAGATTTACTGAAGCTTCTTTATGCTGCGGCAAAGGATTCGCTTGGACGTTTGGATTAGTATCTTTGAAGGATAGCATTCCGCTCTTCACTAATCGTTGGACGTCAATCTTGAAAGGGAAACAGTTCTCAATATTGTGACCTGGTGCCCCCTGATGATAGGGACAAGATTGGTCAGCCTTATACCATGGTGAGGAACTGTTTGTAGGATTTGGAGGACTTCTTGTCTGAATGAGTCCTTTTGCCAGTAATGTTGGAAATAATTCCGCATACGGCATTGGTATGGGGTCAAAGGCAGGATACCTTGGAGCCTGATTGTTGTAATTTGGAGGTCGAACCTGCTGCTGAGGTTGCTGCGACCTTTGTTGAATTTGTTGTTGCGAGACCTGAGGTTGATAAGTTGGCGCTGAGTTAACAACCGGAGTTATTGCTGCAACTTGAGGTTGGAATTTCTTCTTGATTTTGTGCAAGACATTGCTGACATCTTGATCCTTTTTCTTCTGGAAAGAACTTCCATACTTCCTTGGACCAATAAAAGATTCTGGTTCTTTGTTCAAGCGTCCTTCCCGAACTGCTTCTTCTAAACGTACACCCATGTTTACCATCTCGGTAAAGTCACTTGGTGCACTTGCAACCATTCGTCCGTAGTAAAATGGACTCAAAGTTTTGAGATAGATTTTTGTCATTTCTTTCTCTTCAAGTGGTGGACAAATTTGAGCAGCAACTTCACGCCATCTCTGAGCGTATTCCTTGAAGCTTTCTCTATCCTTTTGAGTCATGGCCCGGAGTTGATCTCTGTCGGGAGCCATATCCAGATTGTACTTATACTGTTTGACGAAGGCCTCTCCGAGGTCTCGAAAAGTACGAATCTCTGAACTGTCCAAGTTCATGTACCATTTGAGTGCAGCACCAGTCAGGCTGTCTTGAAAATAATGAATGAGTAATTGTTGATTATCAGTCTGAGTTGACATTCTTCGAGCGTACATTACGAGATGACTTTGTGGGCATGAATTCCCTTTGTACTTCTCGAACTCTAGTACTTTGAATTTGTGAGGAATCTTAACATTTGGAACCAGACAGAGGTCTGCAGCATTCTTTCTAAATAGATCTTGTCCTCGAAGAGTCTTGAGTTCCTTCTGCATTTGCAGAAACTGTTCCTGGAACTCGTCCAATCTTTCATACACGCCAGCATCCTCACTAGGAGCGTGATGATATACTTGTCCGCCCGGTGGAGGAAAAGTATGCATAATCGGTCGTGGAGAAGCCATGACAGCAGATCTTGGAATCTCAGCATTCTGTTGTGTGAAACCCATTGCCGTTGCTCTTGGAACTTCAATTTCCAGAGGTTTGTAACCCTCCGGTGGACGCATATCCATGGTGACTTTTGGAGCTTCAGAAGCTGGAGGTATGTACCCTTCTGGAATAAAGTTATACGGCATGCCCCAAGGTCGATCAGGCGGCATGGTATACTGAGGAATTGGAGTAGAAACAATCTCGGAAACCACAGTCCTTTGCGGTTCTTCTGGCGTTGGTCGATTTTGCGCCACTACCAGGGCTTCTACCATACTATTGAGTCTTTCAACAGTACCTTTGAGAGTATTAATCTCTTCTCTGAGTTCTTCATTCTCTTGCTCAAAGTCTTCCATTCTTTTCTTGCGACTTGAACGAGTGTTGTATGGATGAGACAGCTTGAAAGTCTTGGTTCACCTCCTTCTCCTCCTCTCTTTCTGGAGAAAGGAAAGTGACTATTAGATCCGCGACAATTCTTGTGTCAGTGCGTACGACTAAAGCGATGCATGATATGCAATTAAGTTAATATTTTTCAAGGAAACACCATAATTACGTTATGAAACATCAAACTTTTATTAATTAAGTGAAAACGCCGTTTTTACACACTTTGAAAAGGGAAATACAGAGAAACTGAGAGAAAGGACTCTAAAATTTTGACGAAGAGCCGACTTCACGTTCTAACATCTTCTTCTGTTTCTTGAGCTGAGCGTTTTCTGACGTGAGCTGATCGATGATCCAGGAAGCAGGAGGGATATGATGAGAAAGTGATGATTGTGTCACTTGTCGATCGAGTACTTCAAGTAACTCATCCTTCCTTCTTAGGATGTTTTGAATCTCAACATTTTCCGTGTTGACGATCCGATACTTGTTCCTCCAAGCATTCCTTTCTTGGTATACCTTGTTTAATGCCTCTTGTAATTTTTCAACATCGGTGGAGAAAAGGTAAATTGGTTCCCTTAGGGGAATAGGTTCTTGATGTTGATATGGCATGCTGAGCTTGAATGCTCTGACACGTACCCATTGAAGGTAAGGATCCAGGGAGATGCAAAGATGTTTTCCTAACAATCTTCTCCCTTTGCTGTGTACAAGACGCCAGGCTTGGACAATTTCCTTCTTCAGCATGTTGCCATGATCGTCGATGTTCTTGAAGAACAGACCCTCCAATTGGATGCTACTTGGAATGTTTTTCATGGGATAGCCGTATTGACGACAGGCTAAAGCTGGATTGTAACTGATTCCTCCCTTAGCTCCAATAAGGTGTATGTTGGGAAAACTACCGCAACTGAAGATAATCTTGGTTTCGTCGTTGTCAGGACTACACCACTAAATGTCTGTATGAGTGAGAGACATGATTTTCTGTGACCAGTAAAGGCCATCCCTCATATTCCAGAAAGTGCTAGGCTTTGGCAGGTGCGAAACGAACCATTCGTATAACAACGGTACGCAGCATGTGATTAATCCTCCTTGCTGCAGGTTTCTTGAATGCACAGAGTGATAAGCATCCGCAAGCAAGGTTGGAACTGGATTTCCAATTAAGAAGATCTTAATTGTGTTGATGTCGACGAAATCGTTAATGTTAGGGAACAAAAACAATCCGTAGATAAGCAAAGCCAAGATTTCCTCAAAAGCGCTCATATCTTGGATGCTGACGAAGTACCGAGCTTGATTAAACAGGAATTTGGAGGGAAATCCTTGAATTCCTCCTCTACTCACCATATGAGTTCTGATGTCGACTACGTTCAAAGGAGTAGTTGCAGCAATGATAATGTCGTCAGGATTCTTTTCCAAACCGGAGTACGGATCTTGCGCGTACACGGGTATTCCAATCAGACGAGAGTACTCCTCCAACGTAGGCATGAGCTGATAATCTGGAAAGGTGAAGCAGTGATACGTTGGATCGTAAAACTGTACCAAGGTGGGAAGGAACCCATCCACCATGTTGGTATTGAGCAAAGGCAGAAGTTTTCCATACTTCTCCTTGAAAGCCTGGGGGTTGACCACCAGTTTTCCGAGCTTTCCCAGTTCCTCGACCTGGGGAATCTTGAAGGTGTATTTCCTAGCTCTCTTTCTTCCGTAATCCATGGTATAGATCCTTAAGTCCTTTCTCCGTTTCTCTCTTTCTATGAAGTTCAAAACGTTCGTTATTTAGTTTCCTTGAAAAACGACTCGAAAAAGACTCTTTTGTTTTTAGTTGTTATTAATGAATGATGCATGGATGCATGAATGCACACACAAGAGTTTTAAACAAACATGGAGTTGAAGGGTATAGTGGTCATGAAGTCAAAACGCAAACCTCGCCCCAATGGTAAACTAAGGATAAGGATTTTTGTACCTGTAGAACGGGTTCTAGGGGTCTCAGAGTTTTTGCTCAACCTTAAAGATACGTTGATTGGTATCTATAAGAGAGTTTTCTCTGAGTGTAGTATCTGCGTGACAATTACTTTCGTAATCACCGCTCTACGTCCTAAAAAAGGCTTTAAGTGGGGTTAATGTGTTTCTAGGTCCTCCTGGTACAAATCAGTCTCGGAATGCAGTGGCGCAGTTAATCACAACCAGCCAGGCAAATCCCAAGAGTAGACTTGGAAACCAAGATTAGAGGGTCTTCACCGGGAAGACATCCTCCATCCTATCTTATGTTGCACTCAAATCCGGGTATAGGATTTCTCACCACAAGGGGGAATCAAGCCCTTTCCCGATACAGAATAAACAAAATAAACAAATATAAATGCAGCAAACACATGATATGACACAGAGGTTAGGCAGGACCTCTCTTGTTTGAGGGGGAATTTGGCATCCCTAATTCCTCATTGGGGCTGGACCAGCAACAGGTCAACCATTGGTTTGGATGAAAAACCAAGGTTTTTAACACTTATATCCCCAGCAGAGTCGCCATTTTTCTGTGGTTGTCGTTTTTTTTACCTCCCCGTTTCACTTGGGAGGACGGCACGCTAGACCCTTCACGCGAAATTTGGAAGGAGAATGCGCCCGTGGTGGGATGAATTTTGTTTCAGTTCTTCCTACGATATCACACGAACTTTCTTATTGTCCTACGAGTAGGAAAGGGAAAAAAAGATCTCAACTAAACCCTAGGAGTTTGCTAAATGTGGGGATTTCACCTAGACTAGAAATTCTGGAGTCCGGGGGGTCGGTTATACATAGGGAAGTGTTTAAACACCCTACATATCTGTAGTACTCTACAGGAACCTTCTCTGTGTCATTTGTGTTGGTGTTTGTTGCTAATGATTGGGAAAGTTTCTCCTTTGTGTTAGGAGAGAGAATTGAATTGATTTTAAAAGACAGACAGACAGATAGACAAACTGACTATTTTTGGTATTTTATTAGCTCGCTGAGATTCCTTGTGAACCTCATGCCTACATATCCCTAGTGGAAGTCAGAGCTTAATGTAGTTCGGGGAACTAACTAGGGAAATTAATTATTTTTGGTGCCTTGCTTGAAGCTCAAGGTTGAAGCTTTGAATTAAATCTCTGTTTACAGTAAAGAGACATGAAATCATCTTTACAGAGAGGTATTTGTACTATTCCACCACAAACATTTTAAAAGAGTGACAGAATAACTGAATTCATTTCATTCAAGAGGGGGACCTTACTTGTGTATGTGCAAGTATACCAGTCAAATGCCTCTTAAATGAAAGAAAGATGCTCATCCAAATTAGGGAAAGTTACCACAT
The DNA here is from genome assembly GCF_029867415.1 of Vicia villosa. Lineage (NCBI taxonomy): Eukaryota > Viridiplantae > Streptophyta > Magnoliopsida > Fabales > Fabaceae > Vicia > Vicia villosa. Next base: position 115,470,980 of record NC_081182.1, on the reverse strand, counting down.
GTCTGGGTTTTACTGCCAGCTCATGCCTTTCAAAATCCTAAATGGGAGACTTGATTGAAATTGAAATAAAATGTAATGTTTGTTTGAATGTGGTAGAGTAGTAAAAATATCTCTCTATAGAGATAAGCTATGTATATCTACTGTATAAAAGATTTGACTTTAGCTGGCTTGCATGAGGCCCAAGCTTGAGGCTTTTTGATTGATTTATTGAAATGATAACTCTACTGGGGAGAAATTTAAACTAAGGAGTTTTTTGGTGTTCTGTACAAAGCCCATAATTAAGGCTGACTCTTTTTAGGGAATTTATCTTTTAAAGGGATGAGTCTTTGAATTTAAAGGAGTGATTTTGGAAGCTAACCCTTTCCAGGGGTTTTGACTCAGCTGGAGAAATTGTCTGTTAAAAGACTGATTTTTTGTCATGTTTTTTTGGAGGCTGACCCTTTCCAGGGGTTTTTTTGACTCTTTTGGGGAAATTATCTCCTAAGCGAATGAATCTTTGGTTTTTTGAAGGACTGAATTTGGAGGCTAACCCTTTCCAGGGGTTTTTGTTAAAATGAAAGAATGTGTGGAGGCTAACCCTTTCCAGGGATTTTGAAAGAGTGTGTGGAGGCTAACCCTTTCCAGGGATTTTTGTTAAAATGAAAGAATGTGTGGAGGCTAACCCTTTCCAGGGATTTTTATTAAAATGATTGAATGATTTGGAGGCTAACCCTTTCCAGGGGTTTTTGTTAAAAATGATAGAATGTGTGGAGGCTAACCCTTTCCAGGGATTTTTATTAAAATGGATGGCAGAAAGATTATCTAGTGGAGACTTCTTGTTTAAAGCCCAAGATGAAGGCTGACTCTTGCTGAGGATAAGCAAACATGAATCCTAGACCCTGCTAAGGAAAATTGATGAAGATAAGGGTGACAGAGACTGTCCATGTCTCTCATTCCAAAAATATACTCAATATGAAATTGAGACAATCTTAGCTTGTTTAAAGTCTGGTTTAAATTGGAAGAAACTCACCAGGGTATGTTAAAAGGTGACTAAAGACCTGTTCCTATGTTTATAAGAAACCTGATGGGTCCTTGTATACAAGCTCAAGAGGAAGCTGGAAATGCTTTTAAGAAGCCTGTGGGTCCTTGTACAAAGCCCAAGAGGAGGCTAATCGAGGGTCCTTGTTATAGCACAAGATAAAGCTATGTAGTTTTGAACTTATTTTGGCTTTAAGCAAAGGGGTAAGAGGTTTCACCGGGAATAATTCCTCTTTGGGTGGATGTATCCTATTTTTTTGGATTCTAAGGTTTTTGCCAAGATGTTTCACCGGGAATAATTCATCTTGGGGGTTTGAACTACAGATCTCTAATTAGGAAAGAGCCTTCACCGGGAAGACATTCTCAATCCTAGGCCATATTCCTATAATATATATATAGTTTAACTGTCCTAGGGTTTACACTAAAACGTAGTTCTAAACAAATATATGTACAGTTTATATTTTACAGTAATTTAAATAAAGACTGTAAATTGAAAGCTTGTAAAGCCTAACCTGGATGGAGTGGAGGCCTTTGAAGAAGTATGTACAAAGCCTTACCAGTAATTTTTTGTTGTTTTGTTGATAACAGTTGAATATTTATTATAAACAGTTAAGGGTTTTGAAAACAGAAGAAGTGAAGATGGACAAAGGTCACATAGGTATCTGAAGAGTTTCACCGGGAATAATGCCCTTCAAATACCAGAAGAATGTTTTGAAAACAGAAAGGAGATTTTGTAAATACAGTTTTGAAAAGCAAACTATGAAAAGAAAAAGGTGTTGGGTCTTACACTCTATTAGAGGCCCAAAGATTATTTACTGTTTGTGAAGCAGTGAAAATGAAGATTGGAATGATGTAAGTTTTTGTTGTTTGAAAACCTTAATCATCTTGTTTAATCGGAGATTGAAAACAATTTTGAAAATTGACAAAAGTCAACTTAATTAAGGTAAAGATAAAGATCTTCACCTAATTAAGACCTAAACAATTAGGGTTTTATCATAAAATTATCCACAAAATAATTAGGTTAAAACAAAATGAGTATATACATTTAAAGTATTTAAGAAAACACTTAAAAACATACTACTTTAAACCTAATAAAAATATATGAAATAATAATATTTTTATGATTTTTTTGATTATTCACAAAATAGATATATTAAATAACAAGTGTGTGAAAAATGAAGTGAAAATAACTTAATTTGATAGGTGAATTAATTGTGTGAAGTTTGTGAGAAAAATGAAAGAAAATGGGTGTTAAAAAAATAGTTTTGGCCTTGGAGGATTTGAACCCACGCCCTCTAGGTTACACACCCAAAACAAACACCACTGAGCCAACGCACGTGTGGTGATAGTAAGCTGGTTTCAATGCAATTCATATAGTGTTCAAGTGTATAGAAGCAAAAAAGAAAATAAAATCAAAAGGTCTGAGGCGAGGGGGATTCGAACCTCAGACCTTGGGCATGAGGAGACTAAGAGCGCATGTGTGGCCACTGGGGCAAGTTATTCATTCGTTTATGAAACGCATATCATTAAATATAAAATAAACTCTGCCCAGAGATTTGAAAAATGGCGCCACCCTCCATCTTCGTCTTCAACCTCAAGCTCCAACATTTTTGAAATTCTGATTCTCTCAAATCTCAACCAATGGCCAAGGTGTAAACATGAAACTTGTTCTTAATTCACTCACGATTCTAAATATGTAACTAACACAAATTTATATTGACTACATCTAACTAATTTACTAGAAAACGTGAAGAACCCTAAAATTTAAAAATCAAATTAAATGGCTATACTGAAAGATAAATGAATGATGATAGAGGGTTTTCAATCCTCTGATGATGCTGAACAAGATAGAATCGAGCTTTATAACAAAGAGTGCTTAAATTAAAGAGGTGGAGTTCAGAAACTTACCTCTGAAACTGAAGGTCGTGAGGATGATGGAGAGCACCTGGGTTTGTATGAATGTTCCTAAAAGCTTCCTTGGGACTCAGTGATGCTAACTGGATGCTTGTGGTGACCTCAAACCTTCTGAATTGCTCTATTCGGCTTCTTCGATTTGAGCTTCAAGTGAACATGGAGGATGATGAATCTGCAGTTACAGATGAGCTGCGACCATCTGAACAGCTTCACTATGATCTGAGGAACGTGCCTGGATGCCTAACCTTGCTTGGAACCTCCTGAATTGTTCTGTGGTCCTCCAACTGCAAGTGCTCCAAATGAGAGGTGGAGATGATGATTCTCCACGCCCAGAAGTGTTCCAGAGGTTTGGATCACCTCTAAATGCCTCCCTCAATGTGTTTGAATACTTACTTTCAAAGAGAGAGCTTTGGTTTGAAGAATCCGAGTCTTCTTGCCAAAGGACCTTTGAAAAACTAAGTATGAAGAAAGAAAAGAGAAAGCAAGAATTCTGTTGCTTTGGTGTGTTTTGCTACTGAGGTATGCTCTCCTATTTATAGGCAAATGGTTCAGTATAGTTGCAGAGGAGTGAGCTTGCTTAGTGAGGTTGATTTGGTTATCTTGGCCATGAAGGAAGTTTGCAAATATCTCTTATGCAATGATGAGAATTTTGATTCCATTTGATCAATCCCCTAGCCCTCGATTTTGCTTGATCTTAGGGGACAATTCTGAGACAGAAATGAGCTCTAATTGGTTGGTGAGAAGATTCCTTGGGTGATTCATCAGTTTGCCATAAATTCCCAAATGTAATCATTACATAATCACATGTTCTTGTTTTGGGAATCTTCCTCAATTCTTATGCTATGGTGAAAATGAATGCATGGCATGTTTTCAGATGTGGTATGGGTCGTGTAGCATCCATAAGTGAGGTCATGTGCACAAAATTTCAAAGTTCAAAAATGAGGCATGACCTATAATTTCACTTCATGAGGCCAACTTTGAACAAGCATAACTCTTAGCTCAAAATGAATTTGGAGAAGGTTGAACACAATTTGGAAAGCCCTAAAAACATCTACTTCAAATCATTAGTTTATGGTTTCTTCAGAATCCTTTGGCAAATTTGTGAAAAATGAGGCCAAAGTTGGAAGAAAACTAGGTTAAAACACTTAGAAAATTTTCTAAGTCTTTATGACCTAAAACTTCAAAATTTCCAAATCTCTTAAATGGTTGATCTTTTGAAAAAAGTTGCTATGTAAGATGTTGTTTTATTTTGCAAGATCTGCAACTTTCATGTTGGAAGTTTTTTGAGTTGTGTAGGTGAAATTTTGAGTTCCCACAATGCCCTTAAAAACCCTAATTCCCGACTTTTTGCTCCTTGATGATTCTCTTTGAATTTCTTTGGTCAAATGACTTTAATATCCATATATTGATGATATTGATCCTTGAAAGTCATGGTTTGACCAAAAATATTAAAAGTCAAAGGTGATCCCATACAATTGACTTTTTCCAAATAAAGTGAGATTTTGGACTTTTGTGTGGAATTAAGATCTTCTCCTCAAATGAGTGATGTAAATGGATTATATTGAGTTAGTAGAGGTTCTTGAATCATATCTTGAGTTTTGGATCCATGCCCTGATTAAAAGTCAACTATCCTGGTGAATTAGGTCAAAAAAACCCTAATTGTCGACCAGATGAAAATGATGACTGCAGGCTTTGAATTGAGGTGTGATGTCCATTGGATCTTGTCATATGAGCTATTTGAAGATGATTGATGTATTTGAATGATCCCCTGGGGATTTTTAGGGTTTCCCAAAGGTAATCCCTGATTTTAGTCCTTGATAGGCTCAAAAACCCTAGTCTGGCAACCTGAGTAAACCTGTACTCAGATGACTGGATGTCTAATCAATCATGGGTGAAAAAATGGAGCTTTTGAGTCCTATGATTGTGTTAGAGACTAATCCTTCTACTGATTGATCCTTTGCCTGAGTTTTCTTGTTTTTGAACATCCTCGATTAAATGCCAGATGAAGAAGTGACTGCTCTGGGTACTTGTTTTGACCTGATGAAAATCCTGAAGATATGTCATCTCAGGGGGGTCAAAAATTAGGGTATGACACCCATGCAAATGGACATTCATTGGCGAGAAAAATACTATGAGCAGGATATTACTGGGTGACAATGGAAGCTGGCTGTTTCCAATATGCAAGAACATGTCACAAATGCCAAATCTACGCTGAAAAAATAAATATGCCGCCTAATCCGTTGAACGTCCTGAGTTCGCCATGGCCGTTTGCAATGTGGGGGATTGACATGATAGGGATGATCAAACCGAAAGCTTCTAATGGACACCGATTCATATTGGTTGCCATAGATTACTTCACTAAATGGGTTGAAGTTGCTTCTTACACTAATGTGACAAAACAAGTAGTCACCCGATTCATCAAGCATAACATCATCTGCCAGTATGGGGTTCCAAACAGGATCATCACCGACAATGGGTCGAATCTAAGTAATAACATGATGAAGGAACTGTGCGAGGATTTCAAGAATGAACACCACAATTCTTCACCATACAAGCCTAAGATGAATGACGTTGTCGAAGCTGCGAACAAAAACATCAAAATGATAATACAAAAGATGGTGAAAACATACAAGGACTGGCACGAAATGCTTCCATTCGCCCTGCACGGTTACAAAACTTCGATACGCACATCCATAGGAGCAACACCATTTTCCTTGGTTTATGGTATGAAAGTAGTCCTCCCTATCGAAGTGGAGATTCCTTCATTACGAGTTCTGGCTGACACAAAGTTAGAAGAATCAGAATGGGTAAAAACCTATTTTGATCAGCTTAATCTCATTGAAGAAAAGCGACTGACGGCTTTGTGTCACGGGTAACTCTATCAAAAAAGGATGAAGAAAGAGTTCAATAAAAAGGTCTCTCCTCGAACTAACAAAGAAGGTGATGTCGTCCTCAAGAAAATTCTACTACCTCGACTAAATGCCCATCGAAAGTGGACACCTAACTACGAAGGTCCATATGTCATAAAAATGTATTCTCAGGAGGAGCACTTGTCCTCACTACAATGGAAGGGGATGAGCTAGCGCACCCAATCAACTTCGATGCGGTCAAGAAATATTACGCCTAACGAAGGCAGGGACATAGGCTATGTACCGAAGACGAACTACAAAGGATAAGGATTCATATAATCATTCACTTCTACAAGCAAATGATTACTGGGACCCCCGAAAACAAAAGAGCAACGACGGTATTAATATCATTTATATTTGTCATTTTCTTTTCACATCTCTTACATTCGCCGATTTAAAGCAATATCAATAAAATTTTCTTTTCTTCATACCGCGTTTTCTCGTTATTTCAATACCATTTGCAAAGGACAAAATTTTCATAAACTTTATACTTAATTTATTATGGGGAACTTACAAAACAAATTTTCAACACAAAAGCAACGAAATGAAACTGCGAAAAGTCTCCGGAGGATGACATGTGCTCTTCGCCACGATCAGTTTGATCTATCACGATCCTTTTACAAAGGATATTTTACAATCACAAGCAAAATTATCAATGGATTACTCAAATACAATCCGAACTAGGATTTATTCTAAAGAAAACATCCCTCACATCTCAAAATGTCTAGACAAATTCAAGGGTTCACAAGGAGATAAACTTCGGGATCACCATACGTACATACGCATTGGCATTCATACATGCAACATTTACACTCGACATCCAGACATCTCACTATCAAACATTGCTCATATACAAAAGGTTCATACATCCACATTGTACAAACAATGGGATCACATGCATGTACATGGTTCATACGCATTTACAATACAACTTTTTACACAGGTGATCTTGCTAGCACTATAGCAAGTAAGTTTTTTTACACAGGTGATCTTGCTAGCACTATAGCAAGAATATCTTTTTACGCAGGAAAACTTGCTAGAACCATAGCATGTAATCCCTTCTTACGTAGGTAAACTTGCTAGAACCATAGCAAGTAATCCCTTTTTACACAGGTAAACTTGTTAGAACTATAACAGGTGATCCTTCCTCATCCAGGATGTACGCAAGGGCTTACTAGAACTATAGTAAATCCTTCCCTTTACACAAACTGCGAAAACTTACTAGAACTATAGTAAGTAAATTATTTACAAACTGCGAAAGCTTGCCAGCACTATAGCAAGTGGACCATTTCTTTTATACAACGGACTGCGAGTCTTCGCTATGTAAGTCTCAGTCTTTTGCAAGACGATCCTCTTTCACCTTTCAATACATGTTAAATTTAGGGATCTTCCATTATTTAATCACTCTTCGATCCGGAAAACGTGAAACCTGCGTAATCTCACACCATTCAATCCAAGATAATGAAATAGGGCAGCTGTCATACCCCAAAATTTACCCGATACGATTCATGTCTATTAATTTATTGAGGGTATCTAAATTAGGAGTTATGGGGTTTAATATTTGTATTGTTAAACCAAATCTCTTATAAAAAAACCTTCTAATTGAATAAGGGGGTGTATCTATAGGATGTCCTTTGAGCCTGATTGAAAATTTAAGCCCATTAACTTGTTCCTAATTTTTTATTTTTTATTTTTTGGTTTAAATTATATATTTCGGTTTTTCCCTATTTAAAACATGTTTTTTTCCAACATTAATTTCTTTTTATACAAACTATGTATAAATTATTATCTTTATTTTATTATTTAGTTAGTATTATCATTAAAAACAAATCTATTATATCAATTATATTAATATTACTATTAATCATTATTATTAAAATCAAATCTTATATTTATGAATCAAATATATTACAATCAAATACAAATCAATCTAATCTAATCATCTAATTTACAACAAATTGAATCATTCCTAATATGAATTAACCCTAAGGCTATAAATAAGAAACCTAAGTCTACAGAAAGAGGAGAAAGAAGAAAACCCTAATCTAAAAGACGAAGAAAGAGAGATCGGAGAAGGGTGTTGAAGCGTGAAGTCTTCAACCTTGCGCCGACACCTGCAAGCAAAAAAGAAGAGGATTAATAAGGATATTGGAGCTTACACAATACAAAATTCAAGATAAAAGGTAACCCGAGACACTAAGCTTAGGTTTATATGTCGAATGCATGTGTGTTTTGATGTTGGTTTTTGGATATTTAGGGTTAGGGTTCTTCAACTTAGGGTTAGATTAACACCTCCTGAATTAATATTAAACAAAAAAAATACACCTCATGCGTTCTAGTTAAAAGAAAGAATAACTAATTTTTTTAAATTACATGATTAATTTTAAATAATTGTTATTTGGTTCGATTATGTTTAATAGTCGCGCTGATTAATAATATTTCTTCGGATTAAAAATATTCAAATTGATATTAATAATTGGATATAATTTTATATGCACAATTAAGGTTTAATTCGTTAATTGTTTTAATCGAATCAATCGATTACAATGATTAGCGACAAAAATTAATTTTTGTCAAGCTAATTTATATTAGGGTCGATTTATTAATTGGTTTAATCAAATCAATTGATTATGATGATTAATAATCAATTATTCAATTTACTTTAATTTAAATAATTTATTCAAAACAATTCAAATTACTAAAGGTTTTAATCGAATCAATCGGTTACGATAATTAGTCATTTTTTACTAATTTACTAATTATGTTGATCAAATCAATTGATCAATGCGGTTAATAAAATTTCAAAATATTTAAAAGGGTTGTATGCCATATAATAAACTTTTAACATCTTCACAAACTGCGAATTACACAAAACTGCGACAATTACCAAACTACGTACGGTAATTTAAAATACATTTCAACATGCAAATTACAAAGGCGTACAACCTCTAAAAAACACCTACATACCCCGAACTACGTAGACTCTTATCCTCCCTGAGGAGGTACGTATGCACTTGATAATCAAGGCGAGTCCCCTTCCCAAAAAATTCAATAGGTTTAAGGTTTAGCCTATTAACTTTCTGTCACCTTTCTTTACATAGCTATAAACCTTACCTTAATGCTCTTAAGCCATAAACCTTTGTCTTATATAAAACCTTAGGAAAGGGTTAAGGGTGCCTAACACCTTCCCTTGAACTTATTATAATAACTTATCCAGATCTCTAATCTTCGTAGGGTTTCCAATTCGCCCTCGTAGAATAGGTGGCGACTCTAAAATCTAAATTTTTAGAACAGGTTACTACAATCGTGTTTGTGTTCCTGATATTGCCGAACTTCGAAAAAGTATTCTTGAAGAAGGACACCAAAGTGGGTTGAGTATTCATCCTTGTGCTACCAATATGTATCATGATTTGAAGAAGTTATTTTGTTGGCCGGGATTGAAGAAAGAAATTACTGAATTTGTTTATTCTTGTTTGACTTGCCAGAAGTCGAAAATTGAACATCAGAAACCGTATGGTGCTACGCAATCGTTGTTTATTTTGGAATGGAAGTGGGACAACATATCTATGGATTTTGTTTCTGATTTTCCAAGGACAGTTAAGAATTGTGAAGCTATTTGGGTTATTGTGGACATATTGACGAAGTCTGCTCACTTTATACTGATGAGAATGGATTATTCGATGGAAAAGTTAGCTCAGTTGTATATTGAGAAGATTGTGAGTTTACATGGTATTCCCTCAAGTATTGTGTCAGATAGAGATCCAAGGTTTACATCAGGATTCTAAGAAAGTTTGAAGAAAGCGTTAAGTACTAAGTTGAGATTGAGTTCTGCTTATCATCCGCAGAATGATGGTAAGACGGAGAGGATGATTCAATCGTTGGAAGATTTGTTGCGTGCTTGTGTGCTGGAAAGGGGTGATGTGTGGGATAGTAATTTACCATTGATTGAATTTACCTACAACAATATTTTTCATTCAAGCATTGGTATGTCTCCGTTTGAAGCTTTGTATGGTAGAAGATGTAGGACGCCATTATGTTGGTATGAGTCCGGTGAGAGTGCGGTAATTAGACCAGAGATGGTTCAAGAAACGACGGAAAAGATTAAAATGATTCAAGAGAAGATGAAAGCTTCTTAGAGTCGTCAGAAGAGCTATCACGATAAGAGGCGGAGAACACTGTAATTTAAAGAAGGAGATCATATGTTTCTGAGAGTGACTCCTACGACGGGTGTTGCTCGAGCGCTGAAGTCAAAGAAGTTAACACCGTATTTTATTGGTCCGTTTCCGATTACGTAAAGAGTCAGAGAAGTGGCTTATCGTTTTGCTTTACCATCGATACTTGAAAATTTGCATGATGTATTTCATGTGTCTCAATTGCGAAAATACATTGCGGATCCGTCTCATGTGATCCAAGTTTACGATGTGCAAGTAAAGGACAATTTGATAGTTGAGGCATTGCCTATGAGAGTCGAAGACCGAAAGTTGAAGCAGTTGCATGGTAAAGAAATAGAATTGGTCATAGTAGCTTGGGGGGGAGCAGCAAATGGGAATGTTACATGGGAGCTGGAGTGTCAGATGAAGGACTTTTATCCTGAGCTGTTCACTTGAGGTATGTTTTCGAGGACGAAAATTCTTTTAGTAAGGGAGAGTTGTAACACCCCATAATTTCATAAATTAATTTAATTAAGATTTAAGTTGATTATTGGAACTAATTAAGTTAATTGGTTTAGTGAGAAAAGTGGGATGGAAATAATTAGGCTTGATGTGGTGTTAGTAATGAGGGGGTGCTAAGTGTAAGGCCTATTGAAGTTATTTCTATTTTTTTTATTAAGGGAAAATTGTAGAAATAAGGAAAATAGAAGGCAAAAGGGAAAAATAAGAGAAAGAAGTAGAGAACGTGAAACGGAAGAGGAGCGAAAGTACGAAGAAGAGGAATTCCAAGGATCTTTAATCAAGGTAAGGGGAGACTCTTATGGTTAATATCTATTATGTGATTATTTGTGATAGAATTGATTAAGATATGGTTTGATTCACATAGATATATTGGTATTGGGATCGTTAGGTTTAGGAATATCGTAGTTTAGGGTAATTGAAGAGATTGCATGAAGTATTGATTGATAATGTGTTTTTATTGATGTTTGATGATGTATGATGGTGTATATGGTGATTTTATACCTTTAATTGATGTTTAAGAACAATTTTAGGTGGAGCCTGTGTAAAATCGTAGGTCAGTCACAGAGGTGCAAATCTGCATAATCGCACGTCTGCTAAGCGGCCTCAGGCTCGCTAAGCGGATGCTGTTTGTTTTTCAAAAATTAATTAGGCTCGCTAAGAGGAGATAGTCTGCTAAGCGGAGGTCCCAATGTAGTTCTCCTTTGTGATATGCCGCTTGAAGAGGGGTTATTGAATTTTGATACCATAAGCGCGCTAGAGGCCGATAAACGGAACCTGTAGTTTAGAAAATTCCAAAACTTTGAAAAATCATAACTTTTGATCCGTATATCCGTTCTTAGTGCCGTTTTGGGCGTTGTAAATAAAATTAAATATTTTATATGATGAATTGATGGGATGGGTAGTGACCTGACTTAATTTTAAAAATTAACTTAATTGCTTTGTGAAATGAAATATTGTGCATATGTGTGATTGTGTGAATATGGCAATGTTTCGGTGTGATGATAGATGAATTGTGGTTATTGTTATGATTATCGTGATAAATGTGTAAAAAATTGAATGATTTTGCAAACATGTGCATACTTTATCGGTGATGAAAATGGTGAGTTATGGTGAGAGGATGCGGTGCATCGGATTGGTGATGTTTTAAGTATGTTATATGTGTGCATTCATTCATACACATTTCGGTGATGGATCCCGTCAATGTTTCAATCAATGGTAGACATGATTCCTATGGTGTGGAATTTGTGTCAGTAGGGTCGTATCTCAATGAGGCTTAGATCAGTCAGGTGGATTATTTCCACGGTTTGTTGGTACCACATGCATAGTGTCACTTGGTCATATGCATCTATGTTATAACATGATTGAATTAATTTCAGTGTTGTGTTTGGTGTTGTATTTGTTATGGTTGATGAATTGTAATTGAAATCTGAATATATTGCAATTTGGGTGAATGATATGTTATGATGTTTTGTTGCTTATGAATGCATAATATTTATTAATTATCAATGAGACTCACCCTTACATGTTGACATTTTCAGATTAAGAAGTAGGGGCGTATTTCTCGGTGAGGATGGCTTGTAGAGTTCATCCGTTAGTTGGTGTCGTGTCAGTCATGCTCTGATAGTGTAACACTGGGAAACGATTTAGTTTAGAGTTTAACTACGTACTCTATTTCATGGTTTTCGGTTTTGTTTTGTTACTTTGGTTTTGGTGATGCGTCTTTTCCGTTGTGTTAAACATGATATTGTATTGTGCCAAATCGTTTCCAATAATGCATGACAGATGACATATGTTTTGGTTTAAATTAATTCTGGCACCCTTGGTTGCATGTTTTTACTCTGATTATCTTAATAATCGCTGCGGGGTCTAGAAGGATGTTACAAGTATGAAACAAAAATGGATACATTATACATTATATAATGCATTATTATATTTTTAAAAACAATACATTACATTTTACAGTAAAACAAAACAAAAACAATTCATCCACTAATGACTCTTCATTTTCTAGTACATTTGTATATTTTTTATAAAAAATTATGTAAAATTATATGATTATATATTAAATAATATATAAAATATAAAATATAAATAATATGTTCAGGGACAGGGAATTCGTGGGGCAGAGGATACTTTTCCATTCCGCTCCCCAAAGTGTCATCGGGGGAACTTTTCCCTCTATCCCCATCCCCACGGAGGAAACAAATTGTTAGAACAAGATTTGTTCTGATCAATTATCTTAGTTTTGATGATAACAATAATATGAATTTTGCTTAAGATAATATGGTACTCTAATCCAATGCAATTTCCTTTTCAGGAAATATATAAAGAGTACGCATAATTCAGCACTCAGAAGCTTTGTCTCAAGGGTTCAGCATGCAACATCAGAACATGGTCTGGCAAGACATCAGAAGATGGTCGAAGCAGAATCAGAACATGGGTCTATGGAAGCATCAGAAGAACAAGAGAACAGAAGCACTGAAGTTCTGATGGTATCACGCTCAGAAGCACTTCAAGGTCAGAAGATCAGAAGATGCTTTGCACCAAGCTGTTTGACTCTGATGATATTCAAACATTGTATTCACAAACATCAGATCAGAAGGAAGTACAAGTGGCAAGCTACGCTGACTGACAAAAGGAACGTTAAAAGCTATTCTAGGCTACGTCAGTAGACACAGCGTGAACAAGGCTCGAGGTAGTTGACAAAAGCGTATAACATTAAATGCGATGCTGTACGGAACACGCAAAGCATTAAATGCACTCAACGGTCATCTTCTTCAACGCCTATAAATATGAAGTTCTGATGAGAAGCAAGGTTAACGATTCTGCACCAAAACAACTCATATTAACTTGCTGAAACTCTGTTCTATTCAAAACTCAGAATCTTCATCTTCATCAAAGCTCACTACATTGCTGTTGTAATATATTAGTGAGATTAAGCTTAAACGTTAAGAGAAATATCACAGTGTGTGATTATCGCTTTTAAGAAGCAATTGTAATACTCTTAGAATTGATTACATTAAGTTGTAAGGAACTAGAGTGATCGTGTGGATCAGAATACTCTAGGAAGTCTTAGAAGTTATCTAAGCAGGTTGTAACTAGAGTGATCGTGTGGATCAGTATACTCTAGAAAAGTCTTAGAGGGTATCTAAGCAGTTGTTCCTGGAGTGATCAGTGTGTGATCAGAAGACTCTGGAAGACTTAGTTGCTGACTAAGTGGAGAACCATTGTAATCCGTGCGATTAGTGGATTAAATCCTCAGTTGAGGTAAATCATCTCTGCGGGGGTGGACTAGAGTAGTTTAGTTAACAACGAACCAGGATAAAAATAACTGTGCAATTTATTTTTATCTGTCAAGTTTTTAAAGCTACACTTATTCAAACCCCCCCTTTCTAAGTGTTTTTCTATCCTTCAATTGGCATCAGAGCGCCGGTTCTAAGGTGCAAGCACTTAACCGTGTTTAGAAAAGATTCAGGAAGAGAAAAACGCTTCAGTAAAAGATGGCTGGTGAATCTGAAAAATCTACACCTGCATCTACATCTGGCTCTGCTGAGCAATACAACGGTAACAATGGTTATACTAGACCGCCGGTATTTGATGGTGAAAACTTTGAATACTGGAAAGATAAACTGGAAAGTTACTTTCTTGGTCTAGATGGTGATCTATGGGATCTTCTGATGGATGGTTACAAACATCCAGTAAATGCCAGTGGCGTAAAGCTGACAAGGCAAGAAATGAATGATGATCAGAAGAAGCTTTTCAGGAATCATCATAAATGCAGAACTGTTTTGCTGAATGCTATCTCTCATGCTGAGTATGAGAAGATATCTAACAGGGAAACGGCCTATGACATATATGAGTCCTTGAAAATGACTCATGAAGGAAATGCTCAAGTCAAGGAGACTAAAGCTCTAGCTTTAATCCAGAAGTATGAAGCCTTCAAGATGGAGGATGATGAAGACATTGAAAAGATGTTTTCAAGATTTCAAACTCTTACTGCTGGATTGAGAGTTCTTGACAAGGGATACACCAAGGCTGATCATGTAAAGAAGATCATCAGAAGCTTACCCAGAAGATGGGGTCCTATGGTGACTGCATTCAAGATTGCAAAGAATCTGAATGAAGTTTCTCTGGAAGAGCTTATCAGTGCCTTGAGAAGTCATGAAATAGAGCTGGACGCAAATGAGCCTCAAAAGAAAGGTAAGTCTATTGCATTAAAATCCAATATCAAGAAATGCACTAACGCTTTTCAGGCTAGAGAAGAAGATCCTGAAGAATCAGAATCTGAAGAAGAAGATGAACTGTCCTTGATCTCCAGAAGGCTAAATCAACTCTGGAAAACCAAACAAAGGAAGTTCAGAGGCTTCAGAAGTTCAAAGAAATTTGAACGTGGAGAATCTTCTGATGACAGAAGATTTGACAAGAAGAAGGTCATGTGCTATGAATGCAATGAGCCTGGACACTTCAAGAATGAATGTCCAAAACTTCAGAATGATAATCCCAAGAAGAAGTTTCATCAGAAGAAAGGTCTTATGGCAACCTGGGATGAGTCAGAAAATGATTCAGACTCTGAAGATGAGCAGGCTAACTGTGCGCTGATGGCGACAGAAGATGACGAATCAGAATCTACATCAGAATCAGATTCTGAAGAGGTATTTTCTGAACTTACTAGAGATGAGTTAGTTTCCGGTCTAACTGAACTTCTGGAATTCAAGTCTCAGATGAGTCTCAAATACAAAAAGCTGAAAAAGCTATTTGAATTTGAAACAAAGAAGCTTGAGTTGGAGAATTCTGAATTAAAAGAAAAACTTTTAAAATTATCCAATAATGTTGGATCTCCTTCTGATTCAGAAAAATCCACTCCCAGTCTAAACCATATTCTGAAAGAATATGATTTAAGTTTCAGGAAGTTCTTATCTAGAAGTATTGGCAGAAGTCAGCTAGCTTCTATGATATATGCTGTGTCTGGAAACAAAAGAGTCGGCATTGGTTTTGAGGGTGAAACCCCATACAAACTTGAACCTGTTGATGAAATGAAATTCACATACAAGCCATTGTATGATCAGTTCAAGTATGGCCACTCCCATGATATTAGGCACACTTCACATGCTCAAAGCTTTCACATAACACACACCAAAAAGCATGTGACACAACCTAGGAAATATCATGAAACTCACATTAAGAATTATCATGCTGTTCCTCCTATTGCTTACAATGTTAAACCCAAGTTCAATCAGAACTTGAGAAAATCTAACAAGAAAGGACCCAAGAGAATGTGGGTACCTAAGGATAAGATTATTCCTATTGCAGATATCCTTGACTGCAAAAAGGACAAAGCACAACATGTCATGGTACCTGGACTCTGGATGCTCACGACACATGACAGGAAGAAGGTCTATGTTCCAAGACCTGGTGCTTAAATCCGGAGGAGAAGTCAAGTTTGGAGGAGATCAGACGGGCAAGATAATTGGCTCTGGAACTATAAAGTCTGGTAACTCTCCTTCCATTTCTAATGTACTTCTTGTAGAAGGATTATCACATAACCTCTTATCTATCAGTCAATTGAGTGACAATGGTTATGATATAATCTTTAATCAAGAGTCTTGCAAGGCTGTAAATCAGAAGGATGGCTCAATCCTATTTACAGGCAAGAGGAAGAACAACATTTATAAGACAGATCTGCAAGATCTTATGAGTCAGAAGGTGACTTGTCTTATGTCTGTTTCTGAAGAGCAGTGGGTCTGGCACAGAAGATTAGGTCATGCTAGTTTGAGAAAGATTTCTCAGATTAACAAACTGAATCTTGTCAGAGGACTCCCTAATCTGAAATTCAAATCAGATGCTCTGTGTGAAGCATGTCAGAAGGGTAAGTTCTCCAAACCTGCATTCAAGTCCAAGAATGTTGTTTCTACCTCAAGGCCATTAGAACTCTTGCACATTGATCTGTTTGGCCCAGTCAAAACAGCATCTGTCAGAGGGAAGAAATATGGATTAGTCATCGTAGATGATTATAGCCGCTGGACATGGGTAAAATTCTTGAAACACAAGGATGAGTCTCATTCAGTGTTCTTTGATTTCTGCATTCAGATTCAATCTGAAAAAGAGTGTAAAATCATAAAGGTCAGAAGTGATCATGGTGGTGAATTTGAGAACAGATCCTTTGAAGAATTCTTCAAAGAAAATGGTATTGCCCATGATTTCTCTTGTCCTAGAACTCCACAGCAAAATGGAGTTGTAGAACGAAAGAATAGGACTCTGCAAGAAATGGCCAGAACCATGATCAATGAAACCAATATGGCTAAGCATTTCTGGGCAGAAGCAATAAACACTGCATGCTTTATTCAGAATAGAATCTCTATCAGACCTATTCTAAATAAGACTCCTTATGAATTGTGGAAGAATAGAAAGCCCAACATTTCATATTTCCATCCTTTTGGATGTGTATGCTTTATTCTGAACACTAAAGATCATCTTGGTAAATTTGATTCCAAAGCTCAAAAATGTTTCCTTCTTGGATATTCTGAACGCTCAAAAGGCTACAGAGTATACAATACTGAAACATTGATTGTAGAAGAATCAATCAATATCAGGTTTGATGATAAGCTTGGTTCTGAAAAACCAAAGCAGTTTGATAATTTTGCAGATTGTGATATTGATATATCAGAAGTTGTTGAGCCAAGAAGCAACGCATCAGAAGCAGAGCTTCTCAGAAGCAAAGAATCTGAAGATCAAGTATCAGCTTCTCTGGAGAATCTAAGCATATCTGAAGAACCATCTGTCAGAAGATCATCCAGACTCATCTCTGGTCATTCAGAAGATGTCATTCTTGGAAAGAAGGATGATCCAATCAGAACAAGAGCATTCCTTAAGAACAATGCAGATTGTCAATTAGGTCTTGTATCTTTGATCGAGCCAACTTCTGTTGATCATGCTCTAGAAGATCCAGACTGGATAATTGCTATGCAAGAAGAACTGAATCAGTTTACAAGGAATGATGTTTGGAATCTTGTTCCTAGACCAGATGGATTCAATATAATCGGTACAAAATGGGTCTTCAGAAACAAGCTCAGTGAGAAAGGTGAAGTGGTAAGGAACAAAGCCAGACTGGTGGCTCAGGGTTATAGTCAGCAAGAAGGGATTGACTATACAGAAACCTTTGCACCAGTGGCCAGGTTAGAATCTATTCGTCTATTAATTTCATTTGCCACTCAACATAACATGACTCTCTATCAAATGGATGTTAAGAGTGCCTTCTTAAATGGTTATATAGATGAAGAAGTTTATGTCCATCAACCTCCTGGTTTTGAAGACTCTATGTCTCCTAATCATGTTTTTAAATTAAAGAAATCGTTATATGGATTGAAACAAGCTCCCAGAGCTTGGTATGAACGCTTAAGTTCTTTCCTTCTGAATAATAGTTTCACTAGAGGAAAAGTGGACACTACTCTCTTTTGTAAAACCTTTAAAAGGGATATTTTAATTTGTCAAATATATGTAGATGATATTATTTTTGGAACATCTAATGCTACACTTGGAAAGGAGTTTGCTGAGTCTATGCAGGCTGAGTTTGAAATGAGCATGATGGGAGAACTCAAGTATTTCCTTGGAATACAAATAAATCAAACATCAGAAGGAACGTATGTTCACCAAACCAAGTATGTGAAGGAACTTCTGAAGAAGTTTAATCTTCTAGACTGCAAAGAAGCCAAAACTCCTATGCATCCAACATGCATCCTAGGTAAGGATGAGGTAAGTAAGAAGGTAGATCAGAAGTTATACAGAGGTATGATTGGATCTCTTCTATATCTGACTGCTTCTAGACCTGACATTCTGTTCAGTGTTTGTTTGTGTGCTAGATTCCAATCAGATCCTAGAGAATCTCATTTAACTGCTGTTAAGAGAATTCTAAGGTATCTGAAAGGTACTACTAATGTTGGCTTAGTTTACAGAAAATCTAAAGAATACAACTTAGTAGGATTTTGCGATGCTGACTATGCTGGAGACAGAATTGAAAGAAAGAGTACTTCGGGAAGTTGCCAATTTCTTGGAAGTCATTTGATCTCCTGGTATAGCAAGAAGCAAGCAACTATTGCTCTATCAACGACAGAAGCAGAATATGTCGCTGCTGCTGGTTGCAGTACACAGATGCTCTGGATGAAGAGTCAGCTAGAAGATTATCAGATATTTGAGAGTAACATTCCTATATTCTGTGATAATACTTCTGCTATATGTTTATCTAAGAATCCTATTCTTCATTCAAAAGCTAAACATATTGAGATTAAACATCATTTCATAAGGGACTATGTTCAGAAGGGTGTTATATCTTTAAACTTTGTGGATACAGACCATCAATGGGCTGATATCTTTACAAAACCCCTGGCTGAAGATAGGTTTAAGTTCATTCTGAAGAACATCAGTATGGATTTATGCCCAGAATGAGAAGATGAGAAGTTCTTACGTATGAGTATCTTCTGAAATGAATGTGGATTTCTTTTTATATCAGAAGTTCTGATTGAAATCTTTTAGAAATTATGATTCGGTTATTACTAACGTTTCATTGTCTAAGTTGATTCAGAACCTCTTTTAAAGCAAAACAGCTGTAACGTTTTATCTCGGGATGGTAAACCTGTTGTTACTGTTCATGGATAAGCGCGCGTGCAGTTGAAGGGACGCCGACCATAGGTAACTGTGCTAGTCACCTCATTCGTCTTTATTATCTCTCCTCATGTCACGTAACATTAAATGCTATCCATCATTTGTTTCGTTTTATTTTCTTTTAAATATTCTTCAAACGTTTCTTTTCCCTCTTATATCTCTCTCACTTTGCATCCCTCATCAAGTTATTTCTCTCTCTCTTCCGTTTTCTTCTCTTGCTCAAACAAGTTTTTCTTACTTTTAAAAAAATCCTAGCTCAAACCTAGCGTTCATCCTAAGTCTGTTGAGGATCTATGACTCAAAGGCGACAGATCTCTGCATATCTCGGGATGGCTCTCCTAATACCTCTCAAGTCAGACCTCTTCTTTGATGTTGTTATCAACTTTCACCCAAAGACAGAAGACTTTCTTGAGTTATGGGAGGAGGTTAAGAATGATATTCTTAACTTCTATGTTAAGGGAAAGCCCCGTTTGCAACATTAGCTCTCTGTCTGTGAACTGTCCCTCTCTTCCTCTTTGGTCACTTGGATCTCTCCTACAGTGGAGGTTCTAGTCTGGAAGACAAGAGTCCACAGGGATTCTTGATGGGTTGACACAGAGTGTGTCCTGCTAGGGTGCTGTTTTTAATTTTTGTAGTCATTTCCTCTTGGGATGACTTTTTATGTATTTGCTAGGAATGTTTCTCATCTTGTTAAACATAGGAACCTTTTGTAATATCTTTTGATTATCAATGAAAAGTTTCTCTGTTTTTACATTCCAGTGATTTTATTTGTCGTTTTATTCATCTGAATCTTTTGAAATATTCTTTTTGATGTTATGACAAAAAGGGGGAGAAGATAAATGATAAATGATTTGATTAAATCTATCAGTTGCTGGGTAAAGCTCCCACACATTCACTAACAAGAACTGCAAAGTTCTATATGGTTTAAGTGTTTTGCAGGTATAAAGAAGTGAAGAAAATCTTCAAAGCAAACACAAGAAGCAAAACCATAAGGAGTGCTATTCTGTAAAAAGAATAAACTCATGGAAACCGAAGCAAGCTTAGTGCTGTCAAGCTTCAGAAATCAGAAGCAAGAAAGAAGAATAAATCAGAAGCACTGATAATAGAATTTGATCCATATTTGTCTATTTGATCTGACAAAATTCTATTTGCTCTGATACATTATTTTAGCCTATATGGCTCTGATACATATCATGTGTTCTAATATACATTTTATGTTCTGACTCGTTCATGCTGACTTTTGTCGTTTAGTTTTTGTTCTGTAACATTTCAGGATGTAGAGATGCTCAGATGATGCTCTGGTACATTCAACAATGTTCTGATACAAATCTAGCATGAAGTGATGTTGGTAGAAATTCAAAGCTCTGAAGCTATCCGAGGGAAGCAGAAATCAGAAGCTGTGAAGGTTCTAAAGATCCAGAAAACTCAAGCTCTGAAGCTGTCCTAAATGGAAGCAGAAATCAGAAGCTGTGAATGTTCAGAAGATCAAAGAAATTCAAGTTCTGAAGCTGTCCTAGATGGAAGCAGAAGTCAGAAGCTGTGAATGTTCAGAAGATCAAAGAAATTCAAGTTCTGAAGCTGTCCTAGATGGAAGCAGGAATCAGAAGCTGTGAGTGTTCTAGGGATCTAAGGAAATTCTAGTTCTCAAGCTGTCCAATGGAAGCAGAAGTCAGAAGCTAGGAATTCTCTAAAGACAGAAGCTTATATGATCGTCTCTACCGAAATAATCAGGGAAGTCTTTTATTAAAGTTCTTCGAGTATTTATTTCAGGGGGAGATTATTTATCTCAGGGGGAGATTGTTAATCTCAGGGGGAGACATATTCATATGCTTATGCTATAGCTGTGTAATTTGTCTTTTGCCGTCTGTTCTTTCTGATCGCAAATTCATATCATTTATATATGTTTTTGTCATCATCAAAAAGGGGGAGATTGTTAGAACAAGATTTGTTCTGATCAATTATCTTAGTTTTGATGATAACAATAATATGAATTTTGCTTAAGATAATATGGTACTCTAATCCAATGCAATTTCCTTTTCAGGAAATATATAAAGAGTACGCATAATTCAGCACTCAGAAGCTTTGTCTCAAGGGTTCAGCATGCAACATCAGAACATGGTCTGGCAAGACATCAGAAGATGGTCGAAGCAGAATCAGAACATGGGTCTATGGAAGCATCAGAAGAACAAGAGAACAGAAGCACTGAAGTTCTGATGGTATCACGCTCAGAAGCACTTCAAGGTCAGAAGATCAGAAGATGCTTTGCACCAAGCTGTTTGACTCTGATGATATTCAAACGTTGTATTCACAAACATCATATCAGAAGGAAGTACAAGTGGCAAGCTACGCTGACTGACAAAAGGAACGTTAAAAGCTATTCTAGGCTACGTCAGTAGACACAGCGTGAACAAGGCTCGAGGTAGTTGACAAAAGCGTATAACATTAAATGCGATGCTGTACGGAACACGCAAAGCATTAAATGCACTCAACGGTCATCTTCTCCAACGCCTATAAATATGAAGTTCTGATGAGAAGCAAGGTTAACGATTCTGCACCAAAACAACTCATATTAACTTGCTGAAACTCTGTTCTATTCAAAACTCAGAATCTTCATCTTCATCAAAGCTCACTACATTGCTGTTGTAATATATTAGTGAGATTAAGCTTAAACGTTAAGAGAAATATCACAGTGTGTGATTATCGCTTTTAAGAAGCAATTGTAATACTCTTAGAATTGATTACATTAAGTTGTAAGGAACTAGAGTGATCGTGTGGATCAGTATACTCTAGAAAAGTCTTAGAGGGTATCTAAGCAGTTGTTCCTGGAGTGATCAGTGTGTGATCAGAAGACTCTGGAAGACTTAGTTGCTGACTAAGTGGAGAACCATTGTAATCCGTGCGATTAGTGGATTAAATCCTCAGTTGAGGTAAATCATCTCTGCGGGGGTGGACTGGAGTAGTTTAGTTAACAACGAACCAGGATAAAAATAACTGTGCAATTTATTTTTATCTGTCAAGTTTTTAAAGCTACACTTATTCAAAACCCCCCTTTCTAAGTGTTTTTCTATCCTTCACAAATCTCCAACTTCGGAGCTCCGAGTAGATAATCCCTCAAAGATCTCTGTTAACAGATGCAAATTGACATCTCTACACACCACGTATCCACCTAAAACCTTAAGGTGATAGGTGAGTGGGTTCTATCACTTATATATTTTAAAGTAAACATATTCCTATCTAATGTGGGACGATTTCTCCAACCAACTCACACTTTCATTATTATTCTAACACTCTACCTCAAGTGTGAGTCCACAATGCTCCATCACTTACACTTGTACCGTCGTTACCTCTTCTTGGGCAACAAGACACCTCTTTTGGGGCCTTTCGATACTAAGTCGGTTCCTTTCTTAATTCAAAGGCTCGTGATACCATTTGTTGGGGGGAGTTACTAGGAGCATTGATACAAAGTTGAGGATTAGACATTTTTGTGAGAGACACACCACTTATCTACCTAAAACCTTAAGGTGATAGGTGAGTGGGTTCTCTCAGTTATATATTCTCAAGTCACCATATTTCTGTCCAATGTGGGACTATTTCTCCAAATTACTCACACTTGCATTATTATTATAAAATTAATGATGATGAATGGGGGCTTAGATCCCCTTTTCCTTTTTTTTTCTCTTCATTTTAATCCAAACACTCTCTCTACCTTTCTATTTATCTCACACTATTTATTCAAAGATAAATAATTTTATTATGAAGAGAGCAAGTGAGATTAAGAGATAGATGAATACATAGGAGAGCAATGAAGAGAAAAACAGGTGGAGAGGAGGAGAGAATTCAATTGAGATAAAGTTGTATGAGAATAATATTTTTTATTTCTTTGAGATGAAGTTTTTTTTAGTATTTCTAACATGTGAAGGTTTTCTTTGTTTGAGAAATGCATTGCTTTTTCTATTTTTAAAGGAGATAGGTGAATGTTTAGTTTTAGAAAAATAGAAGAAAAAAACAATTAAGAAACAATTCAAGAAAGAAAATAACAACTATATCGGAAATTAGCATGAGAAGAGAGAAAGAGAAATTTTTTACGAAGTTGTAGGGAGTTTTTGGGATTGAAGTGTCCTAAAAAATGAATTTTTATATAAAATAAGAAAATACATGCAAAAAATTTCCTTAATTGTAGCGAGACCCCTCTTTTTTCGAAATTGAAGGCGTTTTCGATAAATCAACGCTATTAATATGTCACAAAGTTCAATTTTTCTTGGAGTGGGTAAAGGTATAATGTATTTACTGACAACAAAAATTATCTTTATATGTGTGTTGACATTGCTGTCAATGCACAATGTTCTTGGAGTGAATGTGAATGTTTTTAATGCTTTGGAATCCAAGAAGGACCTAACTGCTCATTGTAAATCTACAGATGATGATCTTGGAGCGCGTGTTCTTCATCCCAACCAAAGTTTTGGTTGGAAATTTGACATTCATTTTTTAAAATTAGCATCGCATAGATGTTCTTTTAAATGGAATGAAAAGGATCATTGGTTTGATACGGACCAACATCGAAAAGATTGGGGAGAAGGTGATAATTTCGACTTGTTAATAAAGGAAGCAGGACCATGTTTTAAAAAAGACATTAAGCTTACTTGCGTTCCCTGGAAAGAGTAATTATGTAAAAAGATTATTTTGATAAATGTTGCATTTCGAGTATTGAGAACCAAGTGTTATATATAACCCTATTTATTTATATTGTGTGTTCTATATCATATGATGATCATTTAAATTTAAATGTATAGGTGATTATGAAATGTGTTTTTGATGTGTGAAAATTATCATTGTTGTTTTAAGCTTACTATCAGGATTTATATGCGTGTAATTATTTTTTGTTTTAAAAAATATCTTTTTTGAAAAAAACAGTTGTGAATGTTGGTAGCAGTTAACTTGTAAATAAATATGTTGGAAATCAATTATAATAAGAAGTTTTTTATTCACATGGCAAGATTTTACGTGATTCTGTAGAAAAATATTTTTATACATCATCATTATATAAGTCATGTAGTTTACATGATAGTTGGTGTGAATTTTGTTAATGGTTATGAACTTCATGCGAGTTTACTCCCATTCTTTTGGATGATCTTTGATCCAGATTGTTTATATTCACAGACACATAATTTTAATATGATTTTTTATTTTTTTTAAACAAGTTTCATTAAAAGAGAATAAAAGTTCTCGAACTCGATTACAAAAGACCGAGGATACAACATTCGTAAAAGAAAAGATTACACACCAAGTGATACATAAGAGATATAAAACAAAAGGTTTTTACAAAACTCATAAAAATTACATTTGGTATGTGTAATATTCCCGATGAAAGACCACCTCCAAAGTAAAGTTTTAATGTTCTAAACAACATCCATAACGGTCCAAACCTCCTCTCAAAAATCACTACATTCCTAATGTTCCATAAACACCAAATTGTTGCTAACCAAACATCTCCTTCTTTTCCTTTTTTAACCCGCTTGTGTTTACAAAAACAACTCCACCTTAAGAAATGATCCAAGAGATCAAATGTTTCGTAATCAACAAAATCAATCCAATCGGCCACTTCCTTCCAAACTAGGGTGGAAACTTGACAACCCAATAGCAAATGAATACAAGATTCAGGAGCAAGTCCACATAATACACAAGAAATATCGTTAGAATTAGGAATGATACCTCGAATAACAAGAGAGTCTTTAGTATAAATCTTTTCAAGGAAACACCGCCATTGAAAAGATTTTATTTTGAGATATATTATGTGTAAGGCATCGTTATGATACGATTTTCTGATAGAGTAAGAATTATGATTAATTAGAAATAGAATTTATATTATTGTTAGTTAATTTGTAATGCTTTTTAGAATGTCCTTAGTGTCATACCCCAATTTTTTACCTAAGATACCACCTCATATCATTTGCATATGCATCATTTGCATCTCAACCAAATTGCATAGCTTGTGTTTGCTACTTGTGACTCAGCAGGGTTTAATCAAGAAATCACTCATCAGTATAAGTCAATTAGGGTTTTGTTCTCCCTTCATCTCAAATGGACTATCTTCATCAACAATCAACATTTGATCCTCAAAGATTCATTTCAACAAGCTCAAAGACTCTGAATCAACCAGATTAGGGTTTTAACTAAAGACATCATATTCCTGACTTTTGCTCAGAATTTGACCTAATGGCTTGGGACATGACATCAAGACCCCAAGTACATCATTTTGAACTAATCTATTGGCTCAAGACATCTCCTACACAAGGATTGATCAACAGTGAAATTTCAAATCATCAGAGTAGGGTTTTGAACTATCAGGGACTAAAATTAGGGATCACATTTGGGAAACCCTAAAAAGCTCTAGAGAATCACTCAAAGGTTTCAATCATCTTCAAATAATTCCTTTGACAATATCCAATGGAAATTTTATCTCAATTCAAGATCCACAGTCATCAATTTCATCAGGTCGACAATTAAGGTTTTTAACCTAATTCACCTGAACAACTGACTTTTTAATCAGAACATGGTGCCATAACTTAAACCATGGATCAAGGTCCTCCAATAACTCAATGTGATCCATTCATACCATTCATTTGGTGAGGATAGCTTGGTTCATTTGAAATCTCCAGAAACGCGATTCGTTTGAAAAAGTCAACTGTACAAGATCACCATTGACTTTTTGGAAATTTTGGTCAACCATGACTTTTGAAGTTTTAAATCATCAATATATGATATATGAAGTCATTTGATCAAGGAAAATCAAGAAAATCAATCAAGAATCAAAAAGTCAAAAGTTTGACTTTCCATACTTAGAAAAATTTCTAAGTGTTTTTCAATGGTTTTTTCCAAACTTTGGAAGGGAATAACTCAAAATTTAACCTACAAACTGAAAAAAACTTCCAACATGAAAGTTGTAGATTTTGATCCAATGAACAACTTTGTCACATAATTTTTTTTTCCATAAGATCAACCATTTAAGAGATATGGAGCTTCAATGTTGGTATCTTTTGAAAAATGCACTTAAAATCTCACTTTCTTCAAAGTTCATGGATCTTTTTCACCCATTTCCTTAAAGGTCTTGAAGAAACTTTCAACTAGGGTTTTGAAGTGCATAGCATGAGCTTTCCAAAATGTCCAAGAGCATGAAAAAATATGAAGTATAGCTATGGTTTTGAATTTTGCCATTAGTGATCATTTCACTTGAAATTTCAAGCCATTTTTACCAAAGTTATGAACTATTCTACCAAATGATGCAAGCAATGATACACATATGCAATAATTGGAAGATATTTCTGGTTTGAGATCAGATTGGAAAGAGATAATAAGCTTGGGAAATTTTAACCATGGTTTAGGTTTTAACCATTTTGCATTTAATGCAAAGATTCCATTTTATCTCCAAATGCCAAATCACCATTCTATGATCAACATGCATAGTCTTGCAATTCAGAACTCTTGGCCTATAAATAGAGGTTAAAACTTCATTCAAAATCTCACCAAAACCTCACAAAGCATAGGTTTTCTCTTTCTTTCTTGAATTGCAAGTTTCATAGTTTTCAAAGAGGTGGAAATCTCAACCTCTAAACCTTTGAAGTTCTTGCCAAGATGGTGGTTCTAACAACTTCTAAATATTATATGTGATGTGTTTGATCTACTCACACACCCCAAAACACCTTAAAACTCAGAATCATCATCTCACTTCCAAATGAAACAAAATTGAACCTTAACATGCCAATTCTCACACCAACTCATTTATGTCCAAACTAGCATTTCAAACACCATCCATATACTTCATATGAATGATCCAAACACTCATCATCAATCTGAAACATCTCCATCATCAAATTCGATCCTCACTTGGCTCTACTGCAGATCGGGTGCTACCTCTTGATCCAAGAGTTTTCAGATCATTCCAGGCATTCAAACACCTTCCATAAGGTCCATTGAAGCTGTCCAGATCATCAAACAACAACTAGAACTTCTCATTTGCAGAATTCAATTCTCAGTTTTGCCATTTTGGAAGGTAAGTGCTATGAACTTCAAACTCTATCATACATGCATCATAAATGAAATATTGCTTTGCCATCATGTTTTTGCATTTGTATGGATCATTAACCCTCAATCAATTGCTATTTATCTTGCACATACACGATTTCATGATCAATCTCAGAATTAGGGTTCTTCACGGTTTCCAGAAAATTGATGATCTTAGAGTGAAAATAAATGAATTATGAGGATACCATCATGTTCCTTGTGAAAAATCGAGCAAGATAGGCTATTCACTTGATCCAAACAATTCACTGTTCAGAAATTTCAAATGTTAGTTTTTAAATATAACTAAATAGAAGCGTGTTACTTACAAGCTGCGCGCGCAGCTCAGTTGGCAAGTGTTTTGGTTGGTAACCTCCAGGTCGTGGGTTCAAACCCTTGTGAGACCAAACCCTCTTTTTTATCACTATTTTTCTTTCTTTTTTCACACAACTTTAATTAATTAATTAACCAATCAAATTAATTCATTTTTACTTCATTTTTTGTACACTTCTTATTTAACATATATATTTTATGAATATCCTAAAAAATCACAAAAAAATATTTATTTGATGTGTTTTTATTAAGTTTTAAATGACTTGTTTTTAAAATGTTTTTTAATACTTTAAAAATAGTTTTTTTACTTGATTTTCAAAACTTAATCACTTGTAAATATTTTGTGATCAAACCCTAATCACTTAGGTCTTAATTAAGTATAATCTTTGTTTTTATCTTAATTAAGTTGACTTTTGTCAAAATTCAAACTGTTTCTCAACAAATGATCAAAGTTTTTCAAAACGATAAACCATTTCTTTTGGTTTTTCCTTTTAAGAAAAAAAACTCTTGATCAAATCTTTTTGGATTGATCAATTGATTTTCAACAATGGGCCTCTCGAATATTAGAGAGTGTAAGTCCCATTCCTTTTTCTTTGTACAGTTTTTTAAACAGAAAAAAAACTTCTTTCAAAACAAAACTTTCAAACTGTTTTCAAACGACGAAACCTCGCGTTTTTTTTACAAAACAATGAACCATGTTTTATAAAATAAAACATGGGACTTAAACCTATGTGGAGGCCCATTCCCTTACATGAAATTAGGTATTTCATTGTACATACACCTTTTTGTACATACCTCGATCAATTTGATTTTTAACCTCGAATAACAAATCAAAAATGAAGGTTTTCTTTAAATCTTCCCAAAAATACCATGGGCCTCCATGTAGGTATAAGTCCCAACCTCCCTTGTAAATACTTGTTTACATAGCTTTTGAATAAACTCAATGGGCCTCTCCCAGAGTATAAGTCCCGAGCCCTGTGTATACAAATGGATCATCCTTACAGGTATATTTCCTTCATAAACTCCATTGTATACACACACCTTGTCATATATAACTGTTCATACTTGTTCATATTTGTTCATGTACTTGTTAATGTTTGTTCGTACTGGTTCATATTTGTGTTCATATGCTTGTTCAACTTAGTACAACACTAGGTTCCCCATAGCCTCCTATTGGGCTTCGTGCAAAGAATCTCCCTAGTTTATGTTAGGACATAGAGTATGGTTTCCCGATGAAATCGCT
The DNA here is from genome assembly GCF_029867415.1 of Vicia villosa. Classification (NCBI taxonomy): domain Eukaryota; kingdom Viridiplantae; phylum Streptophyta; class Magnoliopsida; order Fabales; family Fabaceae; genus Vicia; species Vicia villosa. The sequence goes on along the minus strand of NC_081182.1, from coordinate 115,442,181 downwards.
CTAAGAGCTCAAACCAACTATACCATGCCTCCTCTTGGGCTTTGTACAAACGACTTGTCCCTCCCATAGCCTCCTCTTGGGCTTACAATGCATGGACCCTCGATTGTCCCTCCCATAGCCTCCTCTTGGGCTTACAATGCAAGACCCTCGGATAGCCTCCTCTTGGGCTTCGTACAAGGACCTACGGGCTTCTTATAAGCATCCCCATAATCCAAAAACAAATACTCTAGGAGATTAGACATTTATCATCTCTATGATAGGAGTATCTCATCTATATCATCACAATCAATCAATCAAACTTCTTTTTGCCACAAGGATGGCTAATCAATCAAACCTTTTGCCACAAGGCTGGCTGATTAATCAAAGTTTTTGCCACAAGGCTGGTTTCGTCGAAACTTTTGCCACATGGCTGGCTAATTAATCAAATCTTTTTATCACAAGGCTGACTTATCAAAAGTTTTTGCCACAAGGCTGGCTAATCAAACTTGTTTTTGCCACAGAGCTGGCAAACAAAAAACATCTTTATCATTCTAAGCACCATAAGTGGCACAGCCCAGGTCTTATGATGAAAATATTTTCAAACAAGATCAAATAGATGTATGTGATGATATAGATTAGATACATCGAGCATTAAGATGACATTTGTCTCTTATCCTTTGCTTCCACTAGCATAAGTGGGGACTACAATTGCTCTAACTTTCTCAACTTCCCTTTGAGAATATGTAGGCACAAGGTCGTATCCTTGGCGAGCAAAACTCCTCCCTCAAACCACTCAAACCTTAGCACCCGTAGACCCCGAGCTAGAGATGCTCTAATTCCCTCCAAGGGATATGTATGCAGAGGATCGCGATGATCTTTGCGAGCATAATCAAACAAACACCTTAGGTCCCACCTATCTCACAAGAACCTCCACCATAACATAGAATGAAATAAACATAATAAAGAAACCTATAGAGTACTATAGATACGTTGGGTGCTAATACCTCCCCTTTGTATAACCAACCCTCTTACCCGGAATCTCTCCCCCACTTTTGCATTGCTTTTAATTTTGTGTTATTTGCTTTGCATTTCTTTTAAGGTTATTGCAACTTTTTCCTTTTTCCTGTTTTGGAAACAATAAAAAGTTTGGTCATGACAAAAACAAAAGAAAAATAATTTCCTTGAGCACTCAAGCCCAAAGAAGGCATCTGGTGTCTCATCCCGAAAGATTCGATTTTTCCCCGCGACAGAAAAATAGCGACTTCACTGGGGACAAAACTTTTTATTGTTTCCAAAGAAAGGGTTAATTCTAATTGTTATGTTTTAATTCTTGTTACATGTGTGGTTCCGTGGTTCTGTTACAAGTGATACATTATGGACAAATCCTAACCCGAATTAAGTACACATAAGAATTAGGTGGAGGGTATAGTCATGTATGGCATACAAGGAGTTCAGTCCTTAAAAAGCTGGCATGAGAATCCTTCCGCTCAGTGGAGGTTCCTTGTTGGTAGTATATGTTTAGCAAGTTCAATTGCGAAGACATTATTGCTTTCATTGAATTGTAGAAGCTGAGTTGGCCGTAGAACTCATAACCCATCCTTGCCTTATTAGGTTGTGGCGCAGAAACTATTCAGGTGAAGACTTGGATTAGTTGTCATGCGGAGAGCTACACTCAGACGAGTTTTTCTTGAGAATATTGCTAGCTCACAAGTTCAGTTGTGCAAGCCGGTAATATCCGAAAGAAAAATGTAGACTCTGACGTATCAGTAGAACATGTTGTGCAGGTGATTAAACCCTAGTACTATCCCATGTTTGGTTCTCTGACCTCATGCTCGTGACGCTGAACCTTTGAATCTATGTGTACCATGTTTGAATTACCATGTTTGTAGAACTGTGTTTGAATTACCGTGTTTGCATTATCGTGTTTGCCTTACCATGTTTGTATATGTGGAATTCATGCATCCATACATTCATGCATTCATTGAAAATTCATCCTTTAAAAAAAAACAAAATGATTTTTTCCAAAAAAATTTTTTAGAGAATTTTCTTTGCAAACATTATAGGATTAAGTTATGGAATGGGTAAAAAGGCATACCAAGAAGTACGGTTTCAAAGCGCCTATTGTGGAAAGACTGAAAGAGTTTGCATCTTTTGTACAAGATCCTTCCGATTTTAGGAAAAGCCATGGAAAGCTTTTGGCTATCTTGAACACTCATGTTGATGAAGGACTTCTCAAAACTCTGGTTCAGTTCTATGATCCCGTCTACCGGTGTTTCACCTTTCCAGACTACCAGTTGGTACCAACCTTGGAAGAATATGCCAATCTTTTTGGTATTCCGGTGTCTGACAAAATACCTTTCAATGGTTTGGAAGCCATTCCTAAGTCACAAGTCAATGCAGCAGGTATCCACTTGAAGAAATCTGAAGTAGAGAGCAATTGGACTACCAAAGGAAATCTCCCGGGCTTGACTTCGCAGTTTCTAATAAAGAAAGCCTTTGATTTCATCGAAACTGGTAGCATGATAGCTTTTGAAGCTGTATTAGCCTTGCTCATTTATGGGTTGGTTCTGTTTCCCAACGTCAACGACTTGGTTGATATCAACGCCATAAAGATCTTTCTGATTGGAAATCCTGTTCCGACTTTGCTTGGTGACATGTATTTCTCTATTCATCATAGGAATCGCCAAGGCGATGGAATCATTGTTTGTTGTGCACCTCTTTTGTTCAAATGGATTGTTTCACACTTAACTTGTTAGAACAAGATTTGTTCTGATCAATTATCTTAGTTTTGATGATAACAATAATATGAATTTTGCTTAAGATAATATGGTACTCTAATCCAATGCAATTTCCTTTTCAGGAAATATATAAAGAGTATGCATAATTCAGCGCTCAGAAGCTTTGTCTCAAAGGGTTCAGCATGCAACATCAGAACATGGTCTGGCAAGACATCAGAAGATGGTCGAAGCAGAATCAGAACATGGGTCTATGGAAGCATCAGAAGAACATGAGATCAGAAGCACTGAAGTTCTGATGGTATCACGCTCAGAAGCACTTCAAGGTCAGAAGATCAGAAGATGCTTTGCACCAAGCTGTTTGACTCTGATGATATTCAAACGTTGTATTCACAAACATCAGATCAGAAGGAAGTACAAGTGGCAAGCTACGCTGACTGACAAAAGGAACGTTAAAGGCTATTAAAGGCAACGTCAGTAGACACAGCGTGAACAAGGCTCGAGGTAGTTGACAAAAGCGTATAACATTAAATGCGATGCTGTACGGAACACGCAAAGCATTAAATGCACTCAACGGTCATCTTCTCCAACGCCTATAAATATGAAGTTCTGATGAGAAGCAAGGTTAACGATTCTGAACAAAACAACTCATATTAACTTGCTGAAACTCTGTTCTATTCAAAGCTCAGAATCTTCATCTTCATCAAAGCTCACTACATTGCTGTTGTAATATATTAGTGAGATTAAGCTTAAACGTTAAGAGAAATATCACAGTTTGTGATTATAGCTTTTAAGAAGCAATTGTAATACTCTTAGAATTGATTACATTAGGTTGTAACTAGAGTGATCGTGTGGATCAGAATACTCTAGGAAGTCTTAGAGGTTATCTAAGCAGGTTGTAACTAGAGTGATCGTGTGGATCAGAATACTCTAGAAAGTCTTAGAGGGTATCTAAGCAGTTGTTCCTGGAGTGATCAGTGTGTGATCAGAAGACTCTGGAAGACTTAGTTGCTGACTAAGTGGAAAACCATTGTAATCCGTGCGATTAGTGGATTAAATCCTCAGTTGAGGTAAATCATCTCTGCGGGGGTGGACTGGAGTAGTTTAGTTAACAACGAACCAGGATAAAAATAACTGTGCAATTTATTTTTATCTGTCAAGTTTTTAAAGCTACACTTATTCAAACCCCCCCTTTCTAAGTGTTTTTCTATCCTTCAATTGGCATCAGAGCGCCGGTTCTAAGGTGCAAGCACTTAACCGTGTTTAGAAAAGATTCAGGAAGAGAAAAACGCTTCAGTAAAAGATGGCTGATGAAACTGCAAAGTCTACACCTGCATCTACATCTGGCTCTGCTGAGCAACACAACGGTAACAATGGTTATACTAGACCGCCGGTATTTGATGGTGAAAACTTTGAATACTGGAAAGATAAACTGGAAAGTTACTTTCTTGGTCTAGATGGTGATCTATGGGATCTTCTGATGGATGGTTACAAACATCCAGTAAATGCCAGTGGCGTAAAGCTGACAAGGCAAGAAATGAATGATGATCAGAAGAAGCTTTTCAGGAATCATCATAAATGCAGAACTGTTTTGCTGAATGCTATCTCTCATGCTGAGTATGAGAAGATATCTAACAGGGAAACGGCCTATGACATATATGAGTCCTTGAAAATGACTCATGAAGGAAATGCTCAAGTCAAGGAGACTAAAGCTCTCGCTTTAATCCAGAAGTATGAAGCCTTCAAGATGGAGGATGATGAAGACATTGAAAAGATGTTTTCAAGATTTCAAACTCTTACTGCTGGATTGAGAGTTCTTGACAAGGGATACACCAAGGCTGATCACGTAAAGAAGATCATCAGAAGCTTACCCAGAAGATGGGGTCCTATGGTGACTGCATTCAAGATTGCAAAGAATCTGAATGAAGTTTCTCTGGAAGAGCTTATCAGTGCCTTGAGAAGCCATGAAATAGAGCTGGACGCAAATGAGCCTCAAAAGAAAGGTAAGTCTATTGCATTAAAATCCAATATCAAGAAATGCACTAACGCTTTTCAGGCTAGAGAAGAAGATCCTGAAGAATCAGAATCTGAAGAAGAAGATGAACTGTCCTTGATCTCCAGAAGGCTAAATCAACTCTGGAAGAACAAGCAAAGGAAGTTCAGAGGCGTCAGAAGTTCAAAGAAATCTGAACGTGGAGAATCTTCTGATGACAGAAGATTTGACAAGAAGAAGGTCATGTGCTATGAATGCAATGAGCCTGGACACTTCAAGAATGAATGTCCAAAACTTCAGAAGGAAAATCCCAAGAAGAAGTTTCATAAGAAGAAAGGTCTTATGGCAACCTGGGATGAGTCAGAAAATGATTCAGACTCTGAAGATGAGCATGCTAACTGTGCGCTGATGGCGACAGAAGATGACGGATCAGAATCTACATCAGAATCAGATTCTGAAGAGGTATTTTCTGAACTTACTAGAGATGAGTTAGTTTCCGGTCTAACTGAACTTCTGGAATTCAAGTCTCAGATTAGTCTCAAATACAAAGAGCTGAAAAAGCTATTTGAATTTGAAACAAAGAAGCTTGAGTTGGAGAATTCTGAATTAAAAGAAAAACTTTTAAAATTATCCAATAATGTTGGATCTCCTTCTGATTCAGAAAAATCCACTCCTAGTCTAAACCATATTCTGAAAGAATATGATTTAAGTTTCAGGAAGTTCTTATCTAGAAGTATTGGCAGAAGTCAGCTAGCTTCTATGATATATGCTGTGTCTGGAAACAAAAGAGTCGGCATTGGTTTTGAGGGTGAAACCCCATACAAACTTGAACCTGTTGATGAAATGAAATTCACATACAAGCCATTGTATGATCAGTTCAAGTATGGCCACTCCCATGATATTAGGCACACTTCACATGCTCAAAGTTTTCACATAACACACACCAAAAAGCATGTGACACAACCTAGGAAATATCATGAAACTCACATTAAAAATTATCATGCTGTTCCTCCTATTGCTTACAATGTTAAACCCAAGTTCAATCAGAACTTGAGAAAATCTAACAAGAAAGGACCCAAGAAGATGTGGGTACCTAAGGATAAGATTATTCCTATTCCAGATATCCTTGGCTGCAAAAAGGACAAAGCACAACATGTCGTGGTACCTGGACTCTGGATGCTCACGACACATGACAGGAAGAAGGTCTATGTTCCAAGACCTGGTGCTTAAGTCTGGAGGAGAAGTCAAGTTTGGAGGAGATCAGAAGGGCAAGATAATTGGCTCTGGAACTATAAAGTATGGTAACTCTCCTTCCATTTCTAATGTACTTCTTGTAGAAGGATTAACACATAACCTCTTATCTATCAGTCAATTGAGTGACAATGGTTATGATATAATCTTTAATCAAAAGTCTTGCAAGGCTGTAAATCAGAAGGATGGCTCAATCCTATTTACAGGCAAGAGGAAGAACAACATTTATAAGACAGATCTGCAAGATCTTATGAGTCAGAAGGTGACTTGTCTTATGTCTGTTTCTGAAGAGCAGTGGGTCTGGCACAGAAGATTAGGTCATGCTAGTTTGAGAAAGATTTCTCAGATTAACAAACTGGATCTTGTCAGAGGACTCCCTAATCTGAAATTCAAATCAGATGCTCTTTGTGAAGCATGTCAGAAGGGCAAGTTCTCCAAACCTGCATTCAAGTCCAAGAATGTTGTTTCTACCTCAAGGCCATTAGAACTCTTGCACATTGATCTGTTTGGCCCAGTCAAAACAGCATCTGTCAGAGGGAAGAAATATGGATTAGTCATCGTAGATGATTATAGCCGCTGGACGTGGGTAAAATTCTTGAAACACAAGGATGAGTCTCATTCAGTGTTCTTTGATTTCTGCATTCAGATTCAATCTGAAAAAGAGTGTAAAATCATAAAGGTTAGAAGTGATCATGGTGGTGAATTTGAGAACAGATCCTTTGAAGAATTCTTCAAAGAAAATGGTATTGCCCATGATTTCTCTTGTCCTAGAACTCCACAGCAAAATGGAGTTGTAGAACGAAAGAATAGGACTCTGCAAGAAATGGCCAGAACCATGATCAATGAAACCAATATGGCTAAGCAATTCTGGGCAAAAGCAATAAACACTGCATGCTATATTCAGAATAGAATCTCTATCAGACCTATTCTAAATAAGACTCCTTATGAATTGTGGAAGAATAAAAAGCCCAACATTTCATATTTCCATCCTTTTGGATGTGTATGCTTTATTCTGAACACTAAAGATCATCTTGGTAAGTTTGATTCCAAAGCACAAAAATGTTTCCTTCTTGGATATTCTGAACGCTCAAAAGGCTACAGAGTATACAATACTGAAACATTGATTGTAGAAGAATCAATCAATATCAGGTTTGATGATAAGCTTGGTTCTGAAAAACCAAAGCAGTTTGATAATTTTGCAGATTGGGATATTGATATATCAGAAGTTGTTGAGCCAAGAAGCAACGCATCAGAAGCAGAGCTTCTCAGAAGCAAAGAATCTGAAGATCAAGTATCAGCTTCTCTGGAGAATCTAAGCATTTCTGAAGAACCATCTGTCAGAAGATCATCCAGACTCATCTCTGGTCATTCAGAAGATGTCATTCTTGGAAAGAAGGATGATCCAATCAGAACAAGAGCATTCCTTAAGAACAATGCAGATTGTCAATTAGGTCTTGTATCTTTGATCGAGCCAACTTCTGTTGATCATGCTCTAGAAGATCCAGACTGGATATTTGCTATGCAAGAAGAACTGAATCAGTTTACAAGGAATGATGTTTGGGATCTTGTTCCTAGACCAGATGGATTCAATATAATCGGTACAAAATGGGTCTTCAGAAACAAGCTCAGTGAGAAAGGTGAAGTGGTAAGGAACAAAGCCAGACTGGTGGCTCAGGGTTATAGTCAGCAAGAAGGGATTGACTATACAGAAACCTTTGCACCAGTGGCCAGGTTAGAATCTATTCGTCTATTAATTTCATTTGCCACTCAACATAACATCACTCTCTATCAGATGGATGTTAAGAGTGCCTTCTTAAATGGTTATATAGATGAAGAAGTTTATGTCCATCAACCTCCTGGTTTTGAAGACTCTATGTCTCCTAATCATGTTTTTAAACTAAAGAAATCGTTGTATGGATTGAAACAAGCTCCCAGAGCTTGGTATGAACGCTTAAGTTCTTTCCTTCTGGATAATGGTTTCACTAGAGGAAAAGTGGACACTACTCTCTTTTGTAAAACTTTTAAAAGGGATATTTTAATTTGTCAAATATATGTAGATGATATTATTTTTGGAACATCTAATGCTACACTTGGAAAGGAGTTTGCTGAGTCTATGCAGGCTGAGTTTGAAATGAGCATGATGGGAGAACTCAAGTATTTCCTTGGAATACAAATAAATCAAACATCAGAAGGAACGTATGTTCACCAAACCAAGTATGTGAAGGAACTTCTGAAGAAGTTTAATCTTCTAGACTGCAAAGAAGCCAAAACTCCTATGCATCCAACATGCATCCTAGGTAAGGATGAGGTAAGTAAGAAGGTAGATCAGAAGTTATACAGAGGTATGATTGGATCTCTTCTATATTTGACTGCTTCTAGACCTGACATTCTGTTCAGTGTTTGTTTGTGTGCTAGATTCCAATCAGATCCTAGAGAATCTCATTTAACTGCTGTTAAGAGAATTCTAAGGTATCTGAAAGGTACTACTAATGTTGGCTTAGTTTACAGAAAATCTAAGGAATACAACTTAGTAGGATTCTGCGATGCTGACTATGCTGGAGACAGAATTGAAAGAAAGAGTACTTCAGGAAGTTGCCAATTTCTTGGAAGTCATTTGATCTCCTGGTATAGCAAGAAGCAAGCAACTATTGCTCTATCAACAACAGAAGCAGAATATGTCGCTGCTGCTGGTTGCAGTACACAGATGCTCTGGATGAAGAGTCAGTTAGAAGATTAACAGATATATGAGAGTAACATTCCTATATTCTGTGATAATACTTCTGCTATATGTTTATCTAAGAATCCTATTCTTCATTCAAAGGCTAAACATATTGAGATTAAACATCATTTCATAAGGGACTATGTTCAGAAGGGTGTTATATCTTTAAACTTTGTGGATACAGACCATCAATGGGCTGATATCTTTACAAAACCCCTGGCTGAAGATAGGTTTAAGTTCATTCTGAAGAACATCAGTATGGATTTATGCCCAGAATGAGAAGATGAGAAGTTCTTACGTATGAGTATCTTCTGAAATGAATGTGGATTTTTTTTTTAAATCAGAAGTTCTGTTTGAAATCTTTTAGAAATTATGATTCGGTTATTACTAACGTTTCATTGTCTAAGTTGATTCAGAACCTCTTTTAAAGCAAAACAGCTGTAACGTTTTATCTCGGGATGGTAAACCTGTCGTTACTGTTCATGGATAAGCGCGCGTGCAGTTGAAGGGTTGCCGACCATAGGTAACTGTGCTAGTCACCTCATTTGTCTTTATTATCTCTCCTCATGTCACGTAACATTAAATGCTATCCATCATTTGTTTTATTTTATTTTCTTTTAAATACTCTTCAAACGCTTCTCCTTCCCTCTTATATTTTCTCTATTACACTCTGTCTTTGTTTTCCTTCTCTATCTTTTTGCATTCATATCAAACCCTAGCTGTTCATTATCTGCAAATCCATCATGAACTATTCATCAAGCCCAGGAAACCATGAAAATGATCAAAACAAAAAGAGAAAAGCTGTTGAAACATCTTCTTCCAAACCCAAAAAGATAAAGATCACCTATGACCCTCTCAAGGTGAATCCATTCGAAGCAAAGTTATCTGGAAACTATTCTAGACGTGTGTTTCAACCCCCTGGTGAAAGCCCTCCATCATCTCCATCTTCTTCCTCATCTTTTTACCTTCAAGACTCAACTTCCTCCTCATCTAACCTTTCCTCTCCCTCAACCCATTCCAAAGAAATCTCTTCATTTTCACCTGCTGAGAATGTTGTCTCTGATAAAGATTGTGGAAGATCTGCATCAGAACCAAGTCTCCCTGACCCCTCGCCTGGAAGCCCAAGAAGCAGTCAATGATGCGTTTCACTCCTTCATGGCAAGGAAAACTGCAACTAATGACAGGGTTCAAGACATGCTGGCACAGAATTTGTCTTAGCTAGGGTCTTAGTCTTTGGTCTTAGTAGTTTTCTTTCCTTGTTGCATCTGCTTGTTAAACATCTTCTCATGTAATATCCTTTGATTATCAATAAAAAGTTTCTTTGTTTTACATTCCAGTGATTTTATTTGTCGTTTTATTCATCTGAATCTTTTGAAACATTCTTTTTGATGTTATGACAAAAAGGGGGAGAAGATAAATGATAAATGATTTGATTAATCTATCAGTTGCTGGGTAAAGCTCCCACACATTTACTAACAAGAACTGCAAGTTCTATATGGTTTAAGTGTTTTGCAGGTATAAAGAAGTGAAGAGAATCTTCAAGGCTAACACAAGAAGCAAAACCATAAGAAGTGTTATTCTGTAAAAAGAATAAACTCATGGAAACTGAAGCAAGCTGAGTGCTGTCAAGCTTCAGAAATCAGAAGCAAGAAAGAAGAATGAATCAGAAGCACTGATAATAGAATTTGATCCATATTTGTCTATTTGCTTTGACAAAATTCTATTTGCTCTGATACATTATTTTAGCCTATATGGCTCTGATACATATCATGTGTTCTAATATACATTTTATGTTCTGACTCGTTCATGCTGACTTTTGTCGTTTAGTTTTTGTTCTATAACATTTCAGGATGTAGAGATGCTCTGATGATGCTCTGGTACATTCAACAATGTTCTGATACAAATCTAGCATGAAGTGATGATTGGTAGAAATTCAAAGCTCTGAAGCTATCCGAGGGAAGCAGAAATCAGAAGCTGTGAATGCTCTAAAGATTCAGAAAACTCAAGTTCTGAAGCTGTCCTAAATGGAAGCAGAAATCAGAAGCTGTGAATGTTCTGAAGATCAAAGAAATTCAAGTTCTGAAGCTGTCCTAAATGGAAGCAGAAATCAGAAGCTGTGAATGTTCTGAAGATCAAAGAAATTCAAGTTCTGAAGCTGTCCTAGATGGAAGCAGGAATCAGAAGTTGTGAGTGTTCTAAGGATCTAAAGAAATTCTATTTCTGAAGCTGTCCAATGGAAGTAGAAGTCAGAAGCTATGAATTCTCTAAAGATAGAAGCTTATGTGATCGTCTCTACCGAAATAATCAGGGAAGTCTTTTATTAAAGTTCTTCGAGTATTTATTTCAGGGGGAGATTATTTATCTCAGGGGGAGATTGTTAATCTCAGGGGGAGACATATTCATATGCTTATGCTATAGCTGTGTAATTTGTCTTTTGCCGTCTGCTCTTTCTGATCGCAAATTCATATCATTTATATATGTTTTTGTCATCATCAAAAAGGGGGAGATTGTTAGAACAAGATTTGTTCTGATCAATTATCTTAGTTTTGATGATAACAATAATATGAATTTTGCTTAAGATAATATGGTACTCTAATCCAATGAAATTTCCTTTTCAGGAAATATATAAAGAGTATGCATAATTCAGCGCTCAGAAGCTTTGTCTCAAAGGGTTCAGCATGCAACATCAGAACATGGTCTGGCAAGACATCAGAAGATGGTCGAAGCAGAATCAGAACATGGGTCTATGGAAGCATCAGAAGAACATGAGATCAGAAGCACTGAAGTTCTGATGGTATCACGCTCAGAAGCACTTCAAGGTCAGAAGATCAGAAGATGCTTTGCACCAAGCTGTTTGACTCTGATGATATTCAAACGTTGTATTCACAAACATCAGATCAGAAGGAAGTACAAGTGGCAAGCTACGCTGACTGACAAAAGGAACGTTAAAGGCTATTAAAGGCAACGTCAGTAGACACAGCGTGAACAAGGCTCGAGGTAGTTGACAAAAGCGTATAACATTAAATGCGATGCTGTACGGAACACGCAAAGCATTAAATGCACTCAACGGTCATCTTCTCCAACGCCTATAAATATGAAGTTCTGATGAGAAGCAAGGTTAACGATTCTGAACAAAACAACTCATATTAACTTGCTGAAACTCTGTTCTATTCAAAGCTCAGAATCTTCATCTTCATCAAAGCTCACTACATTACTGTTGTAATATATTAGTGAGATTAAGCTTAAACGTTAAGAGAAATATCACAGTTTGTGATTATAGCTTTTAAGAAGCAATTGTAATACTCTTAGAATTGATTACATTAGGTTGTAACTAGAGTGATCGTGTGGATCAGAATACTCTAGGAAGTCTTAGAGGTTATCTAAGCAGGTTGTAACTAGAGTGATCGTGTGGATCAGAATACTCTAGAAAGTCTTAGAGGGTATCTAAACAGTTGTTCCTGGAGTGATCAGTGTGTGATCAGAAGACTCTGGAAGACTTAGTTGCTGACTAAGTGGAAAACCATTGTAATCCGTGCGATTAGTGGATTAAATCCTCAGTTGAGGTAAATCATCTCTGCGGGGGTGGACTGGAGTAGTTTAGTTAACAACGAACCAGGATAAAAATAACTGTGCAATTTATTTTTATCTGTCAAGTTTTTAAAGCTACACTTATTCAAACCCCCCTTTCTAAGTGTTTTTCTATCCTTCATAACTAAGTCTCCTATTTTCACGGAAAACCGAGAAGGCTTGCGTTGGCCTCGAAGACTTATGTCCCTTACTAATAATGATATCCATTGGTTTAATCTGGCTCGCTGCGGTACAGAAACCATTGATAGTTGTGGAGAGTTCGCCAACGTACCCCTCGTTGGTACACAAGGAGGAATTAACTATAATCCGGTCCTAGCCCGACGATAACTCGGGTATGCAAATTCAGCTAAACCCATTGGTCTCACAGTGGAAAGCTACTTCTACTAAGAAGGGGAGGATCCTCAAGGGTTGAAGACAAGAATGGTAAGATCTTGGTACGATTTCCGAAGAAAAGAAAAAGGTGGGATAAGAAACTGCATTGCTACGAACGCCTATACCTGTTGGGTGAAGAAAAGAGCAAGGGAGTTTCAAATGCCTTATGATTATGAAAAACCCATGTTCCCTGTGGCATCTCAACTACCCAATATTCCCATTGACACGACGGAAGAATACCAAGAGATTCTAGCCAAGATGAGGTTGGAAAAAGACGCTTGGGAAGAAAAGTTTCTTAAAACTGATGTGGAAAACAGAAAGTTGAAGAAACGGGTGAAAGATCACGAAGAAACTCTCTATTATCAAGATGGATGGCTCATGAGTAAGGATGAGAAAATCCGTCGGAAAGACGCCGCAATCAGGAGGTACATCAAAGAAAGCAAGAAAAATCTTGAAGGTTCAACAAGCAACGCTCCGACGCCTGACGATTGGAAGAATGTTGTTGACAAACTGAAGACTGAAAGGCCGAGTTGAAAGCTTACTATGGGAAAGAAATCATGAAGCTCAAGCTGCATAACGCATTTGGTTCTTCGTCCGATGAGGATGTTTAGGATTTTTTTAGCTTTTTATTTATCATTTGCTTCTGTAAGGAGCTACGCTCCAATGTTGTAGTATTTCCCATTATTTCAATAAAATAATAGTTTGTGCTCAACTGTTTGCAAGAAAATAATCTTTAAAATATTTGGAAAAATCATAAACTTCTTTTTTGCATACATCATGCTACATATCGAGTCTGTTGTCTAGAGTCTTATCTCTTGGATTTTCCTCCATTAGATTGTCAAGCTGTCGCGTCTCATTGTTTCTCGACCGCGCTCGAAATCAGATCACAGATACAATACTCGTTCAAGCAGAAGAAGAGTAATAGAACACTCTGAACAAGAGAATATTGAGCTCCGTGGTACAATGACCACCCTTCAAGAAAAGTTGGAGAGTCTCACTACTCTGGTTGACTCCTTAATGGCCGCACTAAATCATCCGCCACCACCCAACAGTCAAGCAACGGTGATATCCGAGATCACTACTCCAGTTTCTATAGTTGCATTCAGTATTCCATCTTTCTCCATGCCAAAAGGTTGGGGCACACCTTTCAGCTTTGGTGCAGGTTTCCGCCATAATTTCTCTGGGGTTCAAACAACCACAACTGAAGCACCTGCTACACAAGGTTCAGTGTTCACTCCACATCAGGGGATAACGTTTTCTCAAATCACTATGGCACTCTCTCAACCCACTATGACAGTTCCGACCCCTACGGTTCACACAGTTCCTTATGGTGGCAACGAGATTTATCATGATCAAGATGATAGCACAAATCAGCGTAACCTTGTGGAAGATCTCCAAGAACAGTTCAACAAGATTCAACTGGAAGTCAAAGCTATTCGTGGGAAAGATTTGTTTGGAAAGAATGCCCAGGAACTCTGCTTAGTTCCCAGTGTACAAATACCAGCTAAATTCAAGGTCCCTGACTTTGAGAAGTACAAAGGTAGTTCTTGTCCACAAAGCCATCTTGTGATGTATGCCAGAAAGATGTCTACCTATGCAGACAATCATCAGTTGCTCATCCATTACTTTCAAGACAATTTGACTGGTGCCGCACTGAAGTGGTACACAGGTTTGGATAGCACCAATATTCGGACTTTCAACGATCTAGGTGAGGCCTTTGTCCGACAATACAAATACAACTCGGATATGGCTCCAGATAGAGACCAGCTCCGATCCATGGCTCAGAAAGACCACGAAGCTTTCGAAGAATATGCCTAACGATGGAGAGAAACTGTTGCTCAGATCAATCCACCGTTAAAAGAGAAAGAGATGACAAAGATCTTCTTGAATACTCTTGGCCCGTTTTATTATGAACGCATGATTGCTAGTGCTCCAAGTGATTTCACCGAAATGGTAAACATGGGGATGCGTCTAGAAGAAGGAGTCCGAACCGGACGTCTAACTAAAGAAGGTGGATCTTCAAGCGGAACCAAAAAGTTCGGAAGTGGTTTCCAAAAGAAGAAAGAACAAAGTGTTGACATGGTATCCCAAGGAAAGCCTAGAGGAAACGTCAATCGTCAACAACAGATTGCAGCTATTGCACCAATCGTTAATACAGCACCTAATCCGGGATTTACCCCGCAGTTTCAACAACAACAGCCTTGACAACAGGCTCAACAGTTTAACAACAATCAGAATCGTGTGCAAAGAGCTCCACAGTTCGATCCGATTCCGATGACCTATACAGAATTGTACCCTGCCTTGATTGAAAGAGGTCTTGTCCAAACTAAAGCACCACCACCAGTACCTGAGAAACTCCCATGGTGGTACAAAGTTGAGGTCTCATGCCCTTATCATCAAGGAGCACCTGGCCACGATCTTGAGCATTGCATAGCTTTGAAATATGAAGTTCAGAGGTTGGTTAGATATAATCTCCTCTCTTTCAGAAATTTGAATCCAAATGTGCAAGCAAATCAGCTGCCCAATCACGGAGGGCAGGTTGTAAACATGGTGTATGGATGTCCTGGTCCATACCGAATCTATAACATCAATTTCTCAAGAGCAGATTTGGTACAAATCCACGCCACTGTCTGTCAAGGGAAGAATTTTCGCCAGCATCACTACGGATCCTGTAGCATATGTTGTGTAGATCCTCATGGATGTTCAATTGTGAGAAGAGATCTTCAAGTTTTGCTAGATAATGGTACTCTTCAGATCTACAGAAATAGGAATGAAGATGAAGTTAACATGATAGGATGTTATCCGCATGAGCTTTTAGTCTCAGATATCAACTCGGAAATGCCTAAAGTTAATGTCATCGTTCCTCATTTCAACATGCCCGAGCGCATAGAAGTTACCTACAACAAGCCAAAGGTTCCTGTTGTTCCTCTGATCATTTGTCTACCTGGATCTGTTCCCTATGACTCTGATAAGGAAGTTTCCTACAACTACAATGCAACAATGATAAAGAATGGACAAGAAGTTCCTTTACCTACTCTTTCATCTGTCGTAAACATCGCTGATGTGAGTCGCGTAACAAGAAGTGGACGTGTGTATACTCCACTACCTCCAAAGAAGCCTGTTGCTCCTGCAACCGCACAAAATCCCATCAATACACCAGTGGGGAATCCTGGGGAAACTCCTATCAGTAATACAAGCACTGATGTTGGCCAATCCAGTGGAGGCAATGTCAATCCTGACTTTGATGAAATTTTGAAGCTTATCAAAAGAAGTGAATACAAGATTGTGGATCAGCTTATGCAGACTCCTTCAAAGATCTCAAAACTTTCGTTGCTTTTAAACTCTGAAGCTCACAGGGAAGCCCTGATGAGAGTCTTGGATCAAGCTTTTGTATATCATGATGTGACTGTTGACCATTTTGATGGGATAATAGCTAACATAACAGCTTGCAACAATTTAAGCTTCTGTGATGAAGAACTCCCCGAGGAGGGAAGAAATCACAATCTTGCTCTGCACATTTCTATGAACTGTCAGTCACACTCTTTGTCTAACGTGCTGGTAGACACCGAATCTTCCTTGAATGTGATGCCAAAGACAACTCTTGCTCGCTTGTCTTACCAAGGAATGCCTATGAAGTTCAGTGGTGTAGTTGTCAAAGCATTTGATGGATCGTGAAAATCTGTTTTTGGCGAAGTCAACCTTCCCATGACAATTGGCCCACATACATTTCAAATCACCTTCCAGGTCATGGACATTCAAGCTGCTTATAGCTGTCTGTTAGGACGACCATGGATCCATGAAGCAGGGGCAGTAACTTCTACGCTCCATCAAAAGTTAAAGTTTGTAACAAATGGAAAATTGGTAACAATAAGTGGAGAACAAGCCTTGATGGTGAGCCATTTATCCAATTTCTCTTTCATTGGTGCTGATAATATGGAAGGAACGCAGTTCCAAGGTCTCTCTTTAGAAGACGAATCTTCCAAGAAGAAAGCATCAATCTCTTCTTACAAAGAGGCAGTAAAAGTAGTAAAAGATGGAACTACCACTGGCTGGGGGCAAGTTGTGATCCCTACCAAGAATGAAACCAGGGAAGGGCTCGGATGTTCACCAACGTTCTCAAATTGCACCAAGAAGGATGAAACCCTTCGTCCGATCAAAGAAACATTCATTAGTGGAGGATTCCTTAACCCAATTCCTCAAGAGGTTAATGTCCTTATCGAAGAATGCATCGAAGAAGGTCTACCTGATACTGAAGAAGAATGGAAATGTTATCTCAATGACTCGGGATATATATCTCAGGAAGAACCATATGCACCGTTCTATCCTCCTTTAGAGAAATCCAAAGGCAACGAAACTGAGCCTGTTCCTGCAGAGGTTTGGGATACCTTGGGACAACCAAGTGGCAAATATGATTTTATAGTGAAATATACTGCACCTGAAAGTTCAAAGATTGCGATTGAAGTCATCCAACCAACGGGATGGGGAGATTCCTTTGAATATAATAGTCAACCAGAAGAGGTTTATCAGCCCTCTCAATTTTCTCAGCAGCCTGAAATTACTGAAGATTTCGGCTTCAACGCATCTACCAAGATTGATAATCCTGAAGATGGTTATTATCACATAAATGCCATTTTTGAAGATGAAGGGGAAGATGGCCCCGCAGTTGACTTGGAAAGTGTCTCTGACAATGAGTCTCTTCATCCTGAAGACTGGGAAGTACATCCTGAAAATTCTGAAGATTGTGACTCATCTTATGCTCTTCAAGAAGTAGAAGAAGACCGTTGCAACTCCAAAAAGAACAAGGTTGACAAACCGCGGCCTTCAAATCCTGCTCGACCAACGGTCAATGTCAATACTGAAGATAATTCTGAGGAGAATTTTCCTGAATACATAATACATAGAGGAGTTCGTTGCTACTGGAAAGCTATTGACGTTCCAAATGTTGTTTGCCGCTCAAAGTAATCACCTCGCTGTTATTTTGACCTCCTGCCTGGCCCAAAGCAGAGAGATGTTTTATAGGGCTTCGCTTTTAAATGTTTTGCCCGAATAAGTTTGTGTATAGGGCTTTGTTTTCAAAAGTTTCCCTCTTTGTCCTGCCCAAGACAAATGAGTTTGTGTTTAGGGCTTTGTTTCAAAAAATGAATCATAAATAAAGTGTCATTTTGAATTCCCTACATTATGTGTTTTATTTTTGCTTTTTTCTGGAAATGGTAATCCTAAAAAACCAAAAAAAAAAACTTTTTTAATAATTTGCATACACTATTGCATTCACAGTTTTTTCTGAAACAAGCATAAATTATATGTGCAGATTAACTATTAATAAAACCATTGAATGCAATAACCCTATGCCCTCTCCCAACTTTGAGTTTCCTGTGTTCGAAGCCGAAGAAGAGGAAGAAGAGGAGATCTCGGACGAGATCTCTCGATTACTTAAGCACGAGGAAAGAGCCATTCTGCCTCACAAAGAGCCTTTAGAAAAGATCAACTTGGGTTCTGAAGAAGACAAAAAAGAAGTGACCATTGGATCGCTGCTTGATACTGATATCAAGAGTAAACTGATAGATCTTCTCTAAGAATATGTTGACGTGTTTGCTTGGTCCTACCAAGACATGCCTGAGTTGGATACCAATATTGTGCAGCATTACTTGCCGTTGAAGCCAGAATGTCTTCCAGTTAAGCAGAAATTGCGAAGGACTCACCCTGATATGGCTAACAAGATCAAAGTGGAAGTTCAAAAACAGCTCAACGCAGGTTTTCTTATCACCTCCGAGTATCCTCAATGGTTGGCCAACATAGTACCAGTTCCGAAGAAAGATAGAGAAGTCAGAATGTGTGTTGACTACCGTGACTTGAACAAGGCCAGTCCAAAAGATGACTTTCCGTTACCACATATCGACATGCTGGTCGATAACACCGCTAAGTTCAACGTCTTTTCCTTCATGGACGGATTCTCCGGTTATAATCAGATCAAGATGGCTCCCGAAGACATGGAGAAGACATCTTTCATCACCCCATGGGGTACCTTTTGCTACAAATTGATGCCGTTTGGATTAAAGAATGCAGGCGCAACTTACCAAAGGGCAATGACTACTCTTTTTCATGACATGATGCATAAAGAAATTGAAGTTTATGTGGACGACATAATAGCCAAGTCCAGCACAGAAGAAGAACATATTGAATACCTTTTGAAGTTGTTTCAACGACTAAGGAAATATCAGCTTCGCTTGAATCCTAACAAATGTACTTTTGGGGTTAGATCTGGAAAACTCTTGGGTTTCATTGTCAGCCAAAGTGGTATTGAAGTAGATCTCGACAAAGTCAGAGCTATTCAAGAGATGCCTGCACCAAAAACTGAAAAGCAAGTAAGAGGATTTCTCAGACGATTGAACTATATCTCCAGAGTTATCTCTCAAATGACTGCTACTTGTGGGCCAATTTTCAAGCTTCTCCGCAAAGATCAAGGGGTTGTATGGACTGAAGATTGCCAAAAAGCGTTCGAAAGTATCAAGGAATACCTGTTAGAACCACCAATATTGATTCCTCCGGTCGAAGGAAGACCACTAATCATGTACCTTACTGTGTTGGAAGAATCCATGGGTTGTGTGCTTGGACATCAAGATGAAACCGGTAAGAAGGAGCATGCCATCTATTACCTGAGTAAGAAATTCACAGACTGTGAGTCTCGTTATTCCATGCTCGAAAAAACATGTTGTGCTTTGTGTTATACCCCAAAATTTTCCCGCATCTTTTTTCAAGGAAACTTCAATCTAAAAATTAAGAGTTTCATATAATCTTGGATTTTTATATCCTGATTTATGAATACTTGGTTTTTAGAATTTTTCTTATACGGTATTTTGGCTCGCTGTTGAGTTTATTCTTACGCAAACGCCAATTACTGTTTATTACTTCACACACGCTATTTATTTGATATTTATTTACAGATAAATAGTACTAACGCAATTGGTACAGAGTTAAATCTTTTGCAGGCACATAGTTCGGGGATTCAGACTGTACTGGTAACAAGTAAATTATTACTAATTTTTGTTTCCCACTAATTTTTGTACTATATTCCATTATTTTCAAAATCTTTTCCTTTCTTTTCAAATCTCTTTTTCAAAAATCAAATCCTAACTTTATTCTATACATCTCTCTTTTTTCCAACACTATCATACACTTTCTTTCAAATCTTACTTCCACTCAAATTTTCCTTTTGTACGGAATCACTTCATTCCCCAACGTCTCTATCCTTCTTTTCATTCTATAAATACTTCTCATTTTTTCCATAAAATCTCACATCAAATTCTAACTCATCTCTCAAATTAATACTTCATATTCATTCTCTCTTCTTCCCCCGGCAAAAATGGCGAAGCGGATAAAAACGTGTTTTCTTATGATCATCACCGTCGTGGTGGTAATCATGTCCTTCTTCTGTCTGCATAGTCCTGAAAAATGTGGACCTGGGATGTTGACACTCCCAATCATCTACATGTTATTGTTTGTAGCATGGGTTATTAATCGTCATTCTTAAAGTTTGCCGTATCTCTTATTTCTTAATGTACCGTTTACTCGACGTACTGTTCATTATAGTATGTAATATTTGTACTGTCAGTATTAAATGTCGTACTATATGTCATACTGTTGCTTAATTATCCAGATAATATTTTGTGTGTTTTCTGCTAGTTAAATATTTATTTTTTTGTGCATTAAATGATTTTCAGGGTTATTATCAGTAATTTTGCTCGCATACAATACATATTATTTATTT
Source organism: Vicia villosa (assembly GCF_029867415.1). Taxonomy (NCBI): domain Eukaryota; kingdom Viridiplantae; phylum Streptophyta; class Magnoliopsida; order Fabales; family Fabaceae; genus Vicia; species Vicia villosa. The sequence goes on along the minus strand of NC_081182.1, from coordinate 115,421,779 downwards.
ATTATGTCTGTGTTTTTCTAACAAGTCATGTAAATAAATTTTCACCATTAACATAATCAAAAACAACAAAAATATTAACTTTGACTGTTGAATTTTTACCTTAACTGCTACATGCCTGAACAGTCAGTTGACAGTCAAACCACTGACAGTGCAATTCTCCGTATTTTGTACCATCAATCAAATCAATCTTTTGCATTTCAAAATTCCAAGATTTTTGTTCTAGAAGTCTTCTGAATATCACATGATTAGCAGAGACTCAACACTGCACAAAAATCAGGTACGCTTAACTGTCTCCTACACAAACAGTCCTTAACTAGGGTTTCTTGTTTTTTCAGGAGAACAAGTTTTTGAGACCTCAAATGGATTTCATGGACCTCCATATATCTCAAAGTACCATCATACAAATTTTCAAACTTCAATTCGCTCAGACGCACAGTCAGCAGCTCAAACAGTCAACAGACGACCCGTTTGACCAAAAAAGTCAACAGACAGTCAAAAATGAAATTTTTTGTCAACATCCATATTTTTTCAAAGGATTCATCATTTGATCATTGGTTGATCATAATTCATCAAGGAGAGATCAAAAATCAACAAAACCCTAAGTTTCAAAATTAGGGTTTTCTCCTAAAAAGTCAACTGAACTTTGACTGGTCATAACTCTCTCATCCTTCATCCAAAAAATTCAAACAAAAGCTCATTTTGAAGGAAATTCAATTATCTTTCAAATGCAATTGGTCCCATGGTCATTTGATTCACCATTTGAAAAATATGAACCAAGACATTACAGGTCATTTTCAAAGTCAACAAAAAGTCACTTTTTTCAAAAGGACACACAAGGAGCATGGAAATCATTTTGATATGAGACGAAAGACATTGGTTAGAGGACTCTTTGAGGTTTACAAAAAGTGCAAGAACTCCTTCATATAATAAAAATTGAGGGATTTACACCTTGTTGAAGTTGGCTAAATTTTGGGAAAATGCATGAAATCAACATTGATCAAAAATGTTTTTCTTCCAAATGAAACCCAATTTCCATGATCCAAACATGTTTCCCATGATGAGAAGGGCATCCCACGACCAAGACAAAGCCCACATCATTTTTGTTCTTTTTTTTATTTAATTTTATCACATATAAGATTAAATTAAAAAAGGAAAATGGAAGGATAATATGTAGCTTTGTTTCTAAGCATGACTCATCAAAGATCATTCAATACTCTGCCCCAAAGGAAGTACAGCAGAAGAGGTGTGGAAAAATCAAGCTATGGTGGCTTGAATTCAAAGCTACATATATTAAAAAAGTCAAAAATTCAACAAAAGCCCTTAATGCTTCTAGCTTAGTTTTTAAGCACATCTTTGCCTATAAATGAAGTATCACACTTCAGTAATAGAAGAGACACGAATTGAGAGCCCAAGTCTTGCTTGTATCAACCTTGTATCAACTTGAATTTTTCAAAGAAATTTAAAATTCGAATTTTAATTTCTAGCTTGTTTCAATACAAATTAATTACTCAAACACATTCCCTGACCCTCACTGAACATAACCAGATCAATTGCAAGACTTGAATCATCAAGAACACGTAGCTATACCTCACGGTTTGCTTGAACTAAAACTTACAAAAATCTCATCACACATGCATGTTTAACAAGATGTAGACTCATATTTAAGCTTAGTTTGAGGTTCTGATCATTTCTGGAAACTTAATTGAAGTTTGGACACCTATTCGAGGAACCACCATTTTAGGGTTCTTACTTTCAAATTTAGGGCTTTACGATCCAGGCAAAATTACAAGTTCTAAATGGTACCATTAAACTCGCATGAACAAAACGAACTAAACCATGGCATCGCGCCAAATTTATATCACTGTTTGCTTGTATTCGCTGTTTTCAACAGGTGTAATAGGTTGGAGTTTTTACACCACCTGCAAATGAAAGGTGTAAAAGATCCATCCTGATGAAGAAGATGATGCGTGGCGTCCTCTGATTGGCTGGAGGGCGCGCGCGTGTTTTTTAAACTAACCTTGGATTCAATGTTTTGCAGGTGTGTCACGTGCTATGATCCCTCATGCTGGTGACCATCAGATCCATCCATCTATCAATCCAACGCATCAAAACGCGCACCCCCATCATGGACTTCATTTAATAACCACACCAGATCATTGTTTATATATTTTCTATTTTTATTCAATTTTCTTTATAAAATTATTTCAAAATAGTTTTAAAAATCCAAAAAATACACAAAAAATATTTTTAAGTTGATAAAATAATACTTTATTTTCTTATATAAAAATATTTTATTTTTCTTCATAATTTAAATATTTTGTATAATTAATTAGATAATATGTATATATTTATCTTTTAATTATTTTAACCAATCAAAAAATCATAAAAAAATTGTTCTTTATATTAAATATAGTTTATATATTATAAGCTAATTTTGTACATATTTAGAATAATTTTCTCTTTAAGTTTTAATTATTTGTGTAATTATTTGTATAATTATATGATTATTTAACTTAATAATTTCAAAATCAATTTCAAAAATTCCAAAAAAATTAGTTTTGTTTTAAAATTAATTAATAAGCCTTTTGAACATATTTTAAACTTAATTTCTAGGTTTAAATTTTATTTCCATCTTTTTCTCATTTTAATTAAATTAATCATGCATTAATTCTAATTAAAATCAATCATCAAAAAATCCAAAAATATTTCTTTTATTTTCTTGCAATTTAAATTCATAGATCAAGTGTATAGGTTGTCAAATCCATGTAAATAGCGTAGTTTACATTTCCCGCACAATCGATGTAATAGCGTAGATTTACTTTCCGCATTTTACATTTCCGCATTTAAATTCCAGCACATATAAAACTGCGTGTATGCCAAAGATTAAAATTGAATCGTTAGATCACTAACTTCAAAGATAAAATATTTGAATCCAAACACAATCACACTTGCACCTCTTAGGGTAATCCCTCTCTCACTCTTTTCAAAGTCAAAATCAAATTCAAATGCAAAATCGAACTTTTGTTTATATCCGATGAAAGGAGAATTTTTTAAAGGAAATAGGAAAAGACCTTATAACTTAGGGTAGACCTCCTAATTTGCTTGCTCAAATCAAAACAAACAAATCTCTCATATATCATTGTTTTTCAAAATAAAACGTTCAAAAAGACAATACTTTGTATATATCCAAACGAGGATCATTACGAAGTTAACGTTCTTTTTTCAAAAACATCTTTTGAAAGATAAAAACACTTTGTATACATCCGCACAAGGATCATTACAAAGTCAATTTACAAAGGTATTTGAAACCACATACAAGCATTTCAAGGCAATAGAAAAGTGATTCAAAAGAAGTGAGCTAAGCAAATTAAAGAGCCCATGGATAACCATGGATACAAAGGGTGCTAACACCTTCCCTTTGTATAACCTACCCCCTTACCCAGAATTTCTTAAAGGTCTTTTTTCTGTTTCTTTTATAAACCTTTCCTTAATTGGATAAAATAAAAGTCGGTGGCGACTCTCTGATTTTTAAAAACACAAAAGCAGAAAGAAAAGAGTCAGTTCGCGTATCTCTCCGCGAGAGGTACGGTAAAAAACCGAGGTCGACACTTTGGCTTGGGCTTCAAAACGTCTCCGCCAATACATGATCAACAATACTACTTGGTTAATCTCCAAAATGGATCCAATCAAGTATGTCTTTGAAAAGCCTGCCTTAACAGGAAGGATTGCCCGATGTCAAATGCTGTTATCCGAATATGACATTGAATACCGTGCTCAAAAAGCGGTCAAAGGAAGCATTCTCACCGATCACTTGGCGCATCAACCAATTAATGAATATCAATCTCTCAAGTTTGACTTTCTTGACGAAGATGTCATGTACTTGAAGATGAAAGATTGTGACGAACCATTACTTGAAGAAGGACCTGATCCTGGATCAAGATGGGGCCTAATTTTCGATGGAGCAGTAAACGCTTTTGGCAATGGGATTGGGGCAGTCACCATCATTCCTAAGGGTACTCATATCCCGTTCTCTGCCAGATTGTTATTTGATTGCACCAACAATGTTGCAGAATATGAAGCTTGTATCATGGGTCTCGAAGAAGCCATTGACCTAAGGATCAAGATCCTCGACATATATGGAGATTCAGCCCTCGTGATCAACCAAATCAAAGACAAATGGGAAACTTACCACCCTGGCTTGATTCCTTACAGAGATTATGCAAGACGTCTGTTGACTTTCTTCAATAAGGTTGAATTGCATCATATACCTCGAGATCAGAATCGAATGGCAGATGCCTTGGCTACTTTATCTTCCATGTTCAAAGTCAGTCATTGGAATGATATGCCCAAAGTCAGAATTATGCGCCTTGAAAGCCCGCCTATGTTTTTGCCACTGAAGCAGTCATCGATGATAAACCGTGGTTCCACGACATCAAGCGCTTCCTTCAAACTCAAGAGTACTCGCTTGGGGCATCAAATAAGGATAAGAAAACTCAAAGGAGACTTTCCGGCAGTTTCTTTCTAAACGGAGATGTACTATACAAAAGAAACTTCGACATGGTTTTGCTCAGATGCGTGGACAGACACGAAGCAGAAATTATAATGCATGAAGTGCATGAAGGGTCCTTTGGAACTCATTCAAATGGGCATGCAATGTCCAAGAAGATCTTAAGAGTAGGATACTATTGGTTGACAATGGAATCTGACTGTTATAAACATGTGAAGAGATGTCACAAGTGCCAGATCTACGCGGATAAGATCCATGTATCGCCGACTCTACTCAACGTTCTCTCGTCTCCAAGGACTTTCTCCATGTGGGGTATTGACATGATTGGGATGATCGAGCCGAAAGCTTCAAATGGTCATCGTTTCATCTTGGTGGCAATTGATTACTTCACCAAATGGGTCGAAGCAGCATCTTACGCCAACGTTACAAGACAAGTGGTTGTGAGGTTTATCAAGAATAACATCATTTGCCGATATGGTGTTCCCAGCAAGATCATTACTAACAATGGTTCAAATTTGAACAACAAGATGATGAAAGAATTGTGTGAGGAATTCAAGATTGAGCATCATAACTCTTCTCCTTACAGACCAAAAATGAATGGCGCCGTCTGTAACACCCTTCTAAAACCCCCACGGAAAATAGAATAATATTCAGAGTAAACATGAAATACAAGGATGTCACAACTTCTTTAATATAAAATACTATAGTCATTTGTCATGCCACACGAGGAACCATTTAACATAAATACAATTCATGTTCAACACAGCGGATTATAATTCGTAACATTGCATATTCATCATCATTCATGCAAGTTCTCTAATACAATTATAAACAACAAAGACCGACATAATAATTCGTCTCTAAACTAGCGTTCCCCAGTGTTACAATCAGAGCATGACTCGACACGAACTAAGGGCTAGCCTATAAGCTATCTTCACCCAATCAAGACGCCGCTACATCCTTAATCTGAAATCATCAAAGTAAGGGTGAGTTTCATTCGAATTAATAAGCATTATGCAATCATAAGCAATAAAATCTCATAGTAATTATCATCCACTCAATCATACATATAATCAGAATTATTACAACAAGTAAACATCAATCCAACAATATTGGCCATCGGCCCACAACTCATCAATTATACCAATGATCAAGTTATATTAACAACATATTCTTAATACATCAATCATATAAACACACCAAGGCATAACACTGAATTCCATCCAATCATGTTATAACCAATGCATATGATTAAACTGACACTATGCATGTGGTACCATACATGGGATATACCCATCCAACTGATATCCTCATCACTGAGATACAGTTTAACCAGCACCGATTCCACACACAGGGAATCATGCTCACCAAATATCCAGCACCGATTCCACACACTGGGAATCATGCTCACCAAAATATCCAGCACCGATTCCACACACTGGGAATCATGCTCACCATTTTATCCAGCACCGATTCCACACACTGGGAATCATGCTCACCATTTTGATCCACTTTCATCACCGGGATCCATCACCAAAAATGTATGCCAATGAATGCAACATATAACATGCTTACAACATCACCAATCCGATGTAACACATCGTCTCATTATCATCACCAAATCATCACCAATAAGCATGTATATATTCTTAGCATTCATATAAACATATCACACATACATTCACCACAGTTCACATGTTAATATTAACAGTATATTAACATTCATAAATCATCAATCATCACCACGTTCATACATCGTTACATCTAACATCATTGCACACAATGTAACCAATTATCAAAACAACCCAACAACATAATCACAAAACATGTATTCATTTACGACATGTTATAAACCAACATCACCCAATGAATATCACAATCTCATCACCAATACAGAACATGCATCAATAGTCATATATATAAGCACATATACATATACTATCTTTCAATTCATTAATAATTAAATCGAGTTTAAAAAGTAAAGTTGACTATTGTCCATTTTATCAATTCATCAGATAAAGCATCTCATTAGCTTCGCAACGCCCAAAACGGCACATAAATCGGATACTCAGATCAAAAGTTATGAGTTTTCAAAGATAAAACATTTTTAGGAAAAGTGCTGCAGGAACGGGGTTGTCCCTACGTGGGAACCGGTTCCTGGCAGCTTCAAAGTCTCGTCTCTGGTTTTTACTATGGGGAACCGGGTTGTCCCTACATGGGAACCGGTTCCCAGCTACCCAGAACCCATATTTCTCTGTTTTTACAAGGGGGAACCGGTTCGTCCCACATGGGAACCGGTTCCTACGTACCTGCACAGCAAAAATCACCATTTTGACAGCATTTACCATATCCCAATACCCCAATTTCAGGTACATACGAACATACACACAATTATCATTGTTTTTCACACAATTACACATTTCAAACAAGTTATTGACATGTATTAACATCATATATCACAAGTATCAACAAAATCATGTCAATTCATACAAGATTATCAAAACCTAACAAAATTCCCAAACCCGACACGTACGATTGAACTAGACAACAATCCTAATCAATCATACTACCTACAATCACATAAGGAATACTAACCCGAAGAATCCCCCCTTACCTCAGAGTCGAATCTTCGAAGTTCTTCTCCCCCTTTGGCTCTTCTCACTTTCACGTGTTCTCCTTTTTCCAAAATCTGCTTCTACTGCTTCTCTTTTCCCAATTCCTTTATTTTATGAAAAATAAAATAAAATATTATAATGGGCTTGCTTAGTTAACACCCCCCTTACTGCTAACCACCACTCTAGGCCCAATGCCAATATTTCATCATTTTCCAAATAATTCCAAATAAAAATACTAAAATTCCAATTATTTAATTTAAATCCAAATTAAATTAATAAACTGAAATTATGGGGTGTTACACCGTCGAAGCTGCCAACAAGAACATTAAGAAGATCGTTCAGAAAATGGTCGTCACTTACAAAAACTGGCACGAAATGCTGCCATTTGCTTTACAAGGGTATCTTACTTCAGTGCCTACTTCAACAGGGGCAACCCCTTTCTCTCTAGTATACGGCATGGAAGTTGTGCTCCCCGTAGAAGTTGAAATACCATCAATGAGAGTCCTCATGGAGACTAAGTTATCAGAGGCTGAATGGTGTCAAAGCAGATACGATCAGTTGAACTTAATCGAAGAAAAACGTATGACTGCTCTATGCCATGGATAGTTATACCAAGCAAGGATGAAACAAGCCTTCAACAAAAAGGTTCGACCTCGTGAATTTCAAGAAAGCGACCTCGTGCTTAAAAAGATCTTGTCTTTTCAACCAGATTCCAGGGGAAAATGGTCTCCTAATTACGAAGGCCCGTATGTTGTCAAAAGAACATTTTTTGGCGGCGCCATGACTCTTGCAACCATGGATGGTGATGAACTCCCACATCCTGTGAATGCTGATGCAGTCAAGATATACTTTGTCTAAAAAAAATGATAATAATAATAAAAAATAAAAAATAAAAAAAGAGACAAAAGAACAGCTCAGTAAGTTGAAAACCCGCAAAGGGCGACATAGGCAAAAATGAGCGTATCGGTGGACTGAAAACCCGAAAGGGTGGTCCAGGAAAAAATTAGAGACAATAAACAGAAAAATTCATCCTGGTAGATTGAAAACCTGAAAGGGCAATCTAGGCAAAAATTAAGGATTTATGACAAAGTAACTGTATCAGTCCGTACTTCGTCACCTGAGGAGTCTTTTTCATCAAGGGATCTTCAATCAAATCATCGCCAATATGATGCAACAAGCACAATTGGAACTCAAAGTTGTTAGGGAGAATAGTGGTTATTGCTTTCAATGTAGCCTTTTCCGCATAATTACCATTTTCGACTTTTGTAAATACTCCATGGAATCACGCCTTTAGCTGATTACCATCCTATTAAATAAATTTGAGCCTTGTGCCCATTTGTTTGCAATCTCTAATTTCTTTTAGTTTGCAAAATGACACTTTAATTGTGTTATTCACTTTTGAAAAAAAAGAAGAAAAAGTTTTAAATGAATTTTACTGCACTTTTTCAAAATAAAAGCTAAACTTTCCCTTGAGTTATGAACAACAGAAGGAACATCAACAGCTTTCTCCATAGGATGAACCAAAGATTATCCTTCAAAACTGTTCTTTTCCTCAAAAGAAATGATGAGACAACGGTTTTCTTATCACAGGGAAGAATTCCTAAACCAATCTCAATAAGAAAAGATGCTTATCTTCCCCAGAGAAGTCTAAAGCACGCAACACCATTCATCACCTGTGTTATCTACACCGTGTTGAAGAACATTTGTCGAGTATCTAGTTGCATTGCAACATCGGTCCCTCTCCAATATACACTTCTTTGTCTGTCACTGTCGTCAGCATGCATGCAACATTCATGACATTCATCATTCATACATATTTGCATCATTTATGCACTCTTTCATTTTTCAATATTTGCTTGTCTAGGATGTATCTATTCCAAAAGAAACAGGTATGGGCATGTCATCTCCCCAGTAAGTTGTCACCCCTAAGCAGAAAGAAGCTTCTTTCTCCAAGTTCCCCATTGAGATCATTCCTCGTGGAAGAAGGTTGCTTTAGTTTCTCCTCTCAAGACAAAGGAGAAAATCCCCAGTTGAGTTCATTCCTCACGGATACAAAGTCTTGTTTGACTGTTTCTTTCCAGTTCATTCTTGGATAGAACCCTGTCTTCACCAGATTCAAATTTCGACTCCCCAAATAGAGTCGAGAAAAGTTGAACCATAAACAAATAGTCTCATCATCTGAGCAGTTTATGTTTCTTTCAAAAGATTTTTTTCTCTCAAAGAAATCAATCATGAAGACCATATGACAATCAGGGCCTTATTATTGTTCACAAGGCTGAATAACCAGTAATTTCCCTAGCAAACTCTCCATGATCATTTTATCACTCGGCTGATAATTGATCATGTCTTCAAAACTGCTATCACAAGGCTGGTAGTCGGTAACCTTTTGTTCTAGTTATATTACTTTATCATGTCTATCACAATGCTGATAGTCGATAATATTAACCGAACCTTTGAAACTCTTTTTACCATGTCAAGTCTATCACCATGCTGATAGTCGGTAATGCAGTTTCACACCCTTCACCGTCGAATTATTTAACAAGTCTATCACTGTGCTGAGAGTCTGTAATGTCGATAGGTAAGCTTTTCTTGCAAAGCTATCATTCCCCGGTGAAGCATACACTTGCTTTCCCTAAAAGAAAAAACGGATTCTCTTCCTGAAACGGATTGACACATCCTTCCCGATCTCTTGTCCCCAGTGGAGTCAGTTCTTGATATCCCCCCGGTAAAGATATCCTTACATCATTCGCAATTTTGGTATCTTAGGTCCAAAATTCGCGTCTTCAGATATTTAAGTCTCTTCCACCCTATCAAAACTAAGATTTTCAATCTTCATATCTTAGATTGAAGAAACTTAAATAGGGGCATCTGTCATACCCCAATTTTTGACCTAAGATACCACCTCATATCATTTGCATATGCATCATTTGCATCTCTAACAAATTGAATAGCTTGTGTTTGCTACTTGTGACTCAGCAGGGTTTAATCAAGAAATCACTCATCAGTATAAGTCAATTAGGTTTTTTTTCTCCCTTCATCTCAAATGGACTATCTTCATCAACAATCAACATTTGATCCTCAAAGATTCATTTCAACAAGCTCAAAGACTCTGAATCAACCAAATTAGGGTTTTGACTGAAGACAGCATATTCCTGACTTTTGCTCAGAATTTGACCTAATGGCTTAGGACATGACCTCAAGACCCCAAGTACATCATTTTGACCTAATCTATTGGCTCAAGACATCTCCTACACAAGGATTGATCAACAGTGAAATTTCAAATCATCAGACTAGGGTTTTGAACTATCAGGGACTAAAATCAGGGATCACATTTGGGAAAACCTAAAAAGCTCCAGAGAATCACTCAAAGGTTTCAATCATCTTCAAATAATCCCTATGAAAATATCCACTGGAAATTGTATCTCAATTCAAGATCCACAGTCATCAATTTCATCAGGTCGACAATTAAGGTTTTTAACCTAATTCACCTAAACAACTGACTTTTTAATAAGAACATGGTGCCATAACTTAAACCATGGCTCAAGGTCCTCCAATAACTCAATGTGATTCATTCATACCATTCATTTGGTGAGGATAGCTTGGTTCATTTGAAATCTCCAGAAACGCGATTCGTCTGAAAAGTTAACTATACAAGATCACCATTGACTTTTTGGAAATTTTGGTCAACCATGACTTTTGAACTTTTAAATCATCAATATATGATATATGAAGTCATTTGATCAAGGAAAATCAAGAAAATCAATCAAGAATCAAAAAGTCAAAAGTTTGACTTTCCATACTTAGAAAAATTTCTAAGTGTTTTTCAATGGTTTTTTCCAAACTTTGGAAGGGAATAACTCAAAATTTAACCTACAAACTGAAAAAAACATCCAACATGAAAGTTATAGATTTTGATCCAATGAACAACTTTGTCACATAATTTTTTTCCATAAGATCAACCATTTAAGAGATATGGAGCTTCAAAGTTGGCATCTTTTGAAAAATGCACTTAAAATCTCACATTCTTCAAAGTTCATGGATCTTTTTCACCCATTTCCTTAAAGGTCTTGAAGAAACTTTCAACTAGGGTTTTGAAGTGCATAACATGAGCTTTCCAAAATGTCCAAGAGCATGAAAAAATATGAAGTATAGCTATGGTTTTGAATTTTGCCATTAGTGATTATTTCACTTGAAATTTCAAGCCATTTTTACCAAAGTTATGAACTATTCTACCAAATGATGCAAGCAATGATACACATATGCAATAATTGGAAGATATTTCTGGTTTGAGATCAGATTGGAAAGAGACAAGAAGCTTCGGAAATTTTAACCATGGTTTAGGTTTTAACCATTTTGCATTTAATGCAAAGATTCCATTTTATCTCCAAATGCCAAATCACCATTCTATGATCAACTTGCATAGTCTTGCAATTCAGAACTTTTGGCCTATAAATAGAGGTTCAAACTTCATTCAAAATCACACCAAAACCTCACAAAGCATAAGTTTTCTCTTTCTTTCTTGAATTGCAAGTTTCATAGTTTTCAAAGAGGTGGAAATCTCAACCTCTAAACCTTTGAAGTTCTGGCCAAGATGGTGGTTCTAACAACTTCTAAATATCATATGTGATGTGTTTGATCCACTCACACACCCCAAAACATCTTAAAACTCAGAATCATCATCTCACTTCCACATGAACCAAAATTGAACCTTAACATGCCAATTCTCACACCAACTCATTTCTGTCCAAACTAGCACTTCAAACACCATCCATATACTTCATATGAATGATCCAAACACTCATCATCAATCTGAAACATCTCCATCATCAAATTCGATCCTCACTTGGCTCTACTGCAGATCGGGTGCTACCTCTTGATCCAAGAGTTTTCAGATCATTCCAGGCATTCAAACACCTTCCATAAGGTCCCCTGAAGCTGTCCAGATCATCAAACAACAGTTGGAACTTCTCATTTGCAGAATTCAATTCTCAGTTTTTCCATTTTTGAAGGTAAGTGCTATGAACTTCAAACTCTATCATACATGCATCATAAATGAAATATTGCTTTGCCATCATGTTTCTGCATGTGTATGGATCATTAACCCTCAATCAATTGCTATTTATCTTGCACATACACGATTTCATGATCAATCTCAGAATTAGGGTTCTTCACGATTTCCAGAAAATTGATGATCTTAGAGTGAAAATAAATGAATTATGAGGATACCATCATGTTCCTTGTGAAAAATCGAGCAAGATAGGCTATTCACTTGATCCAAACAATTCAGTTTTAAGAAGTTTCAAAATCAAATGGGGATGGTGTTCTTGGCGCCATTTTCTATTCAGAAATTTCAAATGTTAGTTTTTAAATATAACTAAATGGAAGCGTGTTACTTACAAGCTGCGCGCGCAGCTCAGTTGGCAAGTGTTTTGGTTGGTAACCTCCAGGTCGTGGGTTCAAACCCTTGTGAGACCAAACCCTCTTTTTTATCACTATTTTTCTTTCTTTTTTCACACAACTTTAATTAATTAATTAACCAATCAAATTAATTCATTTTTACTTCATTTTTTGTACACTTAGTATTTAACACTTAGTATTTAAAAATAGTTTTTTTACTTGATTTTCAAAACTTAATCACTTGTAAATATTTTGTGATCAAACCCTAATCACTCAGGTCTTAATTAAGTATAATCTTTGTTTTTATCTTAATTAAGTTGACTTTTGTCAAAATTCAAACTGGTTCTCAACAAATGATCAAAGTTTTTCAAAACGATAAACCATTTCTTTTGGGTTTTCCTTTTAAGAAAAAAAAACTCTTGATCAAATCTTTTTGGATTGATCAATTTATTTTCAACAATGGGCCTCTCGAATATTAGAGAGTGTAAGTCCCATTCCTTTTTCTTTGTACAGTTTTTTAAACAGAAAAAAAACTTCTTTCAACACAAAACTTTCAACCTGTTTTCAAACGACGAAACCTCGCGTTTTTTTTACAAAACAATCAACCATGGTTTATAAAATAAAACATGGGCCTCCACATAGGTGTAAGTCCCATTCCCTTACATGAAATTATGTATTTCATTGTACATACACCTTTTTGTACATACCTCGATCAATTTGATTTTTAACCTCGAATAACAAATCAAAAATGAAGGTTTTCTTTAAATCTTCCCAAAAATACCATGGGCCTCCATGTAGGTATAAGTCCCCACCTCCCTTGTAAATACTTGTTTACATAGCTTTTGAATAATCTCAATGGGCCTCTCCCCGAGTATAAGTTCCGAGCCTCGTGTATACAAATGGATCATCCTTACAGGTATATTTCCTTCATAAACTCCATTGTATACACACACCTTGTCATATATAACTGTTCATACTTGTTCATATTTGTTCATGTACTTGTTAATGTTTGTTCGTACTGGTTCATATTTGTGTTCATATGCTTGTTCAACTTAGTACAACACTAGGTTCCCCATAGCCTCCTATTAGGCTTCGTGCAAAGAATCTCCCTAGTTTAGGTTAGGACATAGAGTATGGTTTCCCGGTGAAATCGCTCTAAGAGCTCAAACCAACTAAACCATGCCTCCTCTTAATCTTTGTACAAACGACTTGTCCCTCCCATAGCCTCCTCTTGGGCTTACAATGCAAGGACCCTCGATTGTCCCTCCCATAGCCTCCTCTTGGGCTTACAATGCAAGGACCCTCAGATAGCCTCCTCTTGGGCTTCGTACAAGGACCCACGGGCTTCTTATAAGCATCCCCATAATCCAAAAACAAATACTCTAGGAGATTAGACATTTATCATCTCTATGATAGGAGTATCTCATCTATATCATCACAATCAATCAATCAAACTTCTTTTTGCCACAAGGCTGGCTAATCAATCAAACCTTTTGCCACAAGGCTGTCTGATTAATCAAAGTATTTGCCACAAGGATGGCTTCGTCGAAACTTTTGCCACAAGACTGGCTGATTAATCAAAACTTTTTGTCACAAGGCTGACTTATCAAAAGTTTTTTCCACAAGGCTGGCTAATCAAACTTGTTTTTGCCACAAAGCTGGCTAAACAAAAAAACATCTTTATCATTCTAAGCACTATAAGTGGCACAACCCAGGTCTTATAATGAAAAGATTTTCAAACAAAATCAAACAGATGTATGTGATGATATAGATTAGATACATCGAGCATTAAGATGACATTTGTCTCTTATCCTTTGCTTCCACTAGCATAAGTTGGAACTATGATTGCTCTGACTTTCTCAACATCCCTTTGAGAATACGTAGGCACAAGGTCGTATCCTTGGCAAGCAAAACTCCTCCCTCAAACCACTCAAACCTTAGCACTCATAGACCCCGAGCTACAGATGCTCTGATTCCCTCCAAGGGATATGTATGCAGAGGATCGCGATGATCTTTGCGAGCATAATCAAACAAAACTCCTTAGGTCCCACCTATCTCACAATAACCTCCACCATAACATAGAATGAAATAAACATAATAAAGAAACCTATAGAGTACTATAGATACGTTGGGTGCTAATACATTCCCTTCGTATAACCAACCCTCTTACCCGGAATCTCTCCCCCACTTTTGCATTGCTTTTAATTTTGTGTTATTTGCTTTGCATTTCTTTTAAGGTTATTGCTACGTTTTCCCTTTTCCTGTTTTGGAAACAATAAAAAGTTTGGTCATGACAAAAACACAAGAAAAATCATTTCCTTGAGCACTCGAGCCCAAAGAAGGCATCTGGTGTCTCATCCCGAAAGATTCGATTTTTCCCCGCGACACTTAGGACCTTAAAATATTGTTGAGGTGGGCTTTAATTAGTTATTGGGCCTTTAGTTATTATCCTCTACTACTATATATGTACTCATTGAGAGATGACAAAATTATCAATGAAATCAAAGTTCATTTTTATCCCTTTTATTTTACTTAGTATTCTTCCCCTTTTCTTGTAGAAACCCTAGTTTATAATCTTGGTAGGAATTGCTTCCTATCAATTGGTGCTTTCATCCATGTACTCAAATCCTCCTATTGATTACCCTTATCATACAACTTCATATCATCCATGGCGTATTCCTCCTACCTATCCCACAAACCCCTCTTTTACATCTCCTACCACATCTCCATTTCCATCTTTTCCATGAGAACTTTTTACACCTTATTACACTCATGTTAGATCATCATCGCAACATTTGTATACAAATCATGGATATTCACCATATCCATCTAATCCACATTCATCATCTCATTATTCATACTACTACAATTATTATCTTCAACAACTACAATCAACAAAAACCTCTTAAAAAATTAAAAAAGATTGTGAGAAGCATTTGCAAGTGTTTTATCCTTGTTTTAAGAAAAGATCCAAAACAACCTCTCAAAAAACCAGTAAATCCCTAAACCATCTATCCACCTCGGGGAAACCTATAAATCATAGACCCACTTCATTCCCGATTCAGAAACCTATAACTCAACCCATTGCTTATGTCGATCGGAGATCCTATTTTCCGTTTGCATCTCTCCCGAATGGTAGAAGTCCAAACCCTTATGATCTCAGTCAAACTCGCAGTGTCTCCGTTGATAGAACCGTCAAAGATCAGACCCATCTGAAATCACGCAGATATTCCACACTCAAACCATCAGATATACTCATTGGCACTAAAAATTTTAAAACTATATCAACAAATGGTGCTAGGGTTGAAGAAAACAGCAGTAACAACTACACATATCAGAGTAAGCTTCATGCGATGTTTGTATTTCGGGAAGGGAAAGAAGAGAATAGCTCTGAATATAAAGAAAACAAAGCAGATACTTGATTTGAATAACCCAGACTCATCAAAAGTTATAATTTTTAATATTCCAAATAAGCTCTCAAATGATGGTGGAAAAGTGTTATCTGGGCAAGGAAAAAGGTGGGCTCACACATGTAACCCCATTAATGGTGGTAGACATATACATGTCTTTGGTGGTTATGGCAAAGATACCTTCCAAACTAATCAAGTTCATGTCTTTGACACTGTGAATTAAATATGGAGCCAATCAGAAATACAAGGCTCTCCACCTACTGCTAGGGATAACCATACTTGCAGTGTTATTGGTCATAAACTGTTTGTGTTTGGGGGAACTAATGGAATTAATCCACGCAAGGATTTTCATATTTTAGACACTTCTTTGCAAACATGGGATTCTCCGATTATAAGAGGACAAGGGCCGGAGGCACGTGAGGGTCATAGTGCAGCTGTTGTTGGCAAACAAATCTACATTTTTTGTGGTTGTGGAAAATATGCTGATAAGAACAATGAAGTCTACTACAATGATCTTTACATACTGAATACAGAGACGCTTGTTTGGATGCATCCTACAACTTCCGGCACACCGCCATCTCCTCGTGATAGTCAGACTTACTCATCATGGAGGAACAAGATTATTGTGATAGGGGTGAAGATGGGCGTGATTATTATTTGACTGATATCCATATCCTTGACACAGATACTCTAATACGGAGGGAGCTGAGTACATCAGGTTAATTGTTACCACCTCGGGTTTGTCATTCCATAGTTTCTTTTGGCAAGAACCAAAAGGTTTTTGCACCAAATGTTCTTGTTGCGCAAGGGCATAATTTTCTAGTTAGTGCTGATGAAGAGAAGGAGAAGACTTCTAATATTCCAAACTGTGTAGCAGATGGTTCTAACAATGTATTTTCCAGAAGCAGATGTTATTGCAATAGTGATGAAATTCCTATAAGATATGAATCCGCCTGACAGAGTTTTTATGCCACTTACTTTAATTCAGAGGACACAACAATCATTGTACGACTATGGATCAGAACAAGAGCAATTTATGTTTGTAAAAGTGACTCTTCCATTGGTCGAGCCACCCCTACCCAAACCAGAAAATTGGAACTCTATGATTTCCATTGAAAATAGTATACAGGTAGCGGACTTTTGGCATATGCGCGGGTCAGGTCGGCGGGCCACAGTCCGTTTTGTCACCCTTGTGAGGAATATATAAAACAAAATTTAAAAATTATAGGACATGTGAGTTATAAATATAATGTCTTAAGATTTTTGGAGGAGATGTGGTGCCTTCCTCTCTTGTGATCTTAGAATATTGAACATTTTGTTGCTCCCAATTTCCTCAAACTCCCCTACATGTCTGCGCACATAATGATAATAATTAGACTTTTCCAATTTTTATGTAGTTTCTTTTTTATTGCACATTTATCCCGACAGTTAGGTGTGAAAAAATTCCCCAAAAAGATGGCCACTGAGTCCCCATTTGATCCTGTAATTCTTCAGTGACTTGAAGAGTATCCCGATGAGAACCGAATGCATTGCACTGCTCGGTTAGTCGATATGCTGAATTCAGTTGCAAATGAGCTTTCAAACTGTGATGAAAGTATTGCTTGAGGATCTGGTTGGCGAAATTGGGAGCATATGTGAATCTTGGAGAATATTATGTTTGTGGAATGCCTATTACTGTTATGTTGTGTTTCAAGTTTGAGTTGAGACGAAAAGGATTGTGGATTGTTATACTTGTTGGTGCCTTCTCTCGATCACTTTTGCTCTTCCTTATAACAAGTGTCACACACTGGAAAAAATGGACAACTAGAGCAGAGGTTAAGTTGCACCGAATTGAAGAGGAATACCAAAGAAAAAAATGTTCGTCTAGATCCTACAATTGAAAATGGAGCTTCTAGAGACTATCAAAATATTTTGTTTGGAAAAGGAAAACTTCCTATCAATCCATGTCGTCTGGGGGAGAAGACCACGGTGGAAGCTTGCCAACATGCTGGTGTGAATGTCAAAATGATTACATGTGACAATATTTTCACTGCAAAAGCTATAGCATTTGAATGTGGGATTCTTAGAGATAATAAAGACACGGATGAAATCATGGTTGAAGGCGAACAATTTCGCAACTTCACGCTCGAAGAAAGGTTAGAGAGAGTTGAAAAAATTTGTGTGATGACAAGATCATCTCCATTTGACAAACTTCTAATGGTTCAATGCTTAAAACAAAAAGGACATGTAGTTGTTGTAACAGGAGATGGTACAAATGATGTACCAGCATTGAAAGAAGCTGATATTGGACTTTTAATGGGAATTCAAGGTACAGAAGTTGCAAAAGAGAGTTCATATATTGTTATATTAGATTACAATGTTGCATCTATAGTAACAATTTTGAATTGGGGAAGATGTGTTTACAAAAACATTCAAAACTTCATTCAATTTAAATTAACAATGAATGTGGCTGCACTTGTTATCAATTTTTACTAGTACAAAAACAACAATATAATTTTAACATTTACACCCGATATTCTAAAAACGGGTGTAAATAAGAACGTGATGGCAATTTTGTAAATAAAATTTCATTTTAAGTATTAACATGAGACAAATTACAATCTATTTATTAAAAATTGGGTGTAAATTACAAATATTATTATAATCAGATCTCAATTACACCCACTAAATTTAAAACGGGTGTAAATTTAAATTGCTTAAAGAAATTATCGATGAGTTCCGTCTTTAATATCACAACCACAGTGCATCACGGTGCATCAACAACGGAAGCACAACCCACAGATCCTCCGTCTTTAATATCAACTTTCAAGACTGATTTCCTCCAATCTTCAACGCAATCGCAAACACCGACGCGAACTTCACCTCACGGACCACATCGTCATAGATGAAAACTGACACACACAACTGCAACGATTCGAGAACGCAGCTGAGCTCAACGCGGCAACGTCATCTATCATCGTTATCTGATTCAATCTGCAATAACGATTCAGGATGCTTCTCCGACGATATTTTCGCTCATTTTTAACCAAAAAAAAATCCACCCTAATTCTCACCCTAAAAACGAGGTTGAGATTCTATCTGATTACTAATCAAGTGTTGTTTTTCTTGCGTGCATGTATCACACCCAAGTAAGTTCTCATTGTTCCCCTTACATATTTAACTCCAAATTTTATGATTTTTTTTCTTGTAATTTCTCAACAATTTATTTATGTTAAATGTAAAATTAATAGGTAAATTTGAACTTTCAAGTGTGAGAGAGGGGGTGCATTGAAAGTATTTGTAAAAATGTCTGTTTGAACTTTGAAGGACTTCTTCATATTTACACCTTTGGTGTGGTATCTAATTTTAACATTTTGTTTTTTGTTTTTCGTAATTAAAATTGTTGATGGTTTCATATTGAAGCATGATGTGTAGTTTAAAGGGGAATT
Organism: Vicia villosa; assembly: GCF_029867415.1. NCBI lineage: Eukaryota > Viridiplantae > Streptophyta > Magnoliopsida > Fabales > Fabaceae > Vicia > Vicia villosa. Next base: position 115,402,422 of record NC_081182.1, on the reverse strand, counting down.
TGGAGGAGGTTGTTGGAGTTCCAACTTTAGTGCCGGTGCGTGTAGCTCACGACCTTTTTCAAGATGGTCATAAGTATCTTGATGTATTCTCTAAGACTAATTTTTTAAGCCCATTAACTTGTTCCTAATTTTTTATTTTTAATTTTTTGGTTTAAATTATATATTTCGGTTTTTCCCTATTTAAAACATGTTTTTTTTCTAACATTACTTTCTTTTTATACAAACTATATATAAATTATTATCTTTATTTTATTATTTAGTTAGTATTATCGTTAAAAACAAATATATTATATCAATTATATTAATATTACTATTAATCATTATTATTAAAATCTAATCTTATATTCATGAATCAAATATATTACAATCAAATACAAATCAATCTAATCTAATCAATTTAATTTACAACAAATTGAATCATTCCTAATATGAATTAACCCTAAGGCTATAAATAAGAAACCTAAGTCTACAGAAAGAGGAGAAAGAAGAAAACCTTAATCTAAAAGACGAAGAAAGAGAGATCGGAGAAGGGTGTTGAAGCGTGAAGTCTTCAACCTTGCGCCGACACCTGCAAGCAAAAAAGAAGAGGATTAATAAGGATACTGGAGCTTACACAATACAGAATTCAAGTTAAAAGGTAACCCGAGACACTTAGCTTAGGTTTATATGTCGAATGCATGTGTGTTTTGATTTTGGTTTCTGGATATTTAGGGTTAGCATTCTTCAACTTAGGGGTAGATTAACACCTCCTGAATTAATATTAAACAAAACAAATACACCTCCTGCATTCTAGTTAAAAGAAAGAATAACTAATTGTGTTAAATTACATGATTAATTTTAAATAATTGTTATTTGGTTCGATTATGTTTAATAGTCGCGCTGATTAATAATATTTCTTCGGATTAAAAATATTCAAATTGATATTAATAATTGGATATAATTTTATATGCATAGTTAAGGTTTAATTCGTTAATTGTTTTAATCGAATCAATCGATTACAATGATTAGCGACAAAAATTAATTTTTGTCAAGCTAACTTATATTAGGGTCGATTTATTAATTTTTTTGATCAAATCAATTGATTATGAAGATTAATAATCAATTATTCAATTTACTTTAATTTAAATAATTTATTCGAAACAGTTCGAATTACTAAAGATTTTAATCGAATCAATCGGTTGCGATAATTAGTAATTTTTTACTAACTTATTAATTATGTTGATCAAATCAATTGATCAATGCGATTAGTAAAATTTCGAAATATTTAAAAGGGTTGTATGCCATATAATAAACTTTTAACATCTTCACAAACTGCGAATTAGACAAAACTGCGACAATTACCAAACTACGTAGGGTAATTTAAAATACATTTCAACATACAAATTACAAAGGCGTACTGTAACACCCAATAAATTTCTTTATTTAATTTAATAAATTTTTTTTATTAAATATTAGAATTAATTGAATTATTTGAGAAATATAGATTAACGAGGCTAATGGGCCAGTGTCGCGAGAAGCAATTGGGGGGTGTGTCAGTTGCAAAGCCTTTTACTAAACTAAGAGTATATTTTCATAAAATAGAAAAGAGGAGGATTTTGTGAAAAGAGAACCAAAAGGGAGAAGAAAAGAGCTGAACGTGAAATTGGAAGAAGAGCAAGTGTGAAGAGCAAGGGCATCCAAGAATTCAACATCGAGGTAAGGGGGGATTCTTCTCATTAACCTCTATTATGGGTTGTATGAATGATTCAACAGAGTTTGTATGTTAGTATTATGAATTGGATTGTATGTCGGGTTTGGGGTTTTTGAGGTTTATAGAACTTTGGTTCAATTTATGTTGTGAATGATGATTGGTGTTGGATAATGATGTTAAAACATGATTAGAAGTATGTGTAAATGTGCAATTTCGTGTTTGTTGATGCTTTTTGATGTTGCAATACGTTATGGTACGTTTTGGTATGGCTTGGAATTGATACAGGTGCTGTAAAAATGGAGTTTTGGGGTTTCTGGTACGAGGTAACCGGTTACCTGGGGAGTGGTAACCGATTACTTGAGGTTACGTCACTGAGGTGGCCTATTCGTTGTGGAGTAACCGGTTACTTGAATTGGGGTAACCGGTTACCACTGTTGAAATTTGAGTTCTGTGGTTCTGCTGGGAGACAGTAACCGGTTACTGGTTTTGAAGTAACCGGTTACCACTGTTACGAATAGACTCATTGGTTACTCCTTAAGGTAGTAACCGGTTACTTGAATTGGAGTAACCGGTTACCACTGAAGCTTTTTGAAAAATTATTTTATTTTCTAAAATCCATAACTTTCAAACCGTGAGTCGGATTTTGGTGCCGTTTCGAGCACAGTGAAGCTGATTAAGCGATTTATGCAATAAAATAGTGTTTTGAGTTGTGACTCGATTTTATTTTAAAACACTTGATTTAATCGGTTGTGGTGGTTTATGCGTACAAGTGCACTGGTGAATGTTTTGTCTATTAACTCGTCTTGGTTGTGATTGATGATTAATATACATGTGTTGCTGATGTAAAATGTATATTTGAGATTGTTGAAAAATAGCATAACTATTGTGTAGCTATTGTTGTTGCATTAGTTGATGATTATGATTGTTCAGTTGTTTGGTATTGATGATTAGCATGCGGTATGTGATGTATGCATTTCATAATGATTGTGTGGGTTGTATCCCTTATGGTGGTGGGACAGCGGTAGCTAATTCCCATTGTGTGGAATTATTGAGAGAAGTAGCCGAATCTTTATGGTGGTGGATCGGTGAGATGGGTTATCCCATGTTTGGCACCACATGCATTTAGTTGTATTGCATTAGGTTGTTGTGTATAATTGTAACATGAATGGAAGTTGTCCAATGTTATAATTTGTGTGTATTTGGTATGGATGGTTGTATTTGATGAATGTTGCTATACTATCTGAATATAATTGAATTTGGGTGAATAATATATGAATGAAGTTGTATTGTTTATATTCCTATAACATTTGTTAGTGCGAATGAAACTCACCCTTACTGTTGTTATTTTTCAGATTGAGGAGTAGCTTGGGTACTTGGTGAGGATTAACTCGTCAAGTAGTCCGTTAGAGTCAGTTGGGTCTGTGTCATGCTCTGGTCGTGTAACACTGGGGACGTTAATTTAGAATTGGTTGATAAATTCTTGTTTTGTTTATGGTTTATGGTTGAATCATGAGTCTCCGACTCCAGATGCTTAATTATTCAGTTGTTAAGAATATTCCTCTGTGTAACATGATATCTGAATAATTTTTGGTTTATCGTTCCTTTATGGCATGACATGAATATTTGTTTATTTTATTGGAGTTGTAATGCCCTTTTTCATGTTTTACTCTGATTTTTGTTAAATTTTCCGCGGGGTTTAGAAGGGTGTTACAATAGTGGTATCAGAGCATAGTCGTTCATTGAGTCAGAGTCTTAGTGTCGGATAATCCTTCGTATGCGATTAGTGTAAGGTTGACACTGTCGATACTTCTTGTTCTAATAAATATTGTTTGATATTTAGCAGAACAATGGCCTGAAGAGGAGGAAGAAACGACGATGCGATTGCTGAGGCTCTGGGCATGATTGCTGGTGTATTAGGAGGGACTGCCAATGGGGCTGGTATTGGTGCTGAAAGGCAGTTGAACAGTTTTCAGAGGAACAATCCTCCGTTGTTCAAAGGCACTCACGATCCCGAAGGCGCTCAGAGGTGGCTGAAGGAGATTGAAAGGATCTTCTGAGTGATCGATTGTGCTGAAAATCTGAAGGTGACGTATGGTACTCACATGCTAACTGAAGAAGCTGATGATTGGTGGATGGCTAGTAGGGATGAACTCGAATCTGCAGGTGTAGTAATCACTTGGGCTGTATTTAGGCGTGAATTCCTGAGGAGGTACTTTCTTGAGGATGTTCGGGGCAGGAAGGAAGTTGAGTTTTTGGAGCTGACACTGGGTAACATGACGGTACCGGAATATGCTTCAAAGTACTATGTCCACTATAACAATGATGAAGCGAGCGAATTTTCGAAATGTGTTACGTTCGAGAATGGTCTCCGTGATGAAATTAAGCAGGGAATCAGGTACCAAAGGATTCGTCGGTTTACTGATTTGGTAGATTGTAGTAGAATCTATGAAGAGGATAACCTCAAGTTGAAGTCATCTCACTCCCGCAAGTTAGTTGACAAGAAAGGGAAGAAGCCTATGGACCGTTGTAAACCATATGGTAGACGTAATTATAAAGCTGGAAGTTGGAAGAAGCCTGGTGGGGGAGACTCTAGTGCCCCTGTTAAGTGCTTTAAGTGTGGGGAACCTGGGCATCGCGTTCACGAGTGCAAAAGTGAAGAGAAGAAGTGCTACAGGTGTGGTAAGGCAGGCCACATTGCCGTTGACTGCAAGGGAAAGACTTTGACTTGCTATAACTGTGGTGAAGAAGGTCATATTAGTCCACAGTGTCCTAAGCCGAAGAAGAATCAAACTAGGGGTAAAGTTTTCGCTTTATCAGGTTCAGAGACTACTCCAGTGGATCGGTTGATTAAAGGTACGTGTTTTATCCATGGCACTCCTTTAATTGCAATAATAGATACTAGAGCAACTCACTCTTTTATTTCGTTGGATTGTGCTAAACGTCTGAACTTGGAAATATCTGATATTCATGGAGGTATGATCATTGACACTCCTGCGTCGGGTTCAGTGACTACTTCATTTGCCTGTTTGAACTGTCCAATTGATATTTTTGGTAGAGAGTTCGGAATGGACTTAGTGTGCCTTCCGTTGGAACAACTTGATGTCATCCTGGGTATGAATTGGTTGCAATTTAATCGGGTACATATCAACTGTTTCACGAAGACGGTTATTTTTCCATAAGATGTCGGTGTTGAGAGTCTAGCGATGACGGCTAGGCAAGTGGGTGAAGCCATGAAGGAAGCGGCTGCCGTGTTTATGTTGATTGCATCCATGGAAGTGAAGAAGAAAGTGGTGAGTGGTGACTTACCGGTAGTATGTGAATTTCCAAAAGTCTTTCCAGAAGATGTAAGAGAGTTACCGCCAGAGAGGGAGGTAGAATTTGCTATTGAGTCAGTTCCTAGAACTAGTCCGGTGTCGATGGCGCCGTATCGTATGTCGGCATCCGAATTAGCGGAGCTGAAGAGTCAGCTAGAAGACTTACTGGAAAAAGAATTCATTTGTCCTAGTGTTTCGCCGTGGGGTGCGTCGGTGTTGTTGGTAAAGAAGAAAGAAGGTTCTATGCGATTGTGTGTGGATTATAGACAGCTGAATAAAGTTGCTATCAAGAATCGATATCCATTACCGAGGAATGATGATTTGATGGATCAACTGGTTGGTGCAAGCGTGTTCAGCAAAATTGACTTGAGGTCGGGATATCACCAGATTCGGGTGAAGACGGACGATAGAAACTGTCAAAGTGTGAGTTCTGGCTAAGTGAAGTAAGTTTTCTTGGGCATGTAATTTCTAAAGATGGTATTGCCGTTGACCCAACGAAAGTAGAAGCAGTGTCACAATGGGAAGCTCCGAAGTCATTTTCCGAAATCCGTAGTTTCCTTGGTCTTGCGGGTTACTATAGAAAGTTCATTGAAGGTTTTTCAAAGTTAGTGTTGTCGTTAACTAAGTTGACTAGGAAGGATCAAGCATTCATCTGGGACTCGAAATGTGAAGAAGGATCCAAGAGTTGAAGAGGAGGTTGACTAGTGCGCCGATCTTGATTTTGCCGAATCCGGCGGAATCTTTTGTTGTATATTGTGATGCTTCGTTGTTGGGATTAGGAGGTGTACTAATGCATAATCAATAGGTAGTCGCTTATGCGTCGAGACAACTCAAGGTGCATGAGAGAAACTATCCGACTCATGACTTAGAGTTGGCAGCAGTGGTATTTGTGTTGAAATTGTGGAGGCATTATCTATATGGTTCGAGGTTTGAAGTATTTAGTGATCACAAGAGCCTGAAGTTTCTCTTTGATCAAAAAGAGCTGAATATGAGGCAAAGGAGGTGGTTAGAGTTCCTCAAGGATTATGATTTTGGACTGAATTATCATCCGGGTAAAGCGAACGTGGTTGTCGATGCTTTGAGTAGGAAGTCCTTGCATATGTCTATGCTTATGGTAAGAGAATTGGATTTAATTGAACAATTCAGAGATGTAAGTTTAGTATGCGAAGGCACTCCTGTCAGTGTTAAGTTGGGTATGCTGAAGCTGACTAGTGATATTCTGGAAGAGATTCGAGAGGGTCAGAAAGCTGATGTAGAGTTGGTTGATAAGTTGACTCTGATTAACCAAGGCAAGGGAGGTGAGTTCAGAATCGACGAAAACGGTATTATGAGGTTTGGTAATCGTGCTTGTGTTCCTAATGTTTCCAAATTGAGGAAGAGTATCCTTGAAGAAGGACATCGTAGTGGATTGAGTATTCATCTTGGTGCTACCAAGATGTATCATGACTTAAAGAAGTTGTTTTGGTGGCCTGGAATGAAAAAGGAAATAGCTGAATTTGTCTATGCTTGTTTGACTTGCCTGAAGTCGAAGATTGAGCATCAGAAACCGTATGGAGTTATGCAACCGTTATTTTATATGATGAATTTATGGGATGGGTAGTGACCCGACTTAATTTTAAAAATTAACTTAATTGCTTTGTGAAATGAAATATTGTGCATATGTGTGATTGTGTGAATACGGCAATGTTTCGGTGTGATGATAGATGAATTGTGGTTATTGTTATGATTATCGTGATAAATGTGTAAAAAATTGAATGCTTTTGCAAACACGTGCATACTTTATCGGTGATGAAAATTGTGAGTTATGGTGAGACGATGCGGTGCATCGGAATGGTGATGTTTTAAGTATGTTATATGTGTGCATTCATTCATACGCATTTCCGTGATGGATCCCGGTAATGTTTCGATGAATGGTAGACATGATTCCCATTGTGTGGAATTTGTGTCAGTAGGGTCGTATCTCAATGAGGCTTAGATCGGTCAGGTGGATTATTTCCACGGTTTTTTGGTACCACATGCATAGTGTCAGTTGGTCATATGCATCTATGTTATAACATGATTGAATTAATTTCAGTGTTATGTTTGGTGTTGTATTTGTTGCGGTTGATGAATGATAATTGAAAATCTGAACATATTGCAATTTGGGTGAATGATATGTTATGATGTTTTGTTGCTTATGAATGCATAATATTTATTAATTATGAATGAGACTCACCCTTACATGTTGACATTTTCAGATTAAGAAGTAGCGGTGTATTTCTCGGTGAGGATGGCTTGTAGAGTTCATCCGTTAGTTGGTGTCATGTCAGTCATGCTCTGATAGTGTAATACTGGGAAACGATTTAGTTTAGAGTTTAACTACATACTCTATTTCATGGTTTTGGGTTTTGTTTTGTTACTTTGGTTTTTGTGATGCGTATTTTCCGTTGTATTAAACATGATATTGTATTCTGCCAAATCGTTTCCAATAATGCATGACAGATGACATATGTTTTGGTTTAAATTAATTTTGGCACCCTTGGTTGCATGTTTTTACTCTGATTATCTTAATAATCGCTGCGGGGTTTAGAAGGATGTTACAAGTATGAAACAAAAACGGATACATTATACATTATATAATGCATTATTATATTTTTAAAAACAATACATTACATTTTACAGTAAAACCAAATAAAAACAATTCATCCACTAATGACTCTTCATTTTCTAATACATTGGTATATTTTTTATAAAAAATTATGTAAAATTATATGATTATATATTAAATAATATATAAACTATAAAATATAAATAATATGTTTAGGGACAGGGAATCCGTGGGGCAGAGGATACTTTTCCATTCCGCTCCCCAAAGTGTCATCGAGGGAACTTTTCCCTTTATCCCCATCCTTGTGGAGGAAAAAAATCTCCAACTTCGGAGCTCCGAATAGATAATCCCTCAAAGATCTTCGTTAACAGATGCAAATTAACATCTCTACACACCACGTATCCACCTAAAACCTTAAGGTGATAGGTGAGTGGGTTCTAACACTTATATATTCTAAAGTAAACATATTCCTATCTAATGTGGGACGATTTCTCCAACTTACTCACACTTTCATTATTATTCTAACACTCTACCTCAAGTGTGAGTCCACAATGCTCCATCACTTACACTGGTACCATCGTTACCTCTTCTTGGGCAACAAGACACCTCTTTTGGAGCCTTTCGATACTAAGTCGGTTCCTTTCTTAATTCAAAGGCTCGTGATACCATTTGTTGGGGGGAGTTACTAGGAGCATTGATACAAAGTTGAGGATTAGACATTTTTGTGAGATACACACTACTTATCCACCTAAAACCTTAAGGTGATAGGTGAGTGAGTTCTCCAGTTATATATTCTCAAGTCACCACATTCCTGTCCAATGTGGGACTATTTCTCCGAATTACTCAGACTTGCATTATTATTATAACATTAATGATGATGAACGGGGGCTTAGATCCTCTTTTCCTTTTTTTTCTCTTCATTTCAATCCAAACACTCTTTCTTTACCTTTCTATTAATCTCACACTGTTTATTCAAATATAAATAATTTTATTATGAAGAGAGCAAGTGAGATTAAGAGATAGATGAATACATAGGAGAGCAATCAAGAGAAAAAGAGGAGGAAAGGAGGAGAGAATTCAATTGAGATAAAGTAGCGTGACCCCTCTTTTATCGAAATTGAAGGCGTTTTTCAATAAATCAACACTATTAATATGTCACAAAGTTCAATTTTTCTTGGAGTGGGTAAAGGTATAATGTATTTACTGACAACAAAAATTCTCTTTATATGTGTGTTGACATTTCTATCAATGCACAATGTTCTTGGAGTGAATGTGAATGTTTTTAATGCTTTGGAATCCAAGAAGGACCTAACTGCTCATTGTAAATCTACAGATGATGATCTTGGAGCGCGTGTTCTTCATCCCAACCAAAGTTTTGGTTGGAAATTTGACATTCATTTTTTAAAATTAGCATCGCATAGATGTTCTTTTAAATGGAATGAAAAGGATCATTGGTTTGATACAGACCAACATCGAAAAGATTGGGGAGAAGGTGATAATATCGACTTGTTAATAAAGGAAGCAGGACCATGTTTGAAAAAAGACACTGAGCTTACTTGCGTTCCCTGGAAAGAGTAATTATGTAAAAAGATTATTTTGATAAATGTTGCATTTGGAGTATTGAAAACCAAGTGTTATATATAACCCTATTTATTTATATACTGTGTTCTTTATCATATGATGGTCATTCAAATTTAAATGTATAAGTGATTATGAAATGTGTTTTTGATGTGTGAAAATTATCATTGTTATTTTAAGCTTACTATCAGGATTTATATGCGTGTAATTATTTTTTGTTTTAAAAAATATCTTTTTTGAAAAAAACAGTTGTGAATGTTGGTAACAGTTAACTTGTAAATAAATATGTTGGAAATCAATTATAATAAGAAGTTTTTTATTCACATGGCAAGATTTTACGTGATTGTGTAGAAAAATATTTTTATACATCATCATTATATAAGTCATGTAGTTTACATGATAGTTGGTGTGAATTTTGTTAATGGTAATGAACTTCATGCGAGTTTACTCCCATTCTTTTGGATGATCTTTGATCCAGATTGTTTATATTCACAGACACACATAATTTTAATATGATTTTTTATTTTTTTTAAACAAGTTTCATTAATAGAGAATAAAAGTTCTCGAACTCGATTACAAAAGACCGGGGATACAACATTCGTAAAAGAAAAGATTACACACCAAGTGAAACTTAAGAGATATAAAACAAAAGGTTTTTACAAAACTCATAAAAATTACATTTGGTATGTGTAATATTCCCGATGAAAGACCACCTCCAAAGCAAAGTTTTAATGTTCTAAACAACATCCATAACGGTCCAAACCTCCTCTCAAAAATCACTACATTCCTAATGTTCCATAAACACCAAATTGTTGCTAACCAAACATCTCCTTCTTTTCCTTTTTTAACCCGCTTGTGTTTACAAAAACAACTCCACCTTAAGAAATGATCCAAGAGATCAAATGTTTCGTAATCAACAAAATCAATCCAACCGACCACTGCCTTCCAAACTAGGGTGGAATCTTGACAACCCAATAGCAAATGAATACAAGATTCGGGAGCAAGTCCACATAATACACAAGAATTATCGTTAGAATTAGGAATGATACCTCGATTAACAAGCGAGTCTTTAGTAGAAATCTTTTCAAGGAAACACCGCCATTGAAAAGATTTTATTTTGAGATATATTATGTGTAAGGCATGGTTATGATATGATTTTCTGATAGAGTAAGAATTATGATTAATTAGAAATAGAATTTATATTATTGTTAGTTAATTTGTAATGCTTTTTAGAATGTCCTTAGGACCTTAAAATATTGTTGAGGTGGGCTTTAATTAGTTATTGGGCCTTTAGTTATTATCCTCTACTACTATATATGTACTCATTGAGAGATGACAAAATTATCAATGAAATCAAAGTTCATTTTTATCCCTTTTATTTTACTTAGTATTCTTCCCCTTTTCTAGTAGAAACCCTAGTTTATAATTTTGGTAGGAATTGCTTCCTATCAATTGGTGCTTTCATCCATGTACTCAAATCCTCCTATTGATTACCCTTATCATACAACTTCATATCATCCATGGAGTATTCCTCCTACCTATCCCACAAACCCCTCTTTTACATCTCCTACCACATCTCCATTTCCATCTTTTCCATGAGAACTTTTTACACCTTATTACACTCATGTTAGATCATCATCGCAAAATTTGTATCCAAATCATGGATATTCACCACATCCATCTAATCCATATTCATCGTCTCATTATTCATACTACTACAATTATTATCTTCAACAACTACAATCAACAAAAACCACTAAAAAATTAAAAGAGATTGTGAGAAGCATTTGCAAGTGTTTTATCCTTGTTTTAAGAAAAGATCCAAAAGAACCTCTCAAAAAACCAGTAAATCCCTAAACCATCTATCAACCTCGGAGAAACCTATAAATCGTAGACCCAATTCATTCCCGATTCAGAAACCTATAACTCAACCCATTGCTCATGTCGATCGGAGATCCTCTTTTGCCTTTGCATCTCTCCCGAAAGTTAGAAGTCCAAGTCCTTTTAATCCCAGTCAAACTCGCAGTGTCACCATTGATAGAACCGTCAAAGATCCGACCCATCTGAAATTACACAGATATTCCACACTCAAACCATCGTATAAACTCATTGGCACTAAAATTTTTAAAACTATATCAACAAATGGTGCCAGGGTTGAAGAAAACAACAGTAACAATTACACATATCAGAGTAAGATTCGTGAGAAGTTTGCATTTCGGGCAGGGAAAGTGAAGAGAATAGCTACGGATATAAAGAAAACAAAGAAGATACTTGATTTGAATAACCCAGACGCATCCAGAGTTATAATTTCTAATATTCCAAATAAGCTCTCAAATGATGGTGGAAAAGTGCTATCTGGGCAAGGAAAAAGGTGGGTTCACACATGTAACCCCATTAATGGTGGTAGACATATATATGTCTTTGGTGGTTATGGCAAAGATACCTTCCAAACTAATCAAGTTCATGTCTTTGGTTAGCTCTGTTTTTTTTTATGTTATGAATCGGTTAAGAAATGGTTAGAGTTTGTTATAGGTAGTTATATGCTGTTAGGAATTGGTTGAAAGGGGTTTGGACTGTCTTAGGTAGTTATGATTAGTTTAGGAATTCTGTTAGAGATGTTTGAAAGTTTGTTAGGAGGTAGTTATGAAAGTTGGAGACTGGTAACTGTTTTTTGATATTTACATATGATGGCTTTTTCTGTTATGAGCTGTTAGTTAAAGGATGAATTGCAGGGCTATGTAGGTTTGGGTGTGGTTCTGAATTATGTGTATGCTGAACTGATATGGAGCTATTCACTTGTCTTCTTTTCTGAAAATGGATAATGTGAAAGGATTCGGTTTATTGTGGTATGTTATGGTTATTTGCAAATTATTCTAATTTGTCTTAATATGGTAGCAGTAGGTCTTGAGTTGATTTTGACTGCAAGATTTTCTTTCATGAATTTATGTTGATGTTGAATGTTTGCATGTATGGTTGCAATAGGATAACTGAATGATGGAGCAAAGACAAGTTTCAAACATAAAGGGCATGAAGATGAAAAAGGCTGAAGCATGATGGAGGCGACCAAGTTCTTAGTAAACAACTCTGTTGTGTAGTATAGATTTTAAAAATATGTTAGTGTTAGTTATAGATTATGCTGACTATTTTGAGTGATGTCGGGGATCATGAAGTGCACTCGGCACAGGGCTGTTTTTGGATGTAATTAAATGGGGCGGTTTCGGATTTATTCCATGAATTGTGAACGGTAATTTTGTGATGGTTTGCGAGGTTGTATGTATTTCATTTGAAATTAAATGGCTATTTGTAAATAACAAGTGAAGCTATAAAAGGGGTTTGTGTGCTAGGCTATTCTCTTGGAATTGGCTTGAATGTGTCATAACGTTGAATAGCATAAGTTCAGAATAAAAGTCAATGGGCCATGGCTTGACTTGGTCAACAGTTTCGTCAAAAGCCAAAGCTTCGTTTTTTCTTTTGTATTATTTTTCCTTGCAATATATTCCAACTTGAAATTTTAAATCCTTTCTCAATTTGTACTCCGCGAGGCCTTAACGAGACACTCATGAATTATCCAATCAAATGGATGAATCTAAGTCTTTAGAGAATGAACAAACTCTTCGATCCATAAAAGCGAAAATATCAGACTACAATATAAGTCCAATAAATCACTTGCTCACCAATTGTTTAGATGGATAAGCTCGAAGCCATAAATCTCATTTGATTGCTTAACTAATGAACCATGAAAGCCATTGCTTAACTAATGAACCATGAAAGCCATCTAACTAAGCTCCAAAAACCGCCTTCTTCTTTTTTTTTAATGACTGATAGATGAATAAATAAGCTTCGTTCTATAGCCCCTTTGACCTTTTAATAGGGAGACAAACCTTAATCCAGGATCTCATGCTAGATTTAAATGTTAATGAAATATGCAATGCTATGCGAATGACCTAATAGAAGTATGCAGCTGAATTAGAAACATAAGCCAGATGGATGTAAAATTAAGTAGGCAAATTTTGGGGTGCAACAACTGCCCCTATTTAATCGTCTTAAACCTGAAAGTGAAATTGGCGCTAGCCTTTCGAGCATTCAAGGTGGAAGAAGATTAAATACCAAGTGAACCTGAAAATTTGCCTAATGAGATAGGATCCACTGGGGAAGAAATGGTGTCGACTCCACTGAGGAAGATTGCGTCAACTTCGAATTGAACATATTAACTCTGGGTTAGAAATGAAATAAACCTTAACTCTGGGTCGAAAAAGAAAAGTAGGGAAATCAACTCTGGGTTGAAAAAGGAATTGGATAATAACTATGGGTTGAAAGAGGAAAGATTAACAATTAGAAATAGTCGTCAACTCTAGGTTGAGTGGGAAAAGACAAGAGATAACCGTCAACTCTGGGTTGAGTGGGAAAAGGAAAAGATCAACTTTGGGTTGAATAAGAAGAAAGATAACCGTCAACTCTGGGTTGAATGGGAAAGAAAAAAGGTAACCGTCAACTTCGGGTTGAGTGGGAAAGGCAAAAGATAACCGTCAACTCTGGGTTGAGTGGGAATAGATATCAAGAAAAGGAGATACCCGTCAACTCTGGGTTGAGAGAGAAATGAGAAAAGATAACCGTCAACTATGGGTTGAGTGAGAAAAGAAACAATCAATTATGGATTGAACAAAGGATAACCGTCAACTCTGGGTTGAGTAGGAAAGAGAAATCAATTCAGGATTGAACAAGGGACAACCGTCAACTCTGGGTTGAGTGGGAAAGAAAGAAGATAACCGTCAACTCTGGGTCGAGTGGGAAAGAAAGAAGATAACCGTCAACTCTGGGTTGAGTGGGAAAAGAAAAATCAATAAGAAGTATCCGTCAACTCTGGGTTGAGTGGGAAAAGAGAAACAACAAGGAATAACCGTCAACTCTGGGGGAGAGGGAAAGAGAAAAGATAACTGTCAACTCTGGGTTGAGAGGGGAAGACAAAAGAGAAGAAATTAACTCTAGGTTGAATAAGAAAGAGATACTATAAGAAATAACCACTAACTCTGGGTTGAATGGGAAAAGGATAGTCAATTCTGGATTGAACAAAAGATAAATGTCAACTCTGGGTTGAATGGGAGAGATAAAAGATAACCGTCAACTCTGGGTTGAGTGGGCAAAAAATAAAAGATAACCGTCAATTCTAGATTGAGTGGGAAAAAAGAAATCAATTTTGGAGTGAATAAGATATAACCGTCAACTCTGGGTTGAGTGGGAAAGGACAACCGTCAACTCTGGGTAGAGTGGGAAGAGATAATTAATTTTGGATTGAACAAAGGATAACCGTCAACTCTGAGTTGGGAAAGAAAGAAGATAACCGTCAACTCTGGGTCGAGTGGGAAAGAAAGAAGATAACCGTCAACTCTGGGTTGAGAGGGAAACATGAACAATTAGGAATGACAGTCAACTCTGGGTTGAGTGGGAATGGGAAATCAATTCTGGATTAAACAAAAGATGATTGTCAACTCTGGGTTGAGTGGGGAAAAGAGAAATCAATAAGAAGTATCCGTCAACTCTGGGTTGAGAGGGAAACGATAATTAACTCGGGGTTAAAAGATGAAAGGAAAATCAACTTTGGGTTGGACACCAAAAACATCAACTCTGGGTTGAAGAAATATGAACATGATTGACTATGGGAGATGACACCACAATGGTAACTCTGAGTGATCCAGTGGAATATCAACTTGAATACTTTGTAGGGACCTCATCTGATGAGTAACTTGGCTTATGCTTCATATGCAAATGTTTGATTTATTTATGCACTTCTGGAGATGCAATGCTATGGATTCTATATGCAGTATACTGATAGATCAGGGTTTCTGATTTGTGTGGGGTAGATTAGGTGGAGTTCTAAACTCTTCTTGATTCAAGATAGGGTGGATGCCCCTGCATTATTCATGATTGGATTATGCGGGAGAAATGATAATGAGAATGCAATAATATGCATGATTCATGTATGACTGTGAATGGAATGATTGTTTCTATGATACTAGGACTGAATGGAAGGTTCCTTGCAGGAAGGTTGTTGCTTGAAGGGTAAAATTTGTGAAGGTGAGGTGTTTGGCTTGACTCCTCGACACCTGTCTCGATATCTAACACTTTATTGAAGATGAATAAATGAATTTTTGCTAGTTTGCCTCAGCTTGTATGATCTTTTGAGAAGGATTTCCAATATGCTTGAATCATGGAGATCGTAATGGTCTGCCACAGTGTTGATCATGGAATGAATGCCCCAGATTTAAAGGAACCAAATGGATGCTTCAGGTATTTGCTCAATGGATGGCCAACCTTTGCCTTTGCAAGACTACTCGATGGAATTTCAATGTTGAACTTTCCTTGGTATCAAGTACTTACTTTGAGATAGACAATTCTGTTTTGAAAAAGATAATGAGAATGCAATGCACATGTTAATCTCAAAAGAAAACTTTTATTTGTCAATATGTTGTACTGATACTAACACAAATGACAAGCTCTGATAGTGTAACACTGGGAAACAATTTAGTTTAGAGTTTAACTATGTACTCTATTTCATGGTTTTCGGTTTTGTTTTGTTACTTTGGTTTTGGTGATGCGTATTTTCCGTTGTATTAAACATGATATTGTATTCTGCCAAATCATTTCCAATAATGCATGACAGATGACATATGTTTTGGTTTAAATTAATTCTGGCACCCTTGGTTGCATGTTTTTACTCTGATTATCTTAATAATCACTGCGGGGTTTAGAAGGATGTTACAAGTATGAAACAAAAACGGATACATTATACATTATATAATGCATTATTATATTTTTAAAAACAATACATTACATTTTACAGTAAAACAAAACAAAAACAATTCATCCACTAATGACTCTTCATTTTCTAATACATTGGTATATTTTTTATAAAAAATTATAAAAAATTATATGATTATATATTAAATAATATATAAAATGTAAAATATAAATAATATGTTCAGGGACAGGGAATCCGTGGGGCAGAGGATACTTTTCCATTCCGCTCCCCAAAGTGTCATCGAGGGAACTTTTCCCTTTATCCCCATCCTCGTGGAGGAAAAAAATCTCCAACTTCGGAGCTCCGAACAGATAATCCCTCAAAGATCTTCGTTAACAGATGCAAATTAACATCTCTACACACCACGTATCCACCTAAAACCTTAAGGTGATAGGTGAGTGGGTTCTAACACTTATATATTCTAAAGTAAACATATTCCTATCTAATGTGGGACAATTTCTCCAACTTACTCACACTTTCATTATTATTCTAACACTCTACCTCAAGTGTGAGTCCACAATGCTCCATCACTTACACTTGTACCATCGTTACCTCTTCTTGGGCAACAAGACACCTCTTTTGGAGCCTTTCGATACTAAGTCGGTTCCTTTCTTAATTCAAAGGCTCGTGATACCATTTGTTGGGGGGAGTTACTAGGAGCATTGATACAAAGTTGAGGATTAGACATTTTTGTGAGAGACACACTACTTATCCACCTAAAACCTTAAGGTGATAGGTGAGTGGGTTCTCCAGTTATATATTCTCAAGTCACCACATTCATGTCCAATGTGGGACTATTTCTTCGAATTACTCAGACTTGCATTATTATTATAACATTAATGATGATGAATGGGGGCTTAGATCCTCTTTTCCTTTTTTTTCTCTTCATTTCAATCCAAACACTCTTTCTTTACCTTTCTATTAATCTCACACTGTTTATTCAAAGATAAATAATTTTATTATGAAGAGAGCAAGTGAGATTAAGAGATAGATGAATACATAGGAGAGCAATCAAGAGAAAAACAGGAGGAAAGGAGGAGAGAATTCAATTGAGATAAAGTTGTATGAGAATAATATTTTTTATTTCTTAGAGATGAAGTTTTTTTTAATATTTCTAACATGTGAAGGTTTTCTTTGTTTGAGAAATGCATTGCTTTTTCTATTTTTAAAGGAGATAGGTGAATGTTTAGTTTTAGAAAAATAGAAGAAAAAAACAATTAAGAAACAATTCAAGAAAGAAAATAACAACTATATCGGAAATTAGCATGAGAAGAGAGAAAGAGAAATTTTTTACGAAGTTTTTGGGAGTTTTTGGGATTGAAGTGTCGTAAAAAAATGAATTTTTATATAAAATAAGAAAATACATGCAAAAAATTTCCTTAATTGTAGCGTGACCCCTCTTTTATCGAAATTGAAGGCGTTTTTCAATAAATCAACGCTATTAATATGTCACAAAGTTCAATTTTTCTTGGAGTGGGTAAAGGTATAATGTATTTACTGACAACAAAAATTCTCTTTATATGTGTGTTGACATTTTTATCAATGCACAATGTTCTTGGAGTGAATGTGAATGTTTTTAATGCTTTGGAATCCAAGAAGGACCTAACTGCTCATTGTAAATCTACAGATGATGATCTTGGAGCGCATGTTCTTCATCCCAACCAAAGTTTTGGTTGGAAATTTGACATTCATTTTTTAAAATTAGCATCGCATAGATGTTCTTTTAAATGGAATGAAAAGGATCATTGGTTTGATACAGACCAACATCGAAAAGATTGGGGAGAAGGTGATAATATCGACTTGTTTATAAAGGAAGCAGGACCATGTTTGAAAAAAGACACTGAGCTTACTTGCGTTCCCTGGAAAGAGTAATTATGTAAAAAGATTATTTTGATAAATGTTGCATTTGGAGTATTGAAAACCAAGTGTTATATATAACCATATTTATTTATATACTGTGTTCTTTATCATATGATGGTCATTTAAATTTAAATGTATAAGTGATTATGAAATGTGTTTTTGATGTGTGAAAATTATCATTGTTATTTTAAGCTTACTATCAGGATTTATATGCGTGTAGTTATTTTTTGTTTTAAAAAATATCTTTTTTGAAAAAAACAGTTGTGAATGTTGGTAACAGTTAACTTGTAAATAAATATGTTGGAAATCAATTATAATAAGAAGTTTTTTATTCACATGGCAAGATTTTACGTGATTGTGTAGAAAAATATTTTTATACATCATCATTATATAAGTCATGTAGTTTACATGATAGTTGGTGTGAATTTTGTTAATGGTAATGAACTTCATGCGAGTTTACTCCCCTTCTTTTGGATGATCTTTGATCCAGATTGTTTATATTCACAGACACACATAATTTTAATATGATTTTTTATTTTTTTAAACAAGTTTCATTAATAGAGAATAAAAGTTCTCGAACTCGATTACAAAAGACCGGGGATACAACATTCGTAAAAGAAAAGATTACACACCAAGTGAAACTTAAGAGATATAAAACAAAAGGTTTTTACAAAACTCATAAAAATTACATTTGGTAAGTGTAATATTCCCGATGAAAGACCACCTCCAAAGCAAAGTTTTAATGTTCTAAACAACATCCATAACGGTCCAAACCTCCTCTCAAAAATCACTACATTCCTAATGTTCCATAAACACCAAATTGTTGCTAACCAAACATCTCATTCTTTTCCTTTTTTAACCCGCTTGTGTTTACAAAAACAACTCCACCTTAAGAAATGATCCAAGAGATCAAATGTTTCGTAATCAACAAAATCAATCCAACCGGCCACTGCCTTCCAAACTAGGGTGGAATCTTGACAACCCAATAGCAAATGAATACAAGATTCGGGAGCAAGTCCACATAATACACAAGAATTATCGTTAGAATTAGGAATGATACCTCGAATAACAAGCGAGTCTTTAGTAGAAATCTTTTCAAGGAAACACCGCCATTGAAAAGATTTTATTTTGAGATATATTATGTGTAAGGCATGGTTATGATATGATTTTCTCATAGAGTAAGAATTATGATTAATTAGAAATAGAATTTATATTATTGTTAGTTAATTTGTAATGCTTTTTAGAATGTGCTTAGGACCTTAAAATATTGTTGAGGTGGGCTTTAATTAGTTATTGGGCCTTTAGTTATTATCCTCTACTACTATATATGTACTCATTGAGAGATGACAAAATTATCAATGAAATCAAAGTTCATTTTTATCCCTTTTATTTTACTTAGTATTCTTCCCCTTTTCTAGTAGAAACCCTAGTTTATAATTTTGGTAGGAATTGCTTCCTATCAATTGGTGCTTTCATCCATGTACTGAAATCCTCCTATTGATTACCCTTATCATACAACTTCATATCATCCATGGAGTATTCCTCCTACCTATCCCACAAACCCCTCTTTTACATCTCCTACCACATCTCCATTTCCATCTTTTCCATGAGAACTTTTTACACCTTATTACACTCATGTTAGATCATCATCGCAAAATTTGTATCCAAATCATGGATATTCACCACATCCATCTAATCCATATTCATCATCTCATTATTCATACTACTACAATTATTATCTTCAACAACTACAATCAACAAAAACCACTAAAAAATTAAAAGAGATTGTGAGAAGCAATTGCAAGTGTTTTATCCTTGTTTTAAGAAAAGATCCAAAAGAACCTTTCAAAAAACCAGTAAATCCCTAAACCATCTATCCACCTCGGAGAAACCTTTAAATCGTAGACCCACTTCATTCCCGATTCAGAAACCTATAACTCAACCCATTGCTCATGTCGATCGGAGATCCTCTTTTGCGGTTGCGTCTCTCCCGAAAGTTAGATGTCCAAGTCCTTTTAATCCCAGTCAAACTCGCAGTGTCTCCATTGTTAGAACCGTCAAAGATCCGACCCATCTAAAATCACACAGATATTCCACACTCAAACCATCGTATAAACTCGTTGGCACTAAAATTTTTAAAACTATATCAACAAATGGTGCCAGGGTTGAAGAAAACAACAGTAACAATTACACATATCAGAGTAAGATTCGTGAGAAGTTTGCATTTCGGGCAGGGAAAGTGAAGAGAATAGCTACGGATATAAAGAAAACAAAGAAGATACTTGATTTGAATAACCCAGACGCATCCAGAGTTATAATTTCTAATATTCCAAATAAGCTCTCAAATGATGGTGGAAAAGTGCTATCTGGGCAAGGAAAAAGGTGGGCTCACACATGTAACCCCATTAATGGTGGTAGACATATATATGTCTTTGGTGGTTATGGCAAAGATACCTTCCACACTAATCAAGTTCATGTCTTTGGTTAGCTCTGTTTTTTTTATGTTATGAATCGGTTAAGAAATGGTTAGAGTTTGTTATAGTTAGTTATATGCTGTTAGGAATTGGTTGAAAGGGGTTTGGACTGTCTTAGGTAGTTATGATTAGTTTAGGAATTCTGTTAGAGATGTTTGAAAGTTTGTTAGGAGGTAGTTATGAAAGTTGGAGACTGGTAACTGTTTTTTGATATTTACATATGATGGCTTTTTCTGTTATGAGCTGTTAGTTAAAGGATGAATTGCAGGGCTATGTAGGTTTGGGTGTGGTTCTGAATTAAGTGTATGCTGAACTGATATGGAGCTATTCACTTGTCTTCTTTTCTGAAAATGGATAATGTGAAAGGATTCGGTTTAGTGTGGTATGTTATGGTTATTTGCAAATTATTCTAATTTGTCTTAATATGGTAGCAGTAGGTCTTGAGTTGATTTTGACTGCAAGATTTTCTTTCATGAATTTATGTTGATGTTGAATGTTTGCATGTATGGTTGCCATAGGATAACTTAATGATGGAGCAAAGACAAGTTTCAAACATAAAGGGCATGAAGATGAAAAAGGCTGAAGCATGATGGAGGTGACCAAGTTCTTAGTAAACAACTCTGTTGTGTAGTATAGATTTTAAAAATCGGTTAGTGTTAGTTATAGATTATGCTGACTATTTTGAGTGATGTCGGGGATCATGAAGTGCACTCGGCACAGGGCTGTTTTTGGATGTAATTAAATGGGGCGGTTTCGGATTTATTCCAAGATTGGTGAACGGTAATTTTGTGATGGTTTGCGAGGCTGTATGTATTTCATTTGAAATTAAATGGCTATTTGTAAATAACAAGTGAAGCTATAAAAGGGGTTTGTGTGCTAGGCTATTCTCTTGGAATTGGCTTGAATGTGTCATAACGTTGAATAGCATAAGTTCAGAATCAAAGTCAATGGGCCATGGCTTGACTTGGTCAACAGTTTCGTCAAAAGCCAAAGCTTCGTTTTTTCTTTTGTATTATTTTTACTTGCAATATATTCCAACTTGAAATTTTAAATCCTTTCTCAATTTTTACTCCGCGAGGCCTTAACGAGACACCCATGAATTATCCAACCAAATGGATGAATCTAAGTCTTCAGAGAATGAACAAACTCTTCGATCCATAAAAGCGAAAATATCAGACTACAAGATAAGTCCAATAAATCACTTGCTCACCAATTGTTTAGATGGATAAGCTCGAAGCCATAAATCTCATTTGATTGCTTAACTAATGAACCATGAATGCCATTGCTTAACTAATGAACCATGAAAGCCATCTAACTAAGCTCTAAAAACCGCCTTCTTTTTTTTTTTAATGACTGATAGATGAATAAATAAGCTTCGTTCTATAGCCCCTTTGACCTTTTAATAGGGAGACAAACCTTAATCCAGGATCTCATGCTAGATTTAAATTTTAATGAAATATGCAATGCTATGCGAATGACCTAATAGAAGTATGCAGCTGAATAAGAAACGTAAGCCAGATGGATGTAAAATTAAGTGGGCAAATTTTGGGGTGCAACAGCTGCCCCTATTTAATCGTCTTAAACCTGAAAGTGAAATTGGCGCTAGCCTTTCGAGCATTCAAGGTGGAAGAAGATTAAATACCAAGTGAACCTGAAAATTTGCCTAATGAGATAGGATCCACTGGGGAAGAAATGGTGTCGACTCCACTGAGGAAGATTGCGTCAACTTCGGATTGAACATATTAACTCCTGGTTAGAAATGAAATAAACCTCAACTCTGGGTCGAAAAAGAAAAGTAGGGAAATCAACTCTGGGTTGAAAAAGGAATGGGATAATAACTATGGGTTGAAAGAGGAAAGATTAACAATTAGAAATAGTTGTCAACTCTAGGTTGAGTGGGAAAAGATTAGAGATAACCGTCAACTCTGGGTTGAGTGGGAAAAGGAAAAGATCAACTTTGGGTTGAATAAGAAGAAAGATAACCGTCAACTCTAGGTTGAGTGGGAAAGAAAAAAAATAACCATCAACTTCGGGTTGAGTGGGAAAGGCAAAAGATAACCGTCAACTCTAGGTTGAGTGGGAAAAGAAATCAAGAAAAAGAGATAACCTTCAACTCTGGGTTGAGAGAGAAATGAGAAAAGATAACCGTCAACTATGGGTTGAGTGAGAAAAGAAACAATCAATTATGGATTGAACAAAGGATAACCGTCAACTCTAGGTTGAGTAGGAAAGAGAAATCAATTCTGGATTGAACAAGGGACAACCGTCAACTCTGGGTTGAGTGGGAAAGAAAGAAGATAACCGTCAACTCTGGGTCGAGTGGGAAAGAAAGAAGATAACCATCAACTCTGGGTTGAGTGGGAAAAGAAAAATCAATAAGAAGTATCCGTCAACTCTGGGTTGAGTGGGAAAAGAGAAACAACAAGGAATAACTGTCAACTCTGGGGGAGAGGGAAAGAGAAAAGAAAACTGTCAACTCTGGGTTGAGAGGGGAAGACAAAAGAGAAGAAATTAACTCTGGGATGAATAAGAAAGAGATACTATAAGAAATAACCGCCAACTCTGGGTTGAATGGGAAAAGGATAATCAATTCTGGATTGAACAAAAGATAACTGTCAACTCTGGGTTGAATGGGAGAGATAAAAGATAACCGTCAACTCTGGTTTGAGTGGGCAAAAAATAAAAGATAACCGTCAATTCTGGATTGAGTGGGAAAAAAGAAATCAATTTTGGATTGAATTAGATATAACCGTCAACTCTGGGTTGAGTTGGAAAGGACAACCGTCAACTCTGGGTTGAGTGGGAAGAGATAATTAATTTTGGATTGAACAAAGGATAACCGTCAACTCTGAGTTGGGAAAGAAAGAAGATAACCGTCAACTCTGGGTCGAGTGGGAAAGAAAGAAGATAACCGTCAACTCTGGGTTGAGAGGGAAACATGAACAATTAGGAATGACCGTCAACTCTGGGTTAAGTGGGAATGGGAAATCAATTCTGGATTAAACAAAAGATGATTGTCAACTCTGGGTTGAGTGGGGAAAAGAGAAATCAATAAGAAGTATCCGTCAACTCTGGGTTGAGAGGGAAACGATAATTAACTCGGGGTTAAAAGATGAAAGGAAAATCAACTTTGGGTTGGACACCAAAAACATCAACTCTGGGTTGAAGAAATATGAACATGATTGACTATGGGAGATGACACCACAATGGTAACTCTGAGTGATCCAGTGGAATATCAACTTGAATACTTTGTAGGGACCTCATCTGATGAGTAACTTGGCTTATGCTTCATATGCAAATGTTTGATTTATTTATGCACTTCTGGAGATGCAATGCTATGGATTCTATATGCATTATACTGATAGATCAGGGTTTCTGATTTGTGTGGGGTAGATTAGGTGGAGTTCTAAACTCTGCTTGATTCAAGATAGGGTGGATGCCCCTGCGTTATTCATGATTGGATTATGCGGGAGAAATGATAATAAGAATTCAATAATATGCATGATGCATGTTTGACTGTGAATGGAATGATTGTTTCTATGATACTAGGAGTGAATGGAAGGTTCCTTGCAGGAAGGTTGTTGATTGAAGGGTAGAATTTGTGAAGGTGAGGTGTTTGGCTTGACTCCTCGACACCTGTCTCGATATCTAACACTTTATTGAAGATGAATAAATGAATTTTTGCTAGTTTGCCTCAGCTTGTATGATCTTTTGAGAAGGATTTCCGATATGCTTGAATCATGGAGATCGTAATGGTCTGCCCCAGTGTTGATCATGGAATGAATGCCCCAGATTTAAAGGAACCAAATGGATGCTTCAGGTATTTGCTCAATGGATGGCCAACCTTTGCCTTTGCAAGACTACTCGATGGAATTTCAATGTTGAACTTTCCTTGGTATCAAGTACTTACTTTGAGATAGACAATTCTGTTTTGGAAAAGATAATGAGAATGCAATGCACATGTTAATCTCAAAAGAAAAGTTTTTATTTGTCAAAATGTTGTACTGATACTAACACAAATGACAAGCTCTGATAGTGTAACACTGGGAAATGATTTAGTTTAGAGTTTAACTACGTACTCTATTTCATGGTTTTCGGTTTTGTTTTGTTACTTTGGTTTTGGTGATGCGTATTTTCCGTTGTATTAAACATGATATTGTATTCTGCCAAATCATTTCCAATAATGCATGACAGATGACATATGTTTTGGTTTAAATTAATTCTGGCACCCTTGGTTGCATGTTTTTACTCTGATTATCTTAATAATCGCTGCGGGGTTTAGAAGGATGTTACAAGTATGAAACAAAAACGGATACATTATACATTATATAATGCATTATTATATTTTTAAAAACAATACATTACATTTTACAGTAAAACAAAACAAAAACAATTCATCCACTAATGACTCTTCATTTTCTAATACATTGGTATATTTTTTATAAAAAATTATGTAAAATTATATGATTATATATTAAATAATATATAAAATGTAAAATATAAATAATATGTTCAGGGACAGGGAATCCGTGGGGCAGAGGATACTTTTCCATTCCGCTCCCCAAAGTGTCATCGAGGGAACTTTTCCCTTTATCCCCATCCCCGTGGAGGAAAAAAATATCCAACTTCGGAGCTCCGAACAGATAATCCCTCAAAGATCTCTGTTAACGGATGCAAATTAACATCTCTACACACCACGTATCCACCTAAAACCTTAAGGTGATAGGTGAGTGGGTTCTAACACTTATATATTCTAAAGTAAACATATTCCTATCTAATGTGGGACGATTTCTCCAACTTACTCACACTTTCATTATTATTCTAACACTCTACCTCAAGTGTGAGTCCACAATGCTCCATCACTTACACATGTACCATCGTTACCTCTTCTTGGGAAACAAGACACCTCTTTTGGAGCCTTTCGATACTAAGTCGGTCCCTTTCTTAATTCAACGGCTCGTGATACCATTTGTTGGGGGGAGTTACTAGGAGCATTGATACAAAAATTAGGATTAGACATTTTTGTGAGAGACACACTACTTATCCACCTAAAACCTTAAGGTGATAGGTGAGTGGGTTCTCCAGTTATATATTCTCAAGTCACCACATTCCTATCCAATGTGGGACTATTTCTCCGAATTACTCAGACTTGCATTATTATTATAACATTAATGATGATGAATGGGGGCTTAGATCCACTTTTCCTTTTTTTTCTCTTCATTTCAATCCAAACACTCTTTCTTTACCTTTCTATTAATCTCACACTGTTTACTCAAAGATAAATAATTTTATTATGAAGAGAGCAAGTGAGATTAAGAGATAGATGAATACATAGGAGAGCAATCAAGAGAAAAACAGGAGGAAAGGAGGAGAGAATTCAATTGAGATAAAGTTGTATGAGAATAATATTTTTTATTTCTTAGAGATGAAGTTTTTTTTAATATTTCTAACATGTGAAGGTTTTCTTTGTTTGAGAAATGCATTGCTTTTTCTATTTTTAAAGGAGATAGGTGAATGTTTAGTTTAAGAAAAATAGAAGAAAAAAACAATTAAGAAACAATTCAAGAAAGAAAATAACAACTATATCGGAAATTAGCATGAGAAGACAGAAAGAGAAATTTTTTACGAAGTTTTTGGGAGTTTTTGGGATTGAAGTGTCGTAAAAAATGAATTTTTATATAAAATAAGAAAATACATGCAAAACATTTCCTTAATTGTAGCGTGACCCATCTTTTATCGAAATTGAAGGCGTTTTTCAATAAATCAACGCTATTAATATGTCACAAAGTTCAATTTTTCTTGGAGTGGGTAAAGGTATAATGTATTTACTGACAACAAAAATTCTCTTTATATGTGTGTTGACATTGCTATCAATGCACAATGTTCTTGGAGTAAATGTGAATGTTTTTAATGCTTTGGAATCCAAGAAGGACCTAACTGCTCATTGTAAATCTACAGAGGATGATCTTGGAGCGCGTGTTCTTCATCCCAACCAAAGTTTTGGTTGGAAATTTGACATTCATTTTTTAAAATTAGCATCGCATAGATGTTCTTTTAAATGGAATGAAAAGGATCATTGGTTTGATACAGACCAACATCGAAAAGATTGGGGAGAAGGTGATAATATCGACTTGTTAATAAAGGAAGCAGGACCATGTTTGAAAAAAGACACTGAGCTTACTTGCGTTCCCTGGAAAGAGTAATTATGTAAAAAGATTATTTTGATAAATTTTGCATTTGGAGTATTGAGAACCAAGTGTTATACATAACCCTATTTATTTATATACTGTGTTCTTTATCATATGATGGTCATTCAAATTTAAATGTATAAGTGATTATGAAATGTGTTTTTGATGTGTGAAAATTATCATTGTTATTTTAAGCTTACTATCAGGATTTATATGCGTGTAATTATTTTTTGTTTTAAAAAATATCTTTTTTGAAAAAAACAGTTGTGAATGTTGGTAACAGTTAACTTGTAAATAAATATGTTGGAAATCAATTATAATAAGAAGTTTTTTATTCACATGGCAAGATTTTACGTGATTGTGTAGAAAAATATTTTTATACATCATCATTATATAAGTCATGTAGTTTACATGATAGTTGGTGTGAATTTTGTTAATGGTAATGAACTTCATGCGAGTTTACTCCCATTCTTTTGGATGATCTTTGATCCAGATTGTTTATATTCACAGACACACATAATTTTAATATGATTTTTTATTTTTTTTAAACAAGTTTCATTAATAGAGAATAAAATTTCTCGAACTCGATTACAAAAGACCGGGGATACAACATTCGTAAAAGAAAAGATTACACACCAAGTGAAACTTAAGAGATATAAAACAAAAGGTTTTTACAAAACTCATAAAAATTACATTTGGTATGTGTAATATTCCCGATGAAAGACCACCTCCAAAGCAAAGTTTTAATGTTCTAAACAACATCCATAACGGTCCAAACCTCCTCTCAAAAATCACTACATTCCTAATGTTCCATAAACACCAAATTGTTGCTAACCAAACATCTCCTTCTTTTCCTTTTTTAACCCGCTTGTGTTTACAAAAACAACTCCACCTTAAGAAATGATCCAAGAGATCAAATGTTTCGTAATCAACAAAATCAATCCAACCGGCCACTGCCTTCCAAACTAGGGTGGAATCTTGACAACCCAATAGCAAATGAATACAAGATTCGGGAGCAAGTCCACATAATACACAAGAATTATCGTTAGAATTAGGAATGATACCTCGAATAACAAGCGAGTCTTTAGTAGAAATCTTTTCAAGGAAACACCGCCATTGAAAAGATTTTATTTTGAGATATATTATGTGTAAGGCATGGTTATGATATGATTTTCTGATAGAGTAAGAATTATGATTAATTAGAAATAGAATTTATATTATTGTTAGTTAATTTGTAATGCTTTTTAGAATGTCCTTAGGACCTTAAAATATTGTTGAGGTGGGCTTTAATTAGTTATTGGGCCTTTAGTTATTATCCTCTACTACTATATATGTACTCATTGAGAGATGACAAAATTATCAATGAAATCAAAGTTCATTTTTATCCCTTTTATTTTACTTAGTATTCTTCCCCTTTTCTAGTAGAAACCCTAGTTTATAATTTTGGTAGGAATTGCTTCCTATCAATTGGTGCTTTCATCCATGTACTCAAATCCTCCTATTGATTACCCTTATTATACAACTTCATATCATCCATGGAGTATTCCTCCTACCTATCCCACAAACACCTCTTTTACATCTCCTACCACATCTCCATTTCCATCTTTTCCATGAGAACTTTTTACACCTTATTACACTCATGTTAGATCATCATCGCAAAATTTGTATCCAAATCATGGATATTCACCACATCCATCTAATCCATATTCATCGTCTCATTATTCATACTACTACAATTATTATCTTCAACAACTACAATTAACAAAAACCACTAAAAAATTAAAAGAGATTGTGAGAAGCATTTGCAAGTGTTTTATCCTTGTTTTAAGAAAAGATCCAAAAGAACCTCTCAAAAAACCAGTAAATCCCTAAACCATCTATCAACCTCGGAGAAACCTATAAATCGTAGACCCACTTCATTCCCGATTCAGAAACCTATAACTCAACCCATTGCTCATGTCGATCGGAGATCCTCTTTTGCCTTTGCGTCTCTCCCGAAAGTTAGAAGTCCAAGTCCTTTTAATCCCAGTCAAACTCGCAGTGTCTCCATTGATAGAACCGTCAAAGATCCGACCCATCTGAAATCACACAGATATTCCACACTCAAACCATCGTATAAACTCATTGGCACTAAAATTTTTAAAACTATATCAACAAATGGTGCCAGGGTTGAAGAAAACAACAGTAACAATTACACATATCAGAGTAAGCTTCGTGAGAAGTTTGCATTTCGGGCAGGGAAAGTGAAGAGAATAGCTACGGATATAAAGAAAACAAAGCAGATACTTGATTTGAATAACCCAGACGCATCGAGAGTTATAATTTCTAATATTCCAAATAAGCTCTCAAATGATGGTGGAAAAGTGTTATCTGGGCAAGGAAAAAGGTGGGCTCACACATGTAACCCCATTAATGGTGGTAGACATATATATGTCTTTGGTGGTTATGGCAAAGATACCTTCCAAACTAATCAAGTTCATGTCTTTGGTTAGCTCTGTTTTTTTTCTGTTATGAATCGGTTAGGAAATGGTTAGAGTTTGTTATAGTTAGTTATATGCTGTTAGGAATTGGTTGAAAGAGGTTTGGACTGTCTTAGGTAGTTATGATTAGTTTAGGAATTCTGTTAGAGATGTTTGAAAGTTTGTTAGGAGGTAGTTATGAAAGTTGGAGACTGGTAACTGTTTTTTGATATTTACATATGATGGCTTTTTCTGTTATGAGCTGTTAGTTAAAGGATGAATTGCAGGGCTATGTAGGTTTGGGTGTGGTTCTGAATTATGTGTATGCTGAACTGATTTAGAGCTATTCACTTGTCTTCTTTTCTGAAAATGGATAATGTGAAAGGATTCGGTTTAGTGTGGTATGTTATGGATATTTGCAAATTATTCTAATTTGTCTTAATATGGTAGCAGTAGGTCTTGAGTTGATTTTGACTGCAAGATTTTCTTTCATGAATTTATGTTGATGTTGAATGTTTGCATGTATGGTTGCCATAGGATAACTGAATGATGGAGCAAAGACAAGTTTCAAACATAAAGGGCATGAAGATGAAAAAGGCTGAAGCATGATGGAGGCGACCAAGTTCTTAGTAAACAACACTGTTGTGTAGTATATATTTTAAAAATATGTTAGTGTTAGTTATAGATTATGCTGACTATTTTGAGTGATGTCGGGGATCATGAAGTGCACTCGGCACAGGGCTGTTTTTGGATGTAATTAAATGGGGCGGTCTCGGATTTATTCCATGATTGGTGAACGGTAATTTTGTGATGGTTTGCGAGGCTGTATGTATTTCATTTGAAATTAAATGGCTATTTGTAAATAACAAGTGAAGCTATAAAAGGGGTTTGTGTGCTAGGCTATTCTCTTGGAATTGGCTTGAATGTGTCATAACGTTGAATAGCATAAGTTCAGAATCAAAGTCAATGGGCCATGGCTTGACTTGGTCAACAGTTTCGTCAAAAGCCAAAGCTTCGTTTTTTCTTTTGTATTATTTTTCCTTGCAATATATTCCAACTTGAAATTTTAAATCCTTTCTCAATTTGTACTCCGCGAGGCCTTAACGAGACACCCATGAATTATCCAATCAAATGGATGAATCTAAGTCTTTAGAGAATGAACAAACTCTTCGATCCATAAAAGCGAAAGTATCAGACTACAATATAAGTCCAATAAATCACTTGCTCACCAATTGTTTAGATGGATAAACTCGAAGCCATAAATCTCATTTGATTGCTTAACTAATGAACCATGAAAGCCATTGCTTAACTAATGAACCATGAAAGCCATCTAACTAAGCTCCAAAAACCGCCTTCTTCTTTTTTTTTAATGACTGATAGATGAATAAATAAGCTTCGTTCTATAGCCCCTTTGACCTTTTAATAGGGAGACAAACCTTAATCCAGGATCTCATGCTAGATTTAAATGTTAATGAAATATGCAATGCTATGCGAATGACCTAATAGAAGTATGCAGCTGAATAAGAAACATAAGCCAAATGGATGTAAAATTAAGTAGGCAAATTTTGGGGTGCAATAGCTGCCCCTATTTAATCGTCTTAAACCTGAAAGTGAAATTGGCGCTAGCCTTTCGAGCATTCAAGGTGGAAGAAGATTAAATACCAAGTGAACCTGAAAATTTGCCTAATGAGATAGGATCCACTGGGGAAGAAATGGTGTCGACTCCACTGAGGAAGATTGCGTCAACTTCGAATTGAACATATTAACTCTGGGTTAGAAATGAAATAAACCTCAACTCTGGGTCGAAAAAGAAAAGTAGGGAAATCAACTCTGGGTTGAAAAAGGAATTGGATAATAACTATGGGTTGAAAGAGGAAAGATTAACAATTAGAAATAGTCGTCAACTCTAGGTTGAGTGGGAAAAGACAAGAGATAACCGTCAACTCTGGGTTGAGTGGGAAAAGGAAAAGATCAACTTTGGGTTGAATAAGAAGAAAGATAACCGTCAACTCTGGGTTGAATGGGAGAGATAAAAGATAACCGTAAACTCTGGGTTGAGTGGGCAAAAAATAAAAGATAACCGTCAATTCTAGATTGAGTGGGAAAAAAGAAATCAATTTTGGAGTGAATAAGATATAACCGTCAACTCTGGGTTGAGTGGGAAAGGACAACCGTCAACTCTGGGTAGAGTGGGAAGAGATAATTAATTTTGGATTGAACAAAGGATAACCGTCAACTCTGAGTTGGGAAAGAAAGAAGATAACCGTCAACTCTAGGTCGAGTGGGAAAGAAAGAAGATAACCATCAACTCTGGGTTGAGAGGGAAACATGAACAATTAGGAATGACAGTCAACTCTGGGTTGAGTGGGAATGGGAAATCAATTCTGGATTAAACAAAAGATGATTGTCCACTCTGGGTTGAGTGGGGAAAAGAGAAATCAATAAGAAGTATCCGACCCATCTGAAATCACACAGATATTCCACACTCAAACCATCGTATAAACTCATTGGCACTAAAATTTTTAAAACTATATCAACAAATGGTGCCAGGGTTGAAGAAAACAACAGTAACAATTACACATATCAGAGTAAGCTTCGTGAGAAGTTTGCATTTCAGGCAGGGAAAGTGAAGAGAATAGCTTTGGATATAAAGAAAACAAAGCAGATACTTGATTTGAATAACCCAGACGCATCCAGAGTTATAATTTCTAATATTCCAAATAAGCTCTCAAATGATGGTGGAAAAGTGTTATCTGGGCAAGGAAAAAGGTGGGCTCACGCATGTAACCCCATTAATGGTGGTAGACATATATATGTCTTTGGTGGTTATGGCAAAGATACCTTCCAAACTAATCAAGTTCATGTCTTTGGTTAGCTCTGTTTTTTTTTTCTGTTATGAATCGATTAGGAAATGGTTAGAGTTTGTTATAGTTAGTTATATGCTGTTAGGAATTGGTTGAAAGAGGTTTGGACGCTCTTAGGTAGTTATGATTAGTTTAGGAATTCTGATAGAGATGTTTGAAAGTTTGTTAGGAGGTAGTTATGAAAGTTGGAGACTGGTAACTGTTTTTTGGTATTTACATATGATGGCTTTTTCTGTTATGAGCTGTTAGTTAAAGGATGAATTGCAGGGCTATGTAGGTTTGGTTGTGGTTCTGAATTATGTGTATGCTGAACTGATATGGAGCTATTCACTTGTCTTCTTTTCTGAAAATGGATAATGTGAAAGGATTCGGTTTAGTGTGGTATGTTATGGTTTTTTGCAAATTATTCTAATTTGTCTTAATATGGTAGCAGTAGGTCTTGAGTTGATTTTGACTGCGAGATTTTCTTTCATGAATTTATGTTGATGTTGAATGTTTGCATGTATGGTTGCCATAGGATAACTGAATGATGGAGCAAAGACAAGTTTCAAACATAAAGGGAATGAAGATGAAAAAGGCTGAAGCATGATGGAGGCGACCAAGTTCTTAGTAAACAACTCTATTGTGTAGTATAGATTTTAAAAATCTGTTAGTGTTAGTTATAGATTATGCTGACTATTTTGAGTGATGCCGGGGATCATGAAGTGCACTCGGCACAGGGCTGTTTTTGGATGTAATTAAATGGGGCGGTTTCGGATTTATTCCATGATTGGTGAACGGTAATTTTGTGATGGTTTGCGAGGTTGTATGTATTTCATTTGAAATTAAATGGCTATTTGTAAATAACAAGTGAAGCTATAAAAGGGGTTTGTATGCTAGGCTATTCTCTTGGAATTGGCTTGAATGTGTCATAACGTTGAATAGCATAAGTTCAGAATCAAAGTCAATGGGCCATGGCTTGACTTGGTCAACAGTTTCGTCAAAAGCCAAAGCTTCTTTTTTTCTTTTGTATTATTTTTCCTTGCAATATATTCCAACTTGAAATTTTAAATCCTTTCTCAATTTGTACTCCGCGAGGCCTTAACGAGACACCCATGAATTATCCAACCAAATGGATGAATCTAAGTCTTTAGAGAATGAACAAACTCTTCGATCCATAAAAGAGAGAATATCAGACTACAAGATAAGTCCAATAAATCACTTGCTCACCAATTGTTTAGATGGATAAGCTCGAAGCCATAAATCTCATTTGATTGCTTAACTAATGAACCATGAAAGCCATTGCTTAACTAATGAACCATGAAAGCCATCTAACTAAGCTCCAAAAACCGCCTTCTTCTTTTTTTTAATGACTGATAGATGAATAAATAAGCTTCGTTCTATAGCCCCTTTGACCTTTTAATAGGGAGACAAACCTTAATCCAGGATCTCATGCTAGATTTAAATGTTAATGAAATATGAAATGCTATGCGAATGACCTAATAGAAGTATGCAGCTGAATAAGAAACATAAGCCAGATGGATGTAAAATTAAGTGGGAAAATTTTGGGGTGCAACAGCTGCCCCTATTTAATCGTCTTAAACCTGAAAGTGAAATTGGCGCTAGCCTTTCGAGCATTCAAGGTGGAAGAAATTTAAATACCAAGTGAACCTGAAAATTTGCCTAATGAGATAGGATCCACTAGGGAAGAAATGGTGTCGACTCCACTGAGGAAGATTGCGTCAATTTCGGATTGAACAAATTAACTCTGGGTTAGAAATGAAATAAACCTCAACTCTGGGTCGAAAAAGAAAAGTAGGGAAATCAACTCTGGGTTGAAAAAGGAATTGGATAATAACTATGGGTTGAAAGAGGAAAGTTGAACAATTAGAAATAGTCGTCAACTCTAGGTTGAGTGGGAAAAGACAAGAGATAACCGTCAACTCTGGGTTGAGTGGGAAAAGGAAAAGATCAACTTTGGGTTGAATAAGAAGAAAGATAACCGTCAACCCTGGGTTGAGTGGGAAAAGAATCAAGAAAAAGAGATAACCGTCAACTCTGGGTTGAGAGAGAAATGAGAAAAGATAACCGTCTACTATGGGTTGAGTGAGAAAAGAAACAATCAATTATGGATTGAACAAAGGATAACCGTCAACTCTGGGTTGAGTAGGAAAGAGAAATCAATTCTGGATTGAACAAGAGACAACCGTCAACTCTGGGTTGAGTGGGAAAGAAAGAAGATAACCGTCAACTCTGGGTCGAGTGGGAAAGAAAGAAGATAACCGTCAACTCTAGGTTGAGTGGGAAAAGAAAAATCAATAAGAAGTATCCGTCAAATCTGGGTTGAGTGGGAAAAGAGAAACAACAAGGAATAACCGTTAACTCTGGGGGAGAGGGAAAGAGAAAAGATAACTGTCAACTCTGGGTTGAGAGGGGAAGACAAAAGAGAAGAAATTAACTCTGGGTTGAATAAGAAAGAGATACTATAAGAAATAACCGCCAACTCTGGGTTGAATGGAAAAAGGATAATCAATTCTGGATTGAACAAAAGATAACTGTCAACTCTGGGTTGAATGGGAGAGATAAAAGATAACCGTCAACTCTGGGTTGAGTGGGCAAAAAATAAAAGATAACCATCAATTCTGGATTGAGTGGGAAAAAAGAAATCAATTTTGGATTGAATAAGATATAACCGTCAACTCTGGGTTGAGTGGGAAAGGACAACCGTCAACTCTGGGTTGAGTGGGAAGAGATAATTAATTTTGGATTGAACAAAGGATAACAGTCAACTCTGGGTTGGGAAATAAAGAAGATAACCGTCAACTCTGGGTCGAGTGGGAAAGAAAGAAGATAACTGTCAACTCTGGGTTGGGAAAGAAAGAAGATAACCGTCAACTCTGGGTCGAGTGGGAAAGAAAGAAGATAACCGTCAACTCTGGGTTGAGAGGGAAACAGGAACAATTAGGAATGACCGTCAACTCTGGGTTAAGTGGGAATGGGAAATCAATTCTAGATTGAACAAAAGATGATTGTCAACTCTGGGTTGAGTGGGGAAAAGAGAAATCAATAAGAAGTATCCGTCAACTTTGGGTTGAGAGGGAAACGATAATTAACTCGGGGTTAAAAGATGAAAGGAAAATCAACTTTGGGTTGGACACCAAAAACATCAACTCTGGGTTGAAGAAATATGATAATGATTGACTATGGGAGATGACACCAGAATGGTAACTCTGAGTGATCCAGTGGAATATCAACTTGAATACTTTGTAGGGACCTCATCTGATGAGTAACTTGGCTTATGCTTCATATGCAAATGTTTGATTTATTTATGCACTTCTGGAGATGCAATGCTATGGATTCTATATGCAGTATACTGATAGATCAGGGTTTCTGATTTGTGTGGGGTAGATTAGGTGGAGTTCTAAACTCTGCTTGATTCAAGATAGGGTGGATGCCCCTGCATTATTCATGATTGGATTATGCGGGAGAAATGATAATGAGAATGCAATAATATGCATGATGCATGTATGTGTGGTTGTCGTTTTTTTTACCTCTCGTTTCACTTGGGAGGACGGCACGCTAGACCCTTCACGCGAAATTTGGAAGGAGAATGCGCCCGTGGTGGGAGGAATTTTGTTTCAGTTCTTCCTACGATATCACACGAACTTTCTTATTGTCCTACGAGTAGGAAAGGGAAAAAAAGATCTCAACTAAACCCTAAGAGTTTGCTAAGTGTGGGGATTTCACCTTGACTAGAAATTCTGGAGTCCGGGGGGTCGGTTATACATCGGGAAGTGTTTAAACACCCTACATATCTGTAGTACTCTACAGGAACCTTCTCTGTGTCATTGTGATTGTGTTTATTGCTAATGATTGGGAAAGTTTCTCCTTTGTATTAGGAGAAGGAATTGAATTGATTTTAAAAGACAGACAGACAAACAAACTGACTATTTTTGGTATTTTATTAGCTCGCTGAGATTCCTTGTGAACCTCATGCCTACATATCCCTAGTGGAAGTCAGAGCTTAATGTAGTTCGGAGAACTAACTAGGGAAATTACTTATTTTTGGTGCCTTGCTTGAAGCTCAAGGTTGAAGCTTTGAATTAAATCTCTGTTTACAGTAAAGAGACATGAAATCATCTTTAGAGAGAGGTATTTGTACTATTCTACCACAAACATTTAAAAGAGTGACAAAATAACTGAATTCATTTCTTTCAAGAGGGGGGCCTTACTTGTGTATGTGCAAGTATACCAGTCAAATGCCTCTTAAATGAAAGAAAGATGCTCATCCAATTTAGGGAAAGTTACCACATGTCTGGGTTTTACTGCCAGCTCATGCCTTTCAAAATCCTAAATGGGAGACTTGATTAAAATTGAAATGAAATGTAATGTTTGTTTGAATGTGGTAGAGTAGTAAAAATATCTCTCTATAGAGATAAGCTATGTCTATCTACTGTATGAAAGATTTGACTTTAGTTGGCTTGTATGAGGCCCAAGCTTGAGGCTTTTTGATTGATTTATTGACTTATTGAAATGATAACTCTACTGGGGAGAATTTAAATTAAGGAATTTTTTGGTGTTCTGTACAAAGCCCAGAATTGAGGCTGACTCTAATTGGAGAGTGTTTATTTGATGGATTTTATTTGGTGTTCTGTACAAAGCCCAGAATTGAGGCTGACTCTTTTTAGGGGTTTTGACTTAACTGGAGAAATTGTCTGTTAAAAGACTGATTTTATCATGTTTTTGGAGGCTGACCCTTTCCAGGGGTTTTGACTCTTTTGGGGAAATTATCTCCTAAGAGAATGAATCTTTGGTTTTGAAGGACTGATTTTGATTTTTATTAAAATGATTGGATGATTTGGAGGCTAACCCTTTCCAGGGGTTTTTGTTAAAATGATAGAATGTGTGGAGGCTAACCCTTTCTAGGGGTTTTTGTTAAGATGATGGCAGAAAGATTATCTAATGAGACTTCTTGTTTAAAGCCCAAGATGAAGGCTGACACTGACTGAGGATAAGCAAACATGGATCCTAGACTCTGCTAAGGAAGATTGATGAGGATAAGGGTGACAGAGACTGTCCATGTCTCTCATTCCAAAAGGGGTACTCAATGTGAAATTGAGACAAACTTAGCTTGTTTAAAGTCTGGTTTAAATTAGAAGAAACTCACCAGGGTATGTTAAAAGGTGACTAAAGACCTGTTCCTATGTTTGTAAGAAACCTGATGGGTCCTTGTATACAAGCTCAAGAGGAAGCTGGAAATGCTTTTAAGAAGCCTGTGGGTCCTTGTACAAAGCCCAAGAGGAGGCTAATCGAGGGTCATCGAGGGTCCTTGTTATAGCACAAGAGAAAGCTATGTAGTTTTGAACTTATTTTGGCTTTAAGCAAATGGGTAAGAGGTTTCACCAGGAATAATTCCTCTTTGGGTGGATGTGTCCTATTTTTTTGGATTCTAAGGTTTTTGCCAAGATGTTTCACCGGGAATAATTCATCTTGGGGGTTTGAACTACAGATCTCTAATTAGGAAAGAGCCTTCACCGGGAAGACATTCTCAATCCTAGGTGTGGACCTCCGTTTTTTAATCCCGGGCCATACCTCTGTTCTGGAGAGATACGTGAACTGACTCTTTTTTATCGCTTAATGCTTTTGCATTTTGAAAATTCACAGAGTCGCCACCGACCTTTTATTTTATCCAATTAAGGAAAGGTTTATAAAAGAAACAGAAAAAAGACCTTTAAGAAATTCTGGGTAAGGGGGTAGGTTATACAAAGGGAAGGTGTTAGAACCCTTTGTATCCATGGTTATCCATGGGCTCTTAAGTTTGCTTAGCTCACTTGTTTTTCGATCACTTTTCAATTGCTTTAGAATGCTCATATGTGGCTTCAAATACTTTTGTAAATTGAATTTTGTAATGATCCGTGTGCGGATGTATACAAAATGTTTGTTTATCTTTCGAAAGATGTTTTGAAAAGAACGTTAACTTTGTAATAATCCGTGTTTGGATGTATACAAAGTATTGTCTTTTTTGAAAGTTTTGTTTTGAAAAACAACAGTGTATGAGAATTTTGTTTGTTTTGATTTGAGCAAGCAAACTAGGAGGTCTACCTTGAGTTGTAAGGTCTTTATCCTATTTCCTTTAAAAATCTATCCTTTCACCGGATATAAACAAAAGGTTCGATTTTGTACTCGAAACAGTAGAATTTTGACTTTGATTTTGAAAAGAATGAGAAGGGATTACCTTAAGAGGTGCAAGTGTGATTGTGTTTGGATTCAGATATTTTATCTTTGAAGTTAGTGATCTAACGGTTCAATTTTATCTTTGACATACACGCAGTTTATATGTGCGGGAAATTAAAATGCGGAAATGTAAAGTGCGGAAAGTAAATCTACGCTATTACATCGATTGTGCAGGAAATGTAAACTAGCCTATTTACATGAATTTGACATCCTATACATTTATCTAGGAATTGAAATTGCAAGAAAAATAAAAGGCATGTTTTTGGATTTTTTATGATTGATTTTAATTATAATTAATGCATGATTAATTAAATTAAAATGAAGAAAAAAGATGAAAATAGATTTAAACCTAGAAATTAAGTTTAAAATATGTACAAAATATTTGTCAATTAATTTTAAAACAAAACTAATTTTTTTGGAATTTTTGAAATTTATTTGAAATTGATTTAAGCTAATTAAAACATAATTATACAAATAATTATACAAATAATTAAAACTTAAAGAGAAAATTATTCAAAATATGTACATAATTAGTTTATAATATATAAACAATATTTAATATAAAGAACAATTTTTTATGATTTTTTTGATTGGTTAGAATAATTAAAAAGCAAATATATAAATATATACTAATTAATTATGCAAAATATTGAAATTATGAAGAAAAATAAAATATTTTTATTTCAGAAAATAATATATTATTTTAGAAGTCTAAAAATATTTTTTATGCATTTTTTGGATTTTTAAAACTATTTTTAATTAATTTTGTAAAGAAATTAAAATAAAATAGAAAATAAAAGGATACCTGATTAGGTGTGGTATGCATGAGGGAGTATGATGTTCATGCAAAACTTTATACACTTATTACGACTCTCATGGGACCAAACAAAGAGCTTATTCTTACTCTATGTTGCTTTAAGAGATGATTGGAAGTGATTGTTTTGTATTGATATTGATTGGAAATATGAAAATGAAAATTACATAGTTTGGAGATTTTTGTGAGAATTTTGAGGTTTCTATGCTATGCTTCCTTTTCTATTTCGTTCTCCTCTTGTTTGTGAAGTATGATAAGCTATTTATAAGCCATGGAGTGCTTAAAAACTAAGCTAAGAAGCCTTAATTGTCTTTGTTGAATTTTTGTCTTTCAAGCTTAAAATTTAAGCAACCTTTCCTTAATTCTTCCACACCTCTTGCCATAGACTTTCCTTGCACCTTCCTTGCTGCATAATTAAGTCAATTGTGGAGGCTTTAGCTTAAGATTAAAGCTATGTATTATTCTTCCATTTTTCCTTTTTAATTTAATCTTATATGTGATAAAATTAAACCAAAAATGAATAAAAATGGTGTGGGCTTTGTCTTGGTCGTGGGAGGCCCATAATATTGTGGAAATGATGTTTGAACCATGAAAACTTGGCCCCATTTGGAAAAAAATGCATTTTTGAGCAATGTTGGTTTTATGCATTTTCCAAAATTTAGCCAACTTCAACAAGGTGTAAATCCCTCAATTTTTGTCATATGAAGGAGATCTTGCACTTTTTGGAAACCTCAAAGAGTCCTCTAACCAATGCCTTTGGTCTCATGTCAAAATGATTTTTGATGCTCTTTGTGTGTCCTTTTGAAAAAAGTGTCTTTTTGTTGACTTTGAAATTGACCTGTAATGTCTTTGATCATATTTTTCAAATGGTGAATCCAATGACCATGGGATCAATGGCATTTGAAAGATAATTGAATTTCCTTCAAAATGAGCTTTGGTTTGAATTTTTTGGATGAAGGATGAGAGAGTTATGATCAGTCAAAGTTGAGTTGACTTTTCAGGCAAAAACCCTAATTTTGAATCTTAGGGTTTTGTTGATTTTTGATCTTTCCTTGATGAATTATGATCATCCAATGATCAAATGATGAATCCTTTGACAAAATATGGACTTTGACAAAAAATTTCATTTTTGACTGTCTGTTGACTTTTTTGGTCAAACGGGTCGTCTGTTGACTGTTTGAGCTGCTGACGGTGCGTCTGAGTGAATTGAAGTTTGAAAATTTGTATGATGGTACTTTGAGATGTATGGATGTGCATGAAATCCATTTGAGCTCTCAAAAACTTGTTTCTCCTGTAAAAACAAGAAAACCCTAGTCAGGGACTGTTTATGTAGGAGACAGTTAAACGTACCTGATTTTTGTGCAGTGTTGAGTCTCTGCTAATCGCGTGATATTCAGAAGACTTCTAGAACAAAAATCTTGGAATTTTGAATTGTGAAAGATTGATTTGATTGATGGTACAAAACACTGAGAATTGTACTGTCAGCAGTTTGGCTGTCAACTGACTGTTCAGATATTGACGTAGCAGTTAGAGTGAAAAATCAACAGTCAAAGTTAATTTTCTTTTTTGTTGTTTTTTGTTTTTGTTTTATGTGAAAAATGAAAGTTTATTTACATGACTTGTTAAAAAACACAGACATAATAAATAACTAATATACTGTTACCAGTACAGTCTGAGTTTCCTGATTCTGCGCCTGCAAAAAGATTTTAACTTTGTACCAATTGTGTCAGTACTATTTATCTGTAAATAAATAAATAGCATGTATGAAGTAATGAACAGTATTTGGCGTTTGCGTAAGAATAAATTCAACTGCAGGCCAAATTACTGTATAAGAAAAATTCTAAAAACTAAGTATTTCATATGTCAGGATATTTGTTGAAATAAAAATCCATGATTATATGATACTCTTAATTTTCAGATTGGAGTTTTCTTGAAAAAAGATGCGGGCAAATTTTGGGGTATAACAGTTGCCCCTATTCAATCTTCTTAAACCTGAAGAGATTGTCTGAAATCTGAAGGTAGAAGATGATTGAATATTTAGATGCCCTGAAAATTTGCACTTACCTTGATCAGAAGAGATGTTGGAAGTTGCATTTGAATGTCGTCTGCAAAATGTTGTTGGCAGATTGGATCATTACCTGAGATGGGCTTTCAGATTCCACCCGGCAATTGTGTTGATGGTCTGTTCATCAGAATGAATCCATTGATTATATCTTGATGAAGGATTTGAAAGTCTTTGTGTTGACTGTTTCGGAACCGTCCAAGGTTACCGCTTTAAGTCTTGGAAGATAATCGTTACGGAACTTGTCCAAAG
This sequence comes from Vicia villosa, assembly GCF_029867415.1. Taxonomy (NCBI): domain Eukaryota; kingdom Viridiplantae; phylum Streptophyta; class Magnoliopsida; order Fabales; family Fabaceae; genus Vicia; species Vicia villosa. The sequence goes on along the minus strand of NC_081182.1, from coordinate 115,361,271 downwards.
TTTTTCCGATTTAGATTTTGGAAGTTGATCATTGTGGAACCGTCTGAGGTATCGCTTTAGATCTGCAATATTAAATCGTTCTGGAACCGTCTGAGGTATCGCTTTAGATCTGCAATGCTAGATCGTTCTGGAACCGTCTGAGGTATCGCTTTAGATCTGCAATGTTAGATCGTTTTGGAACCGTCTGAGGTATCGCTTTAGATCTGTGATGCTAGATCGTTTTGGAACCGTCTGAGGTATCGCTTTAGATCTGTGATGCTAGATCGTTTTGGAACCGTCTGAGGTATCGCTTTATATCTGCAATGTTAGATCGTTTTGGAACCGTCTGAGGTATCGCTTTAGATCTGTGATGCCTGTTTTTGAGTTGGTTAGTGATCAGAATGAATCTTCGGCTTGATTATATCTGAGAGAACCGTTCATGGAATTCAGGTGAACACTGCATGTGATTGAGAACATCTTTGTTGAAGATATCCGTCTACCTGAAAAATCAAGTTAGTGATATGCAACGTTTATGATGCATGTAAATATGAGATATTCCCGGAGAAATATGCATGTTATGTTGTGTATGAATATGCGTATGAATATGCGCATGATGCATGATGTATGAATGTGAATATGAATGTGTGATGTATGAATATGTGAATGTATGATGTATGAATATGTGATATATGAATATGAATATGTGATGTATGAATATGAGATGTCAAGCTTCTATTTGGGAAAATAAATTTCCGCCAGTCATCTGGATATGACTATATTGTGATCGTTGATGATCTTTTGTCTTGTTTGAGTACCCTCGGCTGGGGAAATTCTTTGAGAACCCTGGTACTCTGTTGAAGGATCTTTGAATATCTCTTGGGAATGAAAGGTAGCTGGAAGTTCTGATGCCCTTTCAAATGGGAATGAGGAATATGCATAATCCTCCGATGCACTATCTGACCAAGTCCGGGTGCGGGGATCACACCTTCTGAAGATAGTAATCTGGAACAACCCTGCTGGGGGATAAGACTTCTTTTGAAGAGAAAATCTTTTTGAGGAATTTGCTGAGAAATGCATTTCTCTTGGGGATTTTCTTCTGATGGAATGATGTCCAGATAATTAGGACATTTCCTGAATGCTATTCCTGTTTTTCCTGGTAAACATCAATCATATTCAAATGCACATGTTCATTCAAAATTATCATTGGGACGCTTACGTATTTAAACAGAAAAAGTGAAAATAGTGATTTTTGAGCCTAAGCTGCATTGATTTTTTGAAAAAGAGCCATGATAGGCTGGTTAGCACAGGGAGACAACAATCCTAGAAGTAGGAAATTGTCAGAAAGTTTTGGAAAATATTTATAAAGATAAATAGCTATGTGAAAACAATCCAGTCAAGTTCCAACTCTGCTATTGCCAATCTGTCCTCGAGCATCTCATCCCTCACTTGTTGGAAGAAAGTGATTGGACTGATCGGTGTCTTTGAGGTGTTGAATCTTGATGGTGAGCAGGCGGTTGAACGGAACATAGTTGTATGCTTCATTCCCTAACTTTTGCCTAGGCTGCCCTTTCAGGTTTTCAGCCTACCGGGATAATATTTGTTTAGTCTCTAATTTTTGCCTGGACCGCCCTTTCGGGTTTTCAATCCACCGAGACGCTCATTTTTTTGCCTAAGTTTCCCTTTCAGGTTTTCAACTTAGCGAGCTGTTTTTTTCTTTTTAAGCGAAGTATTTTTTGACTATGTCAGCATTCACAGGGTATGGGAAATCCTCGCCATCCATGGTGGTAAGCAACATGGCTCCGCCGGAGAATATTTTCTTGATTATGAATGGTCCCTCGTAGGTGGGAGTCCATTTGCCTCTGGGATCACCTTATGGTAAGATGATGCGTTTGACAACCAAGCCACCAGTTTGGTATGCTTGACTTTTGAATTTTTTGTTGAAGGCTTTGATCATACGCTTTTGGTATAGCTGACCATGACAAATAGCTGCGAGCCTTTTCTCATCAATCAAGTTTATCTGGTCCAACCGTGTTTGAATCCAATCGTCTTCGTCTAGATTGGCTTCTTTCATAATCCTTAGGGAAGGAATCTGAATTTCAATTGGAAGAACTGCCTCCATACCATAGACTAAGGAGAATGGAGTTGCCCCTGTTGAAGTACGCGCAGATGTGCGATAACCATGAAGAGCAAAAGGTAACATCTCATGCCAGTCTTTGTAGGTTACTGTCATTTTTTGTATGATTTTCTTGATGTTCTTGTTGGCAGCTTCCACCGCGTCGTTCATCTTTGGTCGATATGGAGAAGAATTATGATGCTTGATCTTGAACTGTGTGCAAAGTTCAGTAATCATTCTGTTGTTTAGATTTGTGCCATTGTCCGTGATAATCCGTTCAGGGATGCCGTACCGACAAATGAGATTGTATTTGATGAACCGGGCCACCACATTCTTGGTAACAGAAGCAAATGAAGCTGCTTCTACCCACTTTGTGAAGTAGTCAATAGCGACCAGGATAAAGCGATGTCCGTTGGAGGCAGTAGGTTTGATTTCTCCAATCATATCAATACCCCACATTGCAAAAGGCCAAGGAGCCGTCAGGACACTTAATGGAACTGGAGGTACATGTACTTTGTCAGCGTATATCTGGCATTTGTGACATGTTCGGGAGTGATGATGGCAGTCTGTTTCCATGGTAGACCAGTAGTAACCTGCTCTCAGGATCTTTTTAGCCATTGTATGTCCACTGGAATGAGTACCGAAGGTACCATTGTGTATTTCTTCCATGATCTGTTCCGCTTCCTTCTTGTTTACACAGCGAAGTAAAGTCGAGTCATGGTTGCGTTTGTATAAGGTTCCATTGCTTAGAAAGAATTTGGCAGCAAATTTCCTTAGAAACTTTCTGTCATTAATGGATGCCCCTTCAGGGTACTCCTGAGCTTCGAGATATCTTTTTACTTCATGGAACCATGGTTTTTCCTCGGTTCCTTCGGTATTGATCTCATTGCAATAGGATGGTTCATCTTGCCTGTAAATGGTGATCATAGGCGCCTCGTTGTCCCACCTGACTTTGAACATGGATGACATGGTAGCTAAAGCATCAGCTAGTTGATTTTCCTCGCGTGGGATGTGTTCGAAAGTGATTTCTTCGAAGTAAAGAATCAAACTCAGCACATATTCTTTGTAAGGAATTAGATTCGGGTGCTTCGTGTCCCATTCCCCTTTGACTTGGTAGATTACCAAGGCCGAGTCTCCGTAGACTTCCAGGAATTTGATTCTTAGATCGATTGCAGCTTTAAGACCCAGAATACATGCTTCGTATTCGGCTATATTGTTAGTGCAATTGAAGCATAATCTGGCAGTGAACGGTGTGTAACTTCCTGCGGGGGAAATGATCACAGCTCCGATGCCATTGCCAAGTGCATTAGAAGCTCCGTCAAAAACCATAGTCCACCGGGATCCTGGCTCGGGTCCTTCTTCTGGTCCTGGTTGTTTGTAGTCATTGACTAGCATAATGTCTTCGTCTGGGAAGTCAAAGTTCAATGCTTGATAATCATCCACTGCTTGATGAGCCAGATGATCAGCTACCACACTTCCTTTGATTGCTTTTTGTGAAGTGTATTGAATGTCATATTCTGTCAAGATCATTTTCCATCTCGCTATTCTTCCTGAGAGAGCAGGTTTTTCGAACACGTATTTGATGGGATCCATCTTGGAGATTAGGAAAGTGGTGTGATTTAGCATGTACTGTCTTAGCCGGCGAGCTGCCCAAGCTAAGGCACAACAAGTTTTTTCGAGTAGTGAGTATCTTGTTTCACAATCGGCAAACTTTTTGCTAAGATAGTAGATTGCGTGCTCCTTTTGGCCGGATTCGTCATGTTGTCCTAGTACACACCCCATTGAGTCTTCTAACACAGTTAGGTACATTATCAGAGGTCTGCCTTCCACAGGTGGCAACAAGATTGGAGGTTTTTGGAGATATTCTTTGATTTTGTCAAAGGCTAACTGGCATTTGTCATTCCACCTTTCCACTTGATCTTTCTTCAACAGTTTGAAGATCGGCACACAAGTAGTAGTCATGTGGGCAATAAATCGGGCGATGTAATTTAGACGTCCCAAGAATCCTCTGACTTGTTTCTCGGTACGAGGTATAGGCATTTCTTGAATGGCTTTAACCTTGGCGGGATCAACCTCAATACCTTTGCTGCTGACGATGAAACCTAAGAGTTTGCCGGATCTTACTCCAAAGGTACACTTATTTGGGTTCAGTCGCAACTTGTATTTCTTGAGTCTGTCAAACAACTTGTGTAAATGACCCAAATGTTCTTCCTCGGTGTTGGATTTTGCAATCATGTCATCGACATACACCTCTATTTCTTGATGAATCATATCATGAAATAGCGCTACCATTGCACGTTGATAGGTTGCTCCTGCGTTTTTCAGACCAAAGGGCATTACTTTGTAACAAAAGGTTCCCCAGGGTGTTGTGAAGGTTGTTTTTTCCATGTCTTTGGGTGCCATCTTGATTTAATTGTACCCTGAGAATCCGTCCATAAAGGAGAATACCTTGCATTGTGCGGTATTGTCAACCAGTACATCGATGTGTGGTAGAGGGAAATCATCTTTGGGGCTTGCCCGGTTCTGATCTCTGTAGTCCACGCACATTCTGACTTTCCCGTCTTTTTTAGGTACAGGGACGATGTTAGCTATCCAAGGAGGATAACTTACCACTTTTAGGAATCCGGCATTGAACTGTTTTTCAACCTCGTCTTTGATCTTTTTTGACATATCAGGCCTACTCCTTCGTAGTTTCTGTTTGACTGGAGTGCTACCTTCTTTGATGGGCAGGCGATGAACTACAATGTCTGTGTCAAGGCCTGGCATATCTTCATAGGACCAGGCGAATATCTCGACGTAGTCTCGCAGCATTTGAATCAGTCTTTGCTTGACGCTGTGTTCTAAATCAGCCCCTATTTTGACTTCTTTCTTTTCTTCGTTGCTGCCCAAGTTGATGACCTCAATTGGCTCCTCGTGAGGCTGTATGGCCTTGTCTTCTTGTTCTAGCAGCCTTGCAAGTTCTCTTGGCACTTCACAATCTTCCTCACTTTCGTCCTTAGTTTGGTAGATTGGACTTTCAAAGTCATGACGGGCAATAGCAGAATCGTTGTTGACTGGATCCAGAGTGTATGTGAATCTGCAGGTTAGTTATGTGAGTGTGTGTGAAGAAAAAACATAGCTATTAGAAAGCGAAGAAAGAAAGAAAAAGGATCACAAAATTTAAATATGCAAGCGTCCCATGATTTTATTGAATGCACATGATCATGATATGATAAGCCCTTATAGAAGGACCAGTGTGCTAAGGCACACGGCTTTCAAGCTCATGGTTCGATTGTTCAGGAACCATTTTTATCTTTGCACAATATACACAAAGAAAACAGGAAATGGCATTTACTCCTGGTCAAAGGAGATCACATCCTCAGCTTTCCAGTTGTTCAATCCACTGTTGTGAGCAGGGAGTACCCAGCTGTTCCAGTTGCAGTTGTCTTTTTCATCTTCCACAGCATTGATTTCATTGGTGGGAAAATGAGCCGGTGATCCTTCGGGATAAGGGATATACTCTGCTGGATACGAGAGCCCAGGCTGAGATATCTCTGTTGGCTGAGCAAGATGCTCGATAAGGCCGTCCCATGAAGTCGGGATGATGTTTTGAATAGAGACTTGTGCATCTTGGTGAGGAGTGTATTCTGACAGAAAGCAACCCTCGTTATTTGGTATTTCCCTGGCTTCTTCGAAAGCGAAATTGTCATCGTAATGTTCATCCCATCCAGTTGGGACAATGTCCTTCATAGCAATTTGTGAGCTTGGAGGAGCGGAATATTTCACCATATAGTCATATTTGCCGCTGGGTTCTCCTAGCGTGTCCCATACTTCTTTGGGTGGATTTTGATATTGCTCAGTGACAGGACTTGTGAAACTTTCGTCATTTTTAATTTGATCACCCCATCCAGTCGGGGTAAGGTCTTCCATAGCAATATAGGAATTCTGAGGTGCGGCATACTGATAATTATACCCGCCGTTTGGTTCTCCCACAGCATCCCACATTCCCATGGAAATGGGTGGAATCTCTTCTGGATATGGCTGAATGATATGGTTCAAGAACACTCCTTCATCTTCAATAGCGTTTACTTCTTGGCTGACGAAGTGTGACATTAATCCTCCAGAACGAGGACCTTGATCATTCTTTTGATTTTCACTATCATAGCCCAGACCTAGCTTGTCAGACTTGTAGGGTATATCGGGAAGTTGTCCCCATACTGTGCAATCACCCTATTCAATCACGGCTTTGGCATCTTTGAGAGAAGCCATAGTTGTAGTTGGAGTAGCAGGAATATGTTTGGTGGTAGAGACATCTGGAGAGACCACCTCAAATGATTGGCATGGAGTTTCGATGAATTCGTCCTCCAACTCGACATATTTGGAATTGCTTAGGTGACTAACCACATATTCCTCTTCGCCATAGACTGTGACAATCTTTCCTTTTACTGGATATTTTAACTTCTGATGCAGGGTAGAAGTTACAGCGTTTGCCCCATGTATCCAAGGGCGTCCAAGTAAACAGGAGTAGGCTGGGTGAATTTCCATTACGTAAAAGATAGAATCAAAGATCTGAGAACCCACTCTGATTGGGAGATTCACTTTTCCGTATACCGTTCTGGTTGATCCGTCAATGGCTCTTACCACAACATCACTTGGTTGTAACACAATTCCTTCGAAGTCAAGCTTTTCTAGTACTGTTTTCGGTAACACGTTCAAAGAAGAACCGTTATCTACTAGCACATGAGATAGAGTGGTGCCTTTACATTCAATGGAGATATGTAGGGCTTTGTTGTGATTTTTTCCAGCAGGGGTTAGATCCACATCGGAGAAACCGAGACCATTCCTCACGGTTAGATTGGCAACACAATTCTCAAATTGGTCGACTGAGATCTCTTGAGGCACATGCGCAGCTTTGAGGAACTTCATCAGAGCTTTGGCATGAGCTTCTGAATATTTTAGCAGAGATAGCATCGAGATTTTTGAAGCGGTGTGCCCCAGTTGCTCAACAATATTGTAATCACTCTTGCAGATGATTTTCAATATTTCCTCCATTTCTTGCTTTGATGGATCCTCAGCAGTGATCTCCACCGGGGTTTGAACTTGTTCAACTTGTGGCTCTTTGCCTCGAGCGTTGACATTTTGATTAGGAACTGGGACTCGGACTGGACCAGCAGCAACATTTGGAGAAATTTCTGGTGAAAAGATTCTTCCACTTCTCGTGATCTTGCTGGTACCCACAATATTACCCACAGTTGGAGTAGATAACTTTGCGGTCTCTTCAGTCGAGGTACTCTTCTTAACTCCATGAACGTAAACATTAGCGTCGTATCCCCATGGGACAGCTTTGTCTAAGGAGTATGGAAATGGAGTTGGACTAGCAATGACTACTGATGCCACTTTGAGTGTAGCAGAAATTTTGAATGGAGCCTTGGCAGAGATTTTGAATGGTAAGCTGGAGATCACTGAGGCATCCTCTATTCTCATCCCGTTTGCAAAGACTTCGCACAGCACGTCCATAGAAGGGAGCCTCTCAAACATAATGATACGGCGATCCATCCACTTTTGAATTCCCATTCTTAGATTTTCACAACCATTGGGCAGGCAGGAGCAATAAAAGCAGTCGGGGTCACACCCTGGAAAGTAACCAGCTCGGATTAGCTTTCCTTTGACTTCGCAGAGTGGAGTTGATAATTCGTTCACATCATAGATGTAAACAGTGTCCAGGATAGCGTTAACAGTTTTGTCATGCTTTGGCATAGGTGCAGTGATGACATTTGGAGTTTCTGGAGGATCGAACTCAATTTCCCCAACATCTATCATATCTTGTATTTTATTTTTCAGGGCCCAGCAGTGATCTGCGTCATGTCCTGGAAAGTTTGAGTGATAGGCACATGCCGCATCAGGGCGATAATTCGGAGAGGAAGTGTTGACATTCTTTGGAGGACCTTTTAATGTGATCAGATCTGCTTTTAGCAAGTGCTGCAATGCCTGAGAGATTGGCATGTTGATTCTGGTGAAATTTCTTCTTGGTGCATCTGGTCGATGCGTATATTTTGGCTGTTGATCTTTTTGAGGTGCAGATGCGGAGATCAGAACTGCCCCTACAGATTGATGCTGCTCACTTTTGCGACTTTTCTGAATTTGTGTTGCATTGACCTCATTTCTCCCGCTGATGGGCCTTTTTATAGTACCAGAGGAGGAACCTATTTGAATTTTTCCATTTTGAATGCCACTTTCGACACGTTCTCCGGTCAGTATCAGGTCAGTGAAACCTGATGATGAGCTTCCCAGCAAATGGCTATAGAAAGGGCCCGTTAAAGTGCCCATGAACATGTCAACTAGTTCGCGATCAGATAAGGGTGGTTGAACCCTTCCAGCCATATCTCTCCACTTTTGTGCATATCCTTTGAAACTTTCTTTTGGTCCCATAGACATGCCCCTTAGTTGAGTACGGGTTGGCGCAAGATCAGCATTGTATTGGTACTGTTTGTAAAAAGCAGCAGCTAATTCTTCCCAAGTATGAACCTTGGTATTTTCCAGCTGGTAGTACCACTCGAGTTGTGTACCCGACAGACTTTCTTGGAAGAAGTGAATCCACAATTTGTTATCTGTTGTATGAGGTTGTATCTTCCTCACATAGGATCTCAGATGTAGTTTCGGGCAAGAAACTCCATCATATTTTGCAAAGATAGGAACTTTGAATTTTGGAGGGATAACAACATCCGAGATGAGCCCCAGATCATTGAAATCTAGGCCAGGTACTTTTTGTATCTTCATAGCTTTCATACGGTCTTCCAGCTGTTGGTATTTTTCATCATCCGGTTCGTCCCCAGAATGATCATTTTCTTCATTTGAAGAGAGAGAGGGTTTAGCAGAACCCTGGTTGCTTTGATTGTCTTCTTGTTCATCATCACCGACTGTTTCAGGGATCGGTGGCTTTTTGAACTTTTTGACTGGGATTTTGATCTTCCTTTTCAGGTGACTCACGCCTACAGATCCTTTGGGCTTCTTTTTCTTCTTGATTATCAGGGCTTTCAGTTCTTGTTGCCCCTTTGCCAGTTCCAGAATTGCCACTTGAACTTGGGCATTCTGTGCTTCGAGGTTCTTGATGCTTGTCTCGGATTCCATCTCTTTTGACTGAAATAAACAGCGAGGAGATGAGAAATCCGTCATGTGAACCTGTTATGCAATGTGTATGACTGGATGCCATGTGTATGCAATGTATGAAATGTATATGCAATGTATATGAATGCAATGTATGAAATGTATATGCAATGCATGAAGTGAAATGTGTGTGCAATGTTTCAAGGATCTTAGAGTTTAGATTTGTTAAAGAAGAAACAAACGTTAGTTAATCAATTTATTTCTCTTTTTTTTTTGCTTCTTTTTTCTTTGCCTCATTTGGGCTTACAAGGCAGAAATAAAATAAATGATCCTTCAGGTCTCCCGTGGACGCTTTCTCTTTGCCCCCAGGAATGTGTTGATCTGCTGTTCTTCTTGAAGCTGTCCGGTGAGCTCCAATATCCTTCTCTCATAGTCCTGACAGTGTGCTTTGAAGGTTTCTCTTTCCTCTTTTAGTTGAACCCAAGATTTTTGCAACTCTTCTAGGTCAGTTGGCATATCTGGGTGTAGAATAACTTGAGGTTCGTATCCTTCGACCTCTGGTTCAATAGTCACAGGTAGAATAGCGGGATATGGCATAATGAGTTTCTGAGCATGAGTGCGGACCCATCTGAGGTAAGGTTCCATAGGGATAGAATTCCATTGCCCCAAAGTTTTGCTTTCTATTCTATAGACAATGTCCCATGCATGTATGAACCTTCGTCGGTGTCTATGAGAATCATTCTCGTAATCAAAAACAATGTCATGGATAATCATGTCATGAGGACCGTTGCTCCTTGCATATCCGAATTGGCGTAGAGCTAAAGAGGGATTGTAAGTGATGCCTCCTTTGATGCCAAGGAGTGGCACATTAGGGTACTCTCCACAATGATCAATGATACTAATGTCTCTTTGAAAGAAGTTGTTCCACCGGATATCTGAATGAGACAAAGACATAATCCTGCGAGACCATTGCATTCTTTGTTCATTTCTCAACACTGATCGGGGAAGATGAAATGTAAACCACCTAGCCAGTAGTGGTATACAGCACATGAGAGTTCCTCGTTTCTTCATGGTACGAGTGTGTAGAGAATGTAGAATGTCTCCCAGCAATGTTGGTACCGGGTTACGGATTAGGAAAAGGTTGATGATGTGTACACTTATCAAAAGGGCCACAACCTCCTCAAGAGCTGGATAACTTTTGTTCTCTAGCAGTAGTCGAGCCTTTTCCAATAAAAACTTGGCAAGCAAACCCTTAACTCCACTCTTTGTTTCCCAATTGGACTCGATTTCTGATTTCCGCAGATGTAAAGCAGCGGCAATGACTTCAGGTTTTGGAATCCTTTCTAAACCAGTGAAAGGTAATCGATTTCGAACAGGCAATCCAATTAGTTCAGAGAATTCTTCCAAAGTGGGTACCAACTGGTAATCAGGAAAAGTAAAGCAATGATGTTCAGGGTCAAAGAACTGGAACAGGACCCGTATCATGTCTTCTTCAAATTTTGAGGTAACCAAATGGAGTAGGTGACCATGCCTTTCAGTGAATTGAACATTCCTGGGGAATTCTGACACTAAGTCTTTTAGTTCAGATGGTACCGTTGAGATGTTGATTCGGATGTAATCTTTGGTGGCGGGAGCCATTACCTGCAAAAACAAAGGTAAACTCTTTGATCCTTGAAGTGTTTGGTGCAAAAATGATATGCTTATGATGCAAACATGTGGCACACAAAAACAAATTAAACAATAGCCTTAGGTTTAAAGGCTTGCATGGAGCTGATAGGTGATACCCTCCCCACTGAAGTTGAGTTGGTTAAAACCTGTCCTAGAATAGTATTCGGGTTCTATGATCCTTGGAAGTAACATCTCAATGCGGCGCTCGAGCGGCCGATCAAAATATTCCTCGAGGATAACTAACTTCGATCAATTTCAAAGCTAGCCACTTAATAGGCCACAAGTCAAGTTCAACTAAAAAGGTTCTAAGACAAATTAGTGTTTAATGACAATTCGGAAGCCTAATATACTCCTTGATCGTTTTCAAGGGACATCGGTATAAACCAAAGTATCGCACTAACGATGACTACCAGATCAACCGTATCGGTACATGCCGTACAGTTTCCTTGGTCTATTGTCATATACTTAAGGTATCTCGAGATTCGGGTTAGAATCTTTCACACAAGCAAAATACCCAAACAAACCTTTGAAAAATAGAGCAATCAAGTCAAACAATTGAAAACATCGACCTATTCTCTTAAGGTAACCCCTTTTGAAAACATTTTGTTTTTGAAAGTATGTCCCCAGCAGAGTCGCCAGTTCTGTGGACCTCCGTTTTTTAATCCCGGGCCATACCTCTGTTCTGTAGAGATACGTGAACTGACTCTTTAACGCTTAATGCTTTCGCATTTTTGAAAATTCACAGAGTCGCCACCGACCTTTTATTTTATCCAATTAAGGAAAGGTTTATAAAAGAAACAGAAAAAAGACCTTTAAGAAATTCTGGGTAAGGGGGTAGGTTATACAAAGGGAAGGTGTTAGCACCCTTTGTATCCATGGTTATCCATGGGCTCTTAAGTTTGCTTAGCTCACTTGTTTTTCGATCACTTTTCAATTGCTTTAGAATGCTCATATGTGGCTTCAAATACTTTTGTAAATTGAATTTTGTAATGATCCGTGTGCGGATGTATACAAAATGCTTGTTTATCTTTCGAAAGATGTTTTGAAAAGAACGTTAACTTTGTAATAATCCGTGTTTGGATGTATACAAAGTATTGTCTTTTTTGAAAGTTTTGTTTTGAAAAACAACAGTGTATGAGAATTTTGTTTGTTTTGATTTGAGCAAGCAAACTAGGAGGTCTACCTTGAGTTGTAAGGTCTTTATCCTATTTCCTTTAAAAATCTATCCTTTCACCGGATATAAACAAAAGGTTCGATTTTGTACTCGAAACAGTAGAATTTTGACTTTGATTTTGAAAAGAATGAGAAGGGATTACCTTAAGAGGTGCAAGTGTGATTGTGTTTGGATTCAGATATTTTATCTTTGAAGTTAGTGATCTAACGGTTCAATTTTATCTTTGACATACACGCAGTTTATATGTGCGGGAAATTAAAATGCGGAAATGTAAAGTGCGGAAAGTAAATCTACGCTATTACATCGATTGTGCAGGAAATGTAAACTAGCCTATTTACATGAATTTGACATCCTATACATTTATCTAGGAATTGAAATTGCAAGAAAAATAAAAGGCATGTTTTTGGATTTTTTATGATTGATTTTAATTATAATTAATGCATGATTAATTAAATTAAAATGAAGAAAAAAGATGAAAATAGATTTAAACCTAGAAATTAAGTTTAAAATATGTACAAAATATTTGTCAATTAATTTTAAAACAAAACTAATTTTTTTGGAATTTTTGAAATTTATTTGAAATTGATTTAAGCTAATTAAAACATAATTATACAAATAATTATACAAATAATTAAAACTTAAAGAGAAAATTATTCAAAATATGTACATAATTAGTTTATAATATATAAACAATATTTAATATAAAGAACAATTTTTTATGATTTTTTTGATTGGTTAGAATAATTAAAAAGCAAATATATAAATATATACTAATTAATTATGCAAAATATTGAAATTATGAAGAAAAATAAAATATTTTTATTTCAGAAAATAATATATTATTTTAGAAGTCTAAAAATATTTTTTATGCATTTTTTGGATTTTTAAAACTATTTTTAATTAATTTTGTAAAGAAATTAAAATAAAATAGAAAATAAAAGGATACCTGATTAGGTGTGGTATGCATGAGGGAGTATGATGTTCATGCAAAACTTTATACACTTATTACGACTCTCATGGGACCAAACAAAGAGCTTATTCTTACTCTATGTTGCTTTAAGAGATGATTGGAAGTGATTGTTTTGTATTGATATTGATTGGAAATATGAAAATGAAAATTACATAGTTTGGAGATTTTTGTGAGAATTTTGAGGTTTCTATGCTATGCTTCCTTTTCTATTTCGTTCTCCTCTTGTTTGTGAAGTATGATAAGCTATTTATAAGCCATGGAGTGCTTAAAAACTAAGCTAAGAAGCCTTAATTGTCTTTGTTGAATTTTTGTCTTTCAAGCTTAAAATTTAAGCAACCTTTGCTTAATTCTTCCACACCTCTTGCCATAGACTTTCCTTGCACCTTCCTTGCTGCATAATTAAGTCAATTGTGGAGGCTTTAGCTTAAGATTAAAGCTATGTATTATTCTTCCATTTTTCCTTTTTAATTTAATCTTATATGTGATAAAATTAAACCAAAAATGAATAAAAATGGTGTGGGCTTTGTCTTGGTCGTGGGAGGCCCATAATATTGTGGAAATGATGTTTGAACCATGAAAACTTGGCCCCATTTGGAAAAAAATGCATTTTTGAGCAATGTTGGTTTTATGCATTTTCCAAAATTTAGCCAACTTCAACAAGGTGTAAATCCCTCAATTTTTGTCATATGAAGTAGATCTTGCACTTTTTGGAAACCTCAAAGAGTCCTCTAACCAATGCCTTTGGTCTCATGTCAAAATGATTTTTGATGCTCTTTGTGTGTCCTTTTGAAAAAAGTGTCTTTTTGTTGACTTTGAAATTGACCTGTAATGTCTTTGATCATATTTTTAAAATGGTGAATCCAATGACCATGGGATCAATGGCATTTGAAAGATAATTGAATTTCCTTCAAAATGAGCTTTGGTTTGAATTTTTTGGATGAAGGATGAGAGAGTTATGATCAGTCAAAGTTGAGTTGACTTTTCAGGCAAAAACCCTAATTTTGAATCTTAGGGTTTTGTTGATTTTTGATCTTTCCTTGATGAATTATGATCATCCAATGATCAAATGATGAATCCTTTGACAAAATATGGACTTTGACAAAAAAATTCATTTTTGACTGTCTGTTGACTTTTTTGGTCAAACGGGTCGTCTGTTGACTGTTTGAGCTGCTGACGGTGCGTCTGAGTGAATTGAAGTTTGAAAATTTGTATGATGGTACTTTGAGATGTATGGATGTGCATGAAATCCATTTGAGCTCTCAAAAACTTGTTTCTCCTGTAAAAACAAGAAAACCCTAGTCAGGGACTGTTTATGTAGGAGACAGTTAAACGTACCTGATTTTTGTGCAGTGTTGAGTCTCTGCTAATCGCGTGATATTCAGAAGACTTCTAGAACAAAAATCTTGGAATTTTGAATTGTGAAAGATTGATTTGATTGATGGTATAAAACACTGAGAATTGTACTGTCAGCAGTTTGGCTGTCAACTGACTGTTCAGATATTGACGTAGCATTTAGAGTGAAAAATCAACAGTCAAAGTTAATTTTCTTTTTTGTTGTTTTTTGTTTTTGTTTTATGTGAAAAATGAAAGTTTATTTACATGACTTGTTAAAAAACACAGACATAATAAATAACTAATATACTGTTACCAGTACAGTCTGAGTTTCCTGATTCTGCGCCTGCAAAAAGATTTTAACTCTGTACCAATTGTGTCAGTACTATTTATCTGTAAATAAATAAATAGCATGTGTGAAGTAATAAACAGTATTTGGCGTTTGCGTAAGAATAAATTCAACTGCAGGCCAAATTACTGTATAAGAAAATTTCTAAAAACTAAGTATTTCATATGTCAGGATATTTGTTGAAATAAAAATCCATGATTATATGAGACTCTTAATTTTCAGATTGGAGTTTTCTTGAAAAAAGATGCGGGCAAATTTTGGGGTATAACACTAGGTCATATTCCTATAATATATATATAGTTTAACTGTCCTAGGGTTTATACTCAAACGTAGTTCTAAACTAATATATATGCACAGTTTATATTTGAAAGTAATTTAAATAAAGACTGTAAATTGAAAGCTTGTAAAGCCTAACCTGGATGGAGTGGAGGCCATTGAAGAAGTATGTACAAAGCCTTACCAGTAATTGATGGATAACAGTTGAATATATATATGATAAACAGTTAATGGTTTTTTTGGAAAACAGAAGAAGTGAAGATGGACAAAGGTCACATAGGTATCTGAAGAGTTTCACCGGGAATAATGCCCTTCAAATACCAGAAGAATGTTTTGAAAACAGAAAGAAGATTTTGTAAATACAGTTTTTGAAAACAAACTATGAAAAGAAAGAAGGTGTTGGGACTTACACTCTATTAGAGGCCCACTTAAAAAATGATTTACTGTTTATGAGAAACAGTTGAAAATGATTGAAATGATATAAGGTTTTGTTGTTTGAAAACCTTAATCATCTGTTTAATCAGAGATTGAAAACAGTTTTGAATATTGACAAAAGTCAACTTAATTAAGGCAAAGATGAAATCTATACCCAATTAAGACCTAAATAATTAGGGTTTTATCATAAAATTATTCACAAAGTAGTTAGGTTAAAACAAAATGAAAATATATATTTTAAAGTGTTTAAGAAAACATTTAAAACGTACTATTTTAAACCTAATTAAAATACATGAAATAAATAATATTTTTATGATTTTTTTTGATTATTCATAAAATAGATATATTAAATAATAAGTGTGTGAAAAATGAAGTGAAAATGATTTAATTTGATATGTTTATTAATTGTGTGAAGTTTGTATAAAAAAGAAATGAAAATGGGTGCTAAAAAAATGGTTTGGCCTTAGAG